>NC_043754.1:13985430-14342930 GCF_902148845.1 Salarias fasciatus
CATGTTTTTGGACTGTAGGAGGAAGCAAAAGTACTCATTGCACAGAGATAACATGAAAACTCTATACAGAGAGGTAATCGCCCAGAATCGAACATGGGATATTTTCTCTGTGATGTGAGAGCACTGAGCACTACACCACTGTGCAGTCCTGCATGAAAGGTTAATGAAGAATAAAGGAAACAGAGAGTGGCAGGGCCACTTGAGGTGAGCAGGTGCATGGCAAGATGTCGTCTTGTCATGGTGCATTCGTCCGAACTCCCCTGTGTACATTTATTCCGCCGGCCTGCAGACAGTGAAGATCGCGTCTAGATACAGAACGATAAGCATCTATTCTCTGGTTCCAGTATTGAAACATTATTTATTAAAATGTGACTGTAGTAATCATCCTTGATTGCAGCTGCTATCCCCAAAGTGTGACATGCATGGAAGATGAGGTGTGTCTGATTTGAAAACATCATCATGTGTTTACTTCCAGCAAGTGCGGCTCCATGTTGGTTAATCATCTTAAGAAAATTGACAGATGCTTCATCAGCCATGCAGCACCTCTCAAATCAAAGAAAACCATCAACCCCTAATGAATAAAGTCTAGCTGTGTAAATATCCTGCAAAAATTAACACAGCTCCCTTTAAACAGTAAATGCTTCCCTGACAGTGACCACATTTTATCACTCTTGTGTTAAACTCACAAGGCAGACAAGGTTTTTCCTTTTTTTTTTTTTTTTCCTTCCATTGAATCAATTCACATACATAAATACATACATATCACTCACTCTTCAGGGACAAGTCTCTCTCGCTGCCCTGCAGCTGTGTCTCTGCAGCTGTCAGTTGCTTTGGCCATGCAGGACCTGACCCAAATGTCAGCCTCAAAGATACTGGTTAGCTGTGGGAGGGTATTGATCTAGCTAAGAGGAAAGAGGTAATTGAGATAAATGCGATTGCACCCAATGGCCACTATAGCTTAACAGTTAATTAACTCAGAGACAGGTGGATATAGTTGACCACTGAAAGACATTCAGAGTTCATTGGTAATTAGAGGCAAACAGGGAAGAAATGGAGTTGGGATAAAAAAAAAGGCAGACCATTGTTTTGTTGCTGCTTCTAATACTACTCACGTCACACATCTGTTTGAATGACACAAGGCAGCCAGCTTAATATTTCTGTCTCCAGCTTTCATACCGTGTCTCACATAGACAGAGATGTCAGCTTAAATTCACTTGGTAGAGTCGTCAGAGCAAAAAAATCACAATCATTGGCATGGCCCCACACCACAGACACACCTGGGCTCCCTTTCACTGTCCTCAGGTTTGTGTATGAAAATGTGGCTTTTTTCAGTTATTTGTATTTATTCAGGCTGTTACCTTTTTCAATTTGCTGGAGAAAATGAAAGTCAGTTTGTGTTGCAGGTCTACATCCTGTCCCCTACATCAGAACAGAAAAAAAATGTCTTTAAAGTCAATGTGGTTGACACCATTTGCATATGTAACCCTTCAAACCATTGAAAATCCCAAACCAACCCATCTTTTAAACAGGCCTGCTTTTCTGCTTTTATCAAAATTCCTGCCATGTCCTTAATTGACACTTGAAGTAATTGCTAAACTATGTAGCTAGCATTACACTGATGTAATGCATGCACAATAATAAGGAAAGCTATGGTTTTCTCTGGAGTTTCACAAAGAAATCATTAATCCTTTTCTTCACAACCCTTGATTATGTGGATATCAATTGTAAACACAGGGTAGATTGTAGGCAGTGACAGCACAGACATGTGAAAACTGAGTTCATGGACACATGTGCTTAAAAAAATTCAGCAATCATGTCATCCGTAATGGCATCCATTCTCTCTCCAGACAGTGTGACATGTGCGAGTCTGGCTGTGATCATGTGTTGTGTCATCTTTAGATAGGAGTTGGGGGAGGTATAGTCTTCTATAATGGCAACAGTGAACACACAGATGCCCAGTTTCACTCACATCCCAGTTTTACAACCCACACATATGCTGTCACAGCCCCACTCGGTTAGCATCAAGCTGTGGGAGCAGAATGATCTACGGTAAGCACTATTGGATATGAGAAACAGCCTGGCAATCAGACCAAAGTGATACAACGTCAGAGGCGAAAATCCAATAACTGCAGAAAAAAAAGGAACACAGCAACATTTTCTAGAAGTTGTTCGTGAGAACATTTTGCTCTGATTCTACTGCAGATATGAGGGAAAAAAAAACATTTATGAAATGGAGGAAGGAAACTCTTCAAGTGGAAACGATGGGTCCGGTTTAAGACCTGGTGGCCTGTTTATAAGCTTACCAAATGTGCAAATGCACCTGTCCTGACGGAGATCTTATGGACAAGAACATGAGAAAGCACTCTGTGCACTAACAGTACTAAGAATTTGAAAATACATCTCAAATGTATTCAGACCTAAAAGACAGTAAGGTGGTTCTTAGTCCAGCTAATATTATCCTGCACTGTGTATGTGTGTTATATTGCTCTCCTTTCTTTGCTTTTTATACTGCAGTTACTTCATTCCTTTGTCTAACAACACGTTGTGTTATTTCATTTATTGCTCTCTGCTGATTTAATGAAAGCCCCCAGTAGAAATTACACCTCTGCTTCTCTTGATTAGTGGCAGCTCACTTTCATCTTCATGCCGATAGTCGTTGTTCTCTTACTTTTTACATTGTGTTAACTTAAAACATTCTGATCACAGGTATACAACGACCACAGCTTACAACCACATTCTGTGGATAGAAAACTTTAATTCAATTACCCGAATGCAGTAAAGAACTATTCTTTAGTTCTTTTAGCCACCAGTACTTGCCCTGAACACATCATCTCTACTGTGAAACATGGTGGTGGCAGCATCATGCTGCGGAGATGCTTCTCTTGAGGAGGGACAGGGAGGCTGGACAGTGCTGATGGAAAGATGGATGGAGACAAATACAGGACAATCTTGAAAGAAAACCTGTTACTCTGCTAAAGACGTGACACTGTTCACCTTCCATCTGGCTAAACATCTAGCTAGAGCTAAGATGGACTGATTTAGATTAAAGAATATCCATGTGTTAGAATGGACAAGTCAAAGTCCAGACCTCAATCCAATTGAAAATCTCTTACTTTGCTTGAAAATTGCTGTTCCCAGACGATCTCCATTCAGTCTGACCGAGCTCAAGCTATGTATTCAAAGGAGAATGAGCAAAAATGTCTGTCTCCTGATATGCAAAGCTGCTTGAGATGAACCCAAAGTACTTCTCGCTGTAATTGCAGCTAAAAGTGACTTTACAAGGTAATGACTCAGGTGTTATGAATAATTTTGCATGTCACATTGTTTTCAGTTTCAGCAAAAGAAAGAAGAAACTATTATACTATAATACCCTTTTTCTCTCTAAATTAATATACTACTTTTGCATTTGTAGTTGTAATGTGGTAAAATGTAGAAAATTCTCGGCGCATGAATATATTTGTAAGCCACTATATGCAGCCAAACCTGCATTGAGGTGGCCACAGATACCATTACCCCCTCAAACGCCCATCACATCATCCAATATTCTTTCACTAATGAATTTTTTTCCACATCTTCACTGGCTTGAAAAAGTACATGCATGCATGCACGCATACACTATACCATAATTCTATAATTGACCAGAAACCATAGTTTGCAATCCACATTACATCGTTTTTGTCATCTGGCCACCCCTGATTCAGATCAATAGTGTTCATTATTTATTATTAGATTATTTCTAATTTTGTGTGCATGCTGTTCCATGTTCTGCTCCTGTAAAACATTTATTTGTAATGTATTTTACATAGACCTCAAACCATCGGATTATTTAGAAATTCATTTAGCCATAAATGTGGTTTGTGATTTTGCTGCCAGCATCTAACCTCTTGACTGTGATCATGAGGAAATTTAACTGGCTGATTTTACAGCCGTTTTATGCGGTATTTGGTGCGCTTGACGGTAAGCAGGTATAATCTCCTCTCCCAAAGGTGGATCCCAGGGAGTTTCTGCTTTCAGCTCTGGTATTATTTCTGGATGTTTTATGTTTTCTTCAGGGTAACAGTTTTATCAAACAAAAAACACAATTGAGAGAAAGTCACTCATGCATGTGTTTCAGATGGTAGATGAGTGTCGGGCAAAGCGCTGTCAAGTCAGTCGAAACTGATGGGTATTGGAATAAGTAATATTTTTAAAACTATTTCAACCCCAAAGATTTTGTCTATTCTATCATAAAGCTGCTTTGTGAATTGAAAAACAAACACTGATGCAAACTGACACAAAGAGTTCCCCGCTAATGCAAACACATATACCATGCGCAGATGCCAAAACATTTATCTGCTTTGGGATGTACTTGCAGTGTGATGCATTTTTCTATCAAAACTAAATCTTCCTATCATTACACAACAGTTGTCATCAAGATTAGCTGCTCCCCTGGCAGGATGCTAATGCCGCGAAAATTCCTGCAATGCTTTTATTGCTGCAAAGAACGACTTGACTGTGGGTGGGGGAAGGATGCCTCTGTGGTGGTGACCTTCATCAAAACGTGTGGCTCCACAAATCAGTGTTTGCTACTGCATCCCATTGTTGCTGGTATTTGCCCCCTCTATTTCAGTTTTCAAACTTTGTTGTTCAAAATGTGCCAGATTTTGACTTTGTTTTTTTTTACCATTATTGTTCTGCCATCACTGAGGACCAGGATTCACCCCCAAAACAAACTTTCTAAATCCGTAGCCTCTATCCATTGTCTGTTAGGATTATCAGAAAAAAGACAAGCTCATATTCACTTTGATCATGGATATGAGAAAAATCCTCAATAAGGCCTATAAACAATCCCTCTGGGTGACTTCTCCAATCACGACAACCATTGGCCAGAAATAATTTGCCCTTAAAGGAAAATATTTAGTATTTATGTACAAGAATACATTCCACATTTTCTTTGAGCCATTGATTTTCACCTAAAGATGTTTTCAAGTCTCTTTTCGGTCCTGTTAATGATGTTGGCCAAAGGCTGTGACTCAAAATACTACGGATGGTAAATGGTAAATGGACTACACTTATATGGTGCTTTTGACTCCGCACTGACAGAGCCCAAAGCGCTTTACACTGCAATATCACAGTCACCCATTCACACTCACATTCACACACCGGATGGGAGAAAGAAGACTTAAATTACCAAACTTTAGTTAATCTATCAAGGCATTATTATGTTTTCTAAAGGATTAAAAAAGAAAAGCTTACATAACAACTAAATAAAGTCATGAATGTGAACTTATGGTTTTGATCTGCTGGAATGTTCCAATTGAATATAGAAAAGAACCACCTCAGGTGTCAAATGATAAATATTAATTTGATATTATTTCTGAGAGATCCATTCATCTTATAAATATCTAAGTATTCCTTCACAGGGCTAAGAGAGAGACAGGCATGCCTTCACATTCACTTTTACATGCAGTTGAAGATAAGGAAAACAGGAAGCAGGGAACTTCACTGTGAGGCAACAATGTAAACCGCTGTGCTTCTTTACTTACCCCTAAAACAAAATGGGAATAAAATATGGAAGAGTGCTTAAACTTGTATTTTTTACAAAAAAAACCCATAAAAAACAAACAAACAAAAAAAAAAAACAGAAAGGCCAAAAAACGTCACAAGAACCACAAAACAAAATAATTACTGTCATTCAGCACAACAGTTTTATTTTTATGAATGAGGGATTCTACATTACATAATCAGTGCAGTATATCTTTACACACCCTGGTATTTTTATGATTTTTTTTTTTTTTTATTGCCTCTGATTTCATTTCATTGCGTAGGAAGGAGGAGGTTTTATCCAGAGCTCATCACTCTTTTCTGTGTCTCCACTGGGATGCTTACATAACATCTTGTTCAACCCAAGGCCATTGCACTATCTCCCATTGTGCAAAGCTGGCACATTGGTTATTCACAAGAACAGTTGATAATGTACGCAGCTGCGCTGTGCTCAGATTGGAGGAGCTTCTGCGTTTGTGTGCGCCCAGAGGATACCAACAGCCAGGGACGATGTATCATAGTCTTCAGTGCCACTGAGTCCCCGGAGACACCTGAAAATTTGTAATTTTTTAAAAGTTTGATTGACATTAATGCTCTTTCTGAATTTCTATCACCAACAGCAATGCCCCTCAGAACTAGGCTTTTAAAATAACAGAATGGATAAATAATCAAAATAGTTAATTTTCTTTTTTTCAATAATTATACACAGATGTAAAATTATTTTGTCTAGTACAGAGGGAAACTTCGTGTCAGGGGACACCACCGTCCCAACATAGTTTCAATATCAAACAGAATCATTTACTTCATTTGTTTTTCATTGATCAAATAATGACTTTGGCTTTGATGACAATACTTTTTTATTGTGGTATCTAAACACAATTTTGTAACTTGGTTTGAGAGTTGGTGCTAAACCTGGTGTATACAGGGCATGTACTCACAGCTTTGTATCTCTTATCCCTCTCTACTGAGCAGTGGGGAGTCTGCAGAAACTTATCCCTCTGTGCTCTTCTGCTCAGCAGTCTTTAAAGGCCTGGCAGGAGCCCTGGTCCCAGCCCTGCAGGCAGTATATGAGCTAGCACAGCCAGGCTGTAATCCTATGTTGTTTTTTCTTCCTAAGAATTCCAATCCTTGGGCTTCTCACACAGATATACCACCAATAAAGCCAGCAGAATTAAAGTGTACCGCAGGGGTTGTGTTGGTAGACACGTCTGAGACATGAATGTGATATTACACATATGAACACCAAAACTGATCAAAGCCATGGATAGACAGAAGAAAAGCAACAGACGAGTTTGTCAGCACAATAGATGGAGGTGAAACTATTCAGAGTGCAAATACATAAGATTTAGTCAGATTCCCCTGGAATTCCCACTGATTCTCACTGACACATGGCAGAGTTATGATAAGTTCTTTGTTTGTCAGCAGCCAAAAGAAATCTGGATGTCTGTCTTCAAAAGGCCTGTTGCCTAAGCCCAGCTCCCTCTGGCCTTAACTGTGGGATAGAAAGTATACTCTTTCTATTTAATTTAGATAAGATAAAATTCCTCAAACTTACTAATGACTAGAAACACTCATGAAACATGTGGCAAAGTTGTTAGCCTTCAGTTCAAAAAGAACATGCCTGATGATGCTTTTACTTTCATAAGTGCTAAGAATTAATTGACCATCTCACTTTAGAACAGTTATGAAAACTGCCAAATAGAGAAATTACTGTAAAAAATAAACTTTGTCAACACTACAGGGATGTCACCACTATGTACTGTTATGTTTGGGGTTCTGTCTTTTTTTTTTTTTTTTTCGGTAAACTTTTCCCAACATATTTCCTTTGAAATCACTGCTTGTGTCTTTGTCAAAATCATGAAATATGCACGGATACATTCACAGAATTGAACAGGTAAAACTGCAGGAGATCCACTTAATTCCACTCATTCCAGTGATTACACAAGGAATAACACAGTGTAATTTTAATTGCAGCAATTTACCATTGTAAAGCTAAAATTGGAGAGAGCTTTTCATCAATAAAAATTGCGAACTTCTAAGGTAAAATTTGAGCGTTTTATTTCTCTCCTTTTATATTCAAAAGATGGGCAATGATCTTCTTCAGACATCCAGCAAGATATATCCAAAAAGTATCCGTGCACAATAAAGTTCAAATGTTTTTTGTAACTTTTTTGTTGCATCTTTTTCCCTAGATATAAACACCTGAAAAGGTTAAGATCTGTCCACAGTCAAAGTCTTAATATTGACTATTTCATTGAAGTCTTACATCCTGGTTGGGTATTTTTCTATTTATTCATTTTTAATTGCTTAATGAATTGAGTCTGAGAAAAAAAAAAACATGTGAGGTGGTTCACTGCAGCATGAGATAATATCCATTATATTTATTTTGGCAGCCATATATATATCAGCTCAGCTATCTTTAGCCTGTCTCTTATTGTTTAGTTTTGGTCGTACTCCTTTTCAGTATTCTTACTTTATGAATCAAATTCTTCCAACAAATGACAGTATTCACATTATGGTGCATCATCACTCAACTAATCAACTTGTGTGGAACAAATTCAGCTCAACTAAGCAACTTGAGTTGAATTTAATATGCAGCTGACTCACAGTGCGAATAATCAGCTGATGTGTCACAGAAGCACAATTTTTTGAGGAAGATCAGTTATTTGTACTTCACCTCATGATCAAATCTGTTTAAAAAAAAGAAGAAGAAGATGCAAATCTGCTCAGTCATCAGCACACTCGCTGCTGTTATTGTGGTGAGAGGAATTTCCCCAGCTCGCTCTCCACGACTTCTGTTAGTTGACATAGGACAGGTTCTGTTTTGTACCTGAAACCATTTTTTTTAAATGTTTTTTTTTTCTTTTTGAATTGAGATTTGTTTGTAGTGACAATATAAAATGTCCCAGTGGTGTTATTCTTTTCATCACCTACAAATCACATGAAGACTAAATCAGTTTGCATGAGCATGCCATTAGCAAATCTTTTTCTTTTCTTTTTTTCTTTTAAAGGAGTACTATCATGCTTTCTGAAGTCAGCTGCAGGCAATTACAAGCAATGTTACCACCCGTGGAGTACTTTTGTATTACGAAATGTTAGCAATTTCAAAAGCCATGTTTTCAACACGGAATTCCAAGTAACTCAAACTCACTTAATCACACATTGGAATAAAATATAAGGAAATTACTTTTTGCACCGTGCAGATTTGCTTCCTGGTAGTGTATGTCCATCCCATGGTTTCAGTGTAGGAACTGCACCACTTCTAAGAGTCAGTCTCACAAAGACACTGAAACTTGGTTACTTGCAGTATACTCCCAAATCCAAAATCCAACCACTTTTGACGACTGTGCTGTTCTTTCAGAGGGGTAAACACATGTTTTGAACAAACAACCAAATGAGGCATTTTGCTGTGATTCTGTGCATGTGCCTTTGTCTCTTTGTGATTGGTGCTACCAATCTACATAGATCGTTGTTGAGCCAGTTGTTTGAAGGGAGCGAGAGCCTGGACTGAATATTCATATAGATTGTTCAAATATGCATGAATGAAGAGAAATAACAACTTAAATGAAGTTTTCATGAGGTAATCACACACTAACTTGTTAAAAGCTCATAAAAGTCCATTTTTCATGATAATGTTCATTTAAATCAGGCCCTACAGTCACAAGGAGCTGAAGCCAGACATATATTGTCTTTTTGGATCAGTTTTGACAAAGACAATTTGCTTGACAGCTGATTAGTTTTGAAGTTTGGAGGGGCACAGTAAAGTATTTAAAAGATGAATGTGAAATCAGCCCTCAAGAGTCAAACATATATACAACTGAGGAAGGTGACTCTTGAGCGTTAATCTGCAGGTGAGAAAAAAAAAAAGAAAGATGCAGTGGAGAAAAACTAAAAGAAAGGGGCAGTGACACAGCACTCTGACTATAGGCTATTGACACCTAAATGGGTTTTATTTCTCTGAAGGTCCAGAAGCTCTGAACCAAAATATGTGCCCACATCCCCAGAAAATAGCTCTGAGCGCTGTCACACTATTCACAGATTTCCTCCATTCACAGCGAACGGTACAGCTCCAGGAGCTATCTCTTGATCACATCAAAGATTTGTCTTTACTTTTTCCTGTGTGACTTTCCTGTTTAATGTGAGCAAACGCAGACTAAATGAACCAAGGTCAAGCAGACACTGTGTGTTTAATGTGCTTAAACATTTACTTTGATCCAGGAATGCTTTTGAAGGCGACAAAAGACATCAAGGTATTCACATTTGAATGGAACAAATGCAGTGGAAGAAAGAAATTACATTAAGCTACAGCAGGGCATAAATTGACAAACAAAAGTCCGACAAGTCGGAAAAAAGTGGTGAAAGTGTTTTTACTTTTTTTTTAACCGTGTGCATGGTGTGGAAATGACATAAAGCAGTGGGGCTGTGATACCCTGGCTCTTGGGGGACGCGGCTGGAACGCGGGGGTGCGCTGGCCCAAGCCGGGTAGCTGGTAGAGGCGATACTTGCATGATCACGTTCATCTTTAATCAGTCTGCGCTCTTCATGTTCAGCTTGTGGACTAGTCACCGTGTTTTATTGTGGGGTGTTAGACTAATGGCTATCTGTGTTACGTCTCTCCTGATGCTCTGGTTTGTAATTTGATGCCTGGTTCCTCAGCTTGCAGGATCTCAGCTTGTAGGATGCCATCTGTCTTATCTTTACACAGGTGTAGGTCGTCGTGCACTCTCTTCCTTCTCTCCACTCTTTTTGTTTGTTTAATTATTTGTTTGTTTCCCTCACACTCTCTCTGTCTTCCTGTCTTTACATCCTGGAATTAGGTCCAGAAGTAAGAAATCATGTTATCAAGAGGGGCCTTACAGTTATAAGATCCTCTTGGAAGAGAACATTTGTCTGACACATTACAGCAGCCAGGCCTCCATTCTGCTGCTTCGATGCTGGATAGGTTAAAAAAAAAAAACAAAAAACAAAAAAAAACCCACTCATTTGAGTACATGGACCACGTACAGACCAAGTTCATCTTCAGTAGGTCTGACAGTTGAAATCTTGCAATAATACCCTTTAAATTGAAACTTGAAAGATTTTCTTTGTAGTGGTGCAGAGTATATCGTAAATTTGACCTTTACACAACAAGGGTTTGAGTAATTTGTTATCATTTTCCTTTCTCGTGGCAGAAGAAATGAGGACTAATGTGGTAGGACTGCACTGTGCTGTCATTTCTATTTGAGGTAGTATTGTGCTCAAAACCAATATGGCACACACACACACACACACACACACACACACACACACACACACACACACATACCCAGTGCCGAGCAGGATCCCGGGCTGAACAGGACCTTGGACCGAACAGGTGTAGTTAGAGGTATGTAGTTTAAGTAAAGGTAACTATTAAAAGCATGACTTAAAGGCAACAAGAATGTTTTCCCCAAGGTTGGTGAATACTTTCTCAAAAAAAACAAAAAAAAAAAAAAAAGAAAAGAGAAGAAAAAGCATAAGTTTGTCTCGTTCCCAGTGGCCTTCCAAAGGCAAATACTCTTACCTTGAGAAAGGTACTCAATCCTTCTCAGTTTCCCAGCGTCCTGCTGCGCCAAAGAATGGCTTCGTACTGGGGAGCCTCCATCAGAGTGTTAGTGCACTGCAAAAGCTGAGAGGCACCGTCAGTAAATTCTGCCTTTGTAGGGAGAGCTAAGTGTGCCATCATCACTGCCAATTTTGTTGTCATCCTTAATCTTGTTCCGACTTCATTATACTTCATCTCATCCCATCAATGCAGTAGTAGAGACACACTTATCAAGGTGTGAATGGTATCATCATCATCATCATCATCATCATCATCATCATCGTCATCATCATTTTAACCGTCATCATCTGATTTATCCCGAACCTTTTGGTTCACCCATCCTCTTTCCCAGACAGATGTGACTGAGTGAAAGAGCATTCACGGGGTGGGAGGAGGATGTAGCCTTTCTAATGTGAGAACAATTACCTGAATGCATGATTTGATTTAAAGCAGAAAGGCAGCCACATCCTGTGGGGCATAATAGATTTATCTAAGTAACTTACTAATGCCTTTTCTGGAGAGCATTCAAAACCTCTATTGGATTTCTCATTGCCTTCCTTCCTTCACTTTCCCCGTCTCTAACAATGCCTCCTCGCTGGCTCATCATGTGTCTCCCCCACTGTCTTGCTGTCTCGCTCTGCCCCGTATCCCTTTGCTGCCAGTAAGGCTGAATATGAAAACCGCTTGAATGGTTGCAAGACAGCACGGAAGTGTCAGTAGGGTGCATAAGATAACGCTGGTCTCCCTGTGCCCTGCCAGCTATGTATCTGATGCTGTGTCATTCACATGCTAACCTACTGTGGACCCTTACTTGAGATTCACCGCACTAGTACTTTCACAACAAAATACAGTAGGTGGTTTTCTTTTTTTTTCTTTTTTTCTTTTTTTAGTTTGACTTTGTGTGACTTTGTTTTGCTTGTTTATATTCAAGCGTGCTCTACTTATATTGTGGATACAAATTTCGAGATGCAGCGTGGTCAGTCAGGCGGTGATGAATCACAGCCAAAGTTCAAAGAAGTGAAGCAGAGTTTCATAACAATCACAGATGACATGACGACAAACATCGGACATCCATCAAAAACATAGCAAAAGAATTGTACAAGTTATAAAGAAAAAATGGCAAGTAGAGATGTATGAAATCCATCCGATACTTTATTTATATGGTCGATGGCAGGGTGGAATTTGCCAGTGGGGACATACACAGGGTATCCAGTTTCTCTATTTGACACACAACTTTTTTGGGGGAAAGGATGAACTCTACATTTGGGCTTACACCACATAGGAAGAATAAAAGTTGCCAAATAAAAGTAGTGGGAAATCAGCTGTGTCAGCTTTTTTTTGCTGTGTATTCGGACTTATTGTCATCTGGTTCAACCACACATGCAACTTAGTTGTTTTCTTTTTCTTTTCCATTTGGGAGTTCAGAAACAAACAAAAAAAGAAAATGTTCAAAGAAAGTGTCTGAGTTGCTAATTTACCAAAAGCTCATTCATTTAGTAGAAACTGGCTGCTACACTTCTCCACAAAATCATAATTTTGGCTGTTCTTTCAATCACAACTACACCAGGGCTTCTAGAGCGAATCATGCTTGGAAACAGTTTCATTTTTTTGACCGCAAAAATAAATTTCATGTCTTTTAGTTTAAGAAAACAAAAAACTAATAGCAATCAAAAAGCCAAAAGTTGTGCGCAAACGTTTGCATTTGTTTGTCTGTGTGGGGAATGAAACCTAAAGGCATAATTGTTAACAGTAACTCTAAAGACCTTATAATTCATTTCCTCTTGCTGTTCTAAATGTACAGTTAATATTAAGATTTCACAGCACTGATCTTCAGTACACAAGTGCAGAGATAAGCATTGTTGTCTCAGAAAGAGACTGAGGATTTCAGAAATGATGAGTTTGCATTTTCTACATTCAGTTTGTTCAAAGTATACATGTTTGTTTTGTCACTCAATGAATCCAAGGAGCACAACGTTCCCTGTTCATCTGCAATATTTTCTTTCAGCAGATGCATAGTGAGAACTTCTCTCTTTTCATTAATGACAAAGGATAGAAATATGTATTGAATTATTCAGTTGTTGCTCACTCAGTCAAAATGCCTTCACTAAAAAAAAATAAAAAGAGAGAAAACTTGCTTTGGCTGTATCAGTATTAAGCAGAAAGCTCATTTTTATATTGTAATAATCATTTACAGTGAGTAAACCCATTTATGATCGGCTTTCAATATCAAATTAGCTGAATTTAAAGAAACAGTCACTCACAACATTACATTTGGTCATCATAAACAGATTTATTTCCCTTCAATGGAAATTAAGTCAGTGGCTTCCTGAGACACGTGAACACATTTATGCACTTGGTTACTAACAAATTCATGAAGCACAACTCACCTCATCTGAATATTTTGATGTCTGTCAGACGGGATATTTACTCTCTAAACAAAACATTACCTTAAGAGAAATTTGAAATGCATGTGTTTTTATTTTTTTGGGTGTTTTTTTTATTTTTTTAAGAGTTTGCTCTGAGGCCTAATTTCATTCAGAAAAGGCAGCTGAGGCTCGGGGCTGAGACACAGAGAAAGAAAAGAAAGAGGCAGCTTCGCCAGTGGTCAGTTTAGGTGCACTGAAAATGGTTTATTTGGTGAAAAAACACAATTAATGAAATTCATACAAATCCTTGGCCTCAGGATGCATAACGGCTGGCACCTGTGCATACTGTGAACTGCAGTGGTTTGAAACTTACACTAACACAACAGTGATAACGTAGCTTTTGCTTGGATAGCTCTACAACTTGTCCATTTCAAGTTCTGACAATCAGAAGAATATATATACTAATTTCTAATAAAAATAATTGTTTTCTGTGATGATTACTCAACAGTTTAAAATGATCACAGTGTGTGTAATGGCGATGCAAGCATGTCTCTGGTTGTGTCGCATCAACCTTCCCCAACTCGCTCTCTCCACTCACCCCCTCTCTCCCCTGCTCTCTTTCTTCTTCGCTTGCCTTCCAAAAAAGTAAAATGTCAAAACCTCCCAAGTGAGGGTAGACATTTCATGGTTTTGAACAGCTCCTTTATGACCCTGCCCTTCGTTCACCTTCGCTCCAACCGAGCAACTTGCACCCGGACATATGGGAGGCGTGCAGGGAAGGGAAGGGATTACATGAGAGGACACAAACACACCAGCCTCTTTTCAATATCAGATGACTCTGCTGGATATACTGCAGTTCTCTCAACCTCTATTTTTTGCACTGCTCCTCAGGTGTGGAGAAAAAAGTTGCATGAGTTTGCGAGTCTGCATGAGATTATGTAGTTAGCTTTTTTTCTTTTTCTTTTTTCTTTTTTTTTTTTTTTTTTTAGTTGTTTTTGCAGACAGGCAGCAACCAACCACATATTGCAACACCTCCCCCTGCTGGATCCACTGCAGTGAGATGAGCAGATGAATAATGGAGGCGCTGTCTCTCTGCCTCTAGCTCAGGCAATCAGTCACTCTCACTCTCTCACTCACTTGCTTTCTTAGTCAGTCACACAGCCTTTCTGTTTCTTTTCTTTTCTCTTTTTCGGGTGCACAGATTGTATAACAATAACCGCACTGCAACCCCACAATTATTGAATTTTTAAAAACATCTATTTATTTATGTCTGTCTGTCTGTCTGTTCTGGTCTTGTTTATTTGTTTAGTGAAGCCAGATGACACAATATAAAACATTGAGGGGCAATAAGTGAGGAAACACATGTATGGAGCCCTGTGGACGGAGCAGACGTCAGCAGTAGCAAATTAAATCAGCATTAGCTGTGTGAGTGTGTGATCTGAGGATGTTACACACACTGATTTTAAAAAATAAATGTTGTGTAACAGTTGCAAATATGATAGATCTGAGTACTGAATTGCCCTCAGTGGAATTTGCGTGCATGAAGACACGGACTGAACAAAGAAACCTGCCGTTTCTCATGATAGAAAGCTTGAGGCACACCCTTATGTCGTTTAAAACTGTTTCCGCAAAAAGTAATAATGGTACATAATAGCAAAAGTACTTCTGCATTTTTTAAAAAAGAGATTTGTTCCCTCTAACATTCACCCTGTGGAACAGCTCAGGAGAGCTGATTTAAAAAAAATAACTAAAAATCTGGCAATGCTAATGGCAAGCCTCTTTTCTGTCAAAAACCCACCTGAGCTTAACACCACTGCAAACTACCATTTCAAATCTGAACAAGGAATTGAATTAACCCTGACGACTTTAAGTAAATCTACCATTATCGTATCACAAAACATTTGGCAGAGCAGCTGTGTCACATCAGACGGTGAGGAAGAAGTGTAACCTAATGCACCAGCCAGCGTTCTCCTTTCAGTCTCCTGTCGTATTGACTTTTTAGGCAGTGAATTGTCAGATGACAACGTTTTCATCTAATAAAATAGTGGCTGTGCCAGTACAGCAGTTTATGAAGTCCTAAATTCTTACTCTGACAGATGACACAGTGGTCACCGTCCAATTATGGCTTGCCAGCACACAACGGTGCAGATGGAACGGGCTGTCTCGTGCTCAGACAAGCCTGAAAAGAAAGAAAAAAAAAAAAATTCGCTGTGGACCTGTCGTAGTAAGAGAAGAGCGTTTTACTATGAGCATGCTAATCAGCCAAGCCATACAGGAAGTGAGAGCCTCATGATATGATTTCCTCCTCGTCCGATCAGGATCCATATGAAGCTTTCACAGCTGCGTTGCCCGGCTGACTGCATCCCCGGTCTGAGATGTGTGTGGAGTCAGTGTTCACTCACCGCAGTGCTGCAGATCACACAGAAAATCATTAAACCTAAGACCAAACAGCTCTGAAGAAACCCGCGTTTGTTTGCCATCTTGTGAAAATATTGAGGAAGAAACAACTCTTGTTTGAATGTGATTTCTATGACAATAGTGTTTTGTTTTGTTTTTTTTTAAATAATCTTAGCTATATGTCCAATTAGTATTCACACCGTGCTTCTTTGGTCATGCACCACGTTATCATATAAGTTGTTTATTGATTAACGCTGTTGAGGGTGAAAAAGCACTGGCTTGAAGTGGAAATTATATTTTCTACTTGTACAAACTGATATATTTGCCAAGGTTGAACCTGGCACTGTGTCATACCCACAGGAAATCAGTTTTGCGGGGTAATCCACGGTGGGGAACAAGGGAAATCACTCCAAATGTCCATGGCACAGCGATATGCAATCAGAAACTGTGATGTTATGCTTTTTTGATTGAATTCGGTTTAATTTGTGGCCTCTGAGTGCCTGGTTGCTCTTTTCAGAAAATATGTATTCAACGGGGCATGTCATTGTAACAAGATGCGATTCAGTGGCGATGCTGTGAGGAGCAGACACGGGCTTCATGTCCTAATGAACTGTAGAGCTTGTCAGAGATAAAGATAGCAACTCTTGACCAAAAAAGAAAAAAAAAAAAAAACATCAAAGAAAACAAAGAAGGCTTTGGGAGAATTGAAAAGGATAGGAACTGAAGGACAGGGGGAGAAGTGGTAAAAAGAAAATCACAATGGAATAATGAATACAAGTGCTTCCTTCGAAATCCCTGAAGGGTGAAAGAGAGCTCAGTTCAAACAGGGCAGGAGCGAGCAAACAAAGAGAGCTGGAACAAGGTGATACTCGCATTGACCATGGTGAATGTAGGTCTACACTGTAATTTACAGAAGGAAAAAAAAAGTACAGCAACACAGCCTCGGGCGGGACTCACATTTACACACACACACATGTATGTGTGAGACAGATATGAGGGGTCTTTGCACATTCAGACACACACACACGCACGCACGCACACCGTGTAGTTGGCCAAGGTGAAGCCATAAATCTATAGCTATTGTTTGTCGGCTTTACACCCACCTGTGGGCGAATGCTCTTGTACCTGGTGCTCAGCAGGCCTTCTGGGTGTGACGGCTGCCGTCCTGTAGCTCCGTCGGCTCAATACTGTACACAGCTGCTATAGCTGGCGTTAATACGAGGCAACTGGCATGTAGATAATACCCTGTAAGGAAAGTAATTTCCACACAAAAGGATTTCCAAATTGCCATATTGTCCACTTTGGATCCAAGAGTATTTATGCTTTGACCTTCAAGAATTAGGCAGTATTTACTGACTGTGCAGCCAACTATAGCTTACTGCAGCAAAACTGATGCCAGGGCTATTGTTTGGAATGAAAGAATTCAAAACCGCGAACAGGCCGAATTTGTTCCGCATAAAATCCAGTTGTATTAGTACAAAGAGTGGATTGTATGCTGTTTGGTCTCTCGCTCAATCACACTGATAGAATGTGTAGTATTAGCAAAACTAAATAATAATAATAATAATAATAATAATAATAATAATAATAATACTTCTAAAATGCTTCTGAGACCCTTATCTTAATTGTTGTGGATGAATTAATGTTTCCTTAAGAAGCAAGAAAACTCGTTAATTCCACATGAAAGCATTCACTTGCAATTCGATGGAACAGGATGTGTTTGGTGATGTAAGCCAAATAAATTACCCTTCTGTTGTCTGGTATTAAATATAACCGCGGATTGCGACAAGCTTAAGACCTCTCTTGATTTAGGATGCTTGGCTGGCAAGTGGAAAGCACACCAATGTAATCCAATGATGGTAAAACAACAACTTTTAATTATATTACACAACAGCCGTTATATAAGCAACCCTACCAAACAAATTGAACGTGAATCCAATGAAAAAAAAAAAAGGAAAGGAAAGCAATTTCGTAAATGACAAAGCGGCTTTTGTCTTGTTAAAGTCCACTATACATATTTTGAAATAGAAGAGGAGGACAGTGTTGTTCAGGGAGCAGAGAAGAAAGATGTCTTTGTCCTGCATTAAAAAAAAAATATAAATAAATCGAGATTTTAAAGTACGGAAATGTAAGTAAAAGGATGTATTTGAAAGAAACTGAAGTCAAAAGGGCAAAGTTGGAGACAGACAAAGAAAAGGATGATCGAACAATAATTACGCTATATTTTAAAAACCTTCCCTTTTATTTAAACATCTTTTATTGAGTTGTATTTGATATCGAACAAGTGTTTCACGCTCCACTACGTCCCTGCTACCTATGCTCCAACCATTTGAGTTTCACTGCTCGTTTCTCATCTGAATATCTCCCTCCTGCACTATTTCTCTTCTGCTGCCTATATGGCTTCACTCCCCTCCACAAATTTCCAAACTTTTCCCATTTCCCTGTATGATTGCACTCATTTTTCTCCTTCTGCCTCCCATTCACAACTTCTGCTTTCCGTTACCCGCAGAATTTCCTCAGACTCTCCTGTGAAACCTCACTCATCCTCGTTGATCCTCCATTTAAATCCGTATTCTACGACCTTAAATGCCCTTCTGCAACCTCTCCCTCTCATGTGCCTTCTTTCCCTTTACTATATCCTTTCCACTTTCTTCTTATCGCTTCGGATACTCCTGGGCATTCTGCATTCTGTTCATTATATTCTGGGAACTTTTTTTGTTTTCAGGAGAGCAAAGCAAAAACATATCAGTTGCTGACTTCAAAACAAGGCAAGAAACAACAAAAAGAAGATAGAACAAGGGGAAATATATAAAGATCTCTGGAAACAACCGCGAATCTTTCTGTGATCCAACATTTAAATGAGGACGACAGAAGAAAACATCATTTAAAGGGATTTGTGTGATTTGATGGAAACAGGATTGTGATTGCCTTGAGTCTTGTTCTTGTCCATCCACCAGCCTCTCCACTGGACTGACGAGGCTCGCCCTCGGCTGCTTCCTACCATCATTATCTGATGCCCAGTGTTCTGCAGCGTTCAACCAAGACCTAACGACTAGCCTGTTCAGATAAACCTGTCACTGTGGTGGCTCTGCAAATGTCCTGGTATATGACTAACATCGTTCTTATTGCAGAGAACAGCTTGTGGGCCAAAGTCTGCGCGCTGCACCGCGTCCGTGAGCGGGTTTGGTCAAGATTAGTCATTTCCGTTGCAGCGTTATTACAGAAAAATTATCAAATACCCCCAAAGGGACTTGTGTTTGTAATATTTGCATCCAAGCACATACAGGATTCATGTTGTTGTACATGGGGATGTGCTGGGTTTTAATAATTTGTGGAAATCTCATACAGTACGGTACTTACTGGAGTTTCTTTGTATCAGTTTGAAGACAAGCCATAACCCTAAAACCAATCAGCACCTTGTGACCAGAAGAATGAAGACGTATAACTACAAAGACATGTATTACTACACTGATGTAGTATTCTTTATTAAGCCACTTTTTTGAAATTTGAACAAAGTTTTTGATATTGTATCGATTCTGAAGTAAATCACATGACACCCACAGAGACGTTTCTCCTTCATCATATTTTTTTAATAAAGAATTTGACTCTGAATAAATCCCGGTGTGTCTAATGTTGCCGCACTGGCATATTAGGCATATACGGCCTAATATGCTGTTACATAAGCTTCTTTATGGGTTGCCAAAACAGCACTGACTTGCCAGAACACGGCTTGTGTTATCTGGCTGCAGCCATGAACGGCGGATCCATTAGGTCCTGTAACTTGTGAGTAGAGGCATTGGACGAGTTCCATGCTCCAGTCTATTGCTCCCACTGTGCAAGAGGAGGACATATCACTGCTGCAGCAGCTACACCACGAGGCTTAGTATGTGTTTCAGATTCCTGATTTTACCATTGGGCCATTATGCTTTTCTTTATTTTGTCAGAAATTACCACTTACACCGAACAAAAGTTTATTTCTGACAAAATAACGGTCTGAGTGCTACAAAGAAAGAAAAAAAAAAAAATCAGATTTCTGTATTTCAAATTGTGTGTACTTCTGCTATGGATCAATATGGTGGTTGATTGTTCACCACACTTGGGAATTTTCCATTGATCCAGGCAGATTCCACCTGTGTTCAAAAAGTGAATCCAATTTTCTACAAACCTGATAAAATCTCAAACTGTATTTGAATACTGAAACACCATCACTTTCCCATTAGCACGTTTCTGAAGACATTAAAATTTTTCTCCCGACATTTATACACAAATATTAAGTTTCCCTTACAAATATTTCAAATATTGATTCCTTATTTCCCAAACTGGATCATTACTTGTTCTGACCAAGCCTGGGTGGACAGTTGAGTCAGAAAAAAAAAAATCAGCTTCAGACTTCAGGACCCTCCATCACCACTGAATGATGAGCCGTGACCCAAAGCTATAAACACTTTCAACTTCTCAAATTTACCGAATGACGAGACCGTTTGAACCTGAGATAGCGGAATAGAAAATCCCAGTATGATGAAACACTCACAAAGGTAGAACTGTTCTCTTCCCAGAGCTGCATCACAACTGAAGAGACTTCATCAACCTGCACTCAAAAACACTGAGGCTGACCTGAGTTTCTCTGGTGTCAAATGGTGAGTGTCGACCCGCCTCACAGGAAATTAGTGCCTTCTATTATTAGGGAGTATCAATAAACCTTCAGACATAATTTAGACCCACAGCCCATTGAAAACGGGGCTCTGACCCACTTTTAGGTTGCAACCCACCAGTTGAGAAACACTGATCTAAATGAATAATGCATGGCCAAGAAAAAAAAAAAAAAAGATTTTGCAACAGTTCAGCTCAACTTACATACTGTTTTCAAGTCAAAATGAAAAACTTTTGCTCATACCACGTCAGCGCTCAGAGCCACTGAAAATGCAATTTTTGGGAAACGGCTCACAAAATGGAAGTTTTTTCTGAATGTTCCGACCCATCTCCATGGAAACTGGTTAAAAAAAAAAAAGCTTTTCTGAATCTTTAAAAATCTCTATAAATCTTGTAATCGCAGTCCAACTTGGTCAGAGTGCATGTCTGTGTGCTCGACATTCTTAATGCTTATATCGTATTGTGTATTTCATTCCAAACAAAAACCAACACCCACTTGTGGCGCAGTGTAAAAACCACGTCGTTTTCAATGTTTCTGGTGTTTCTGTGGAAATGCATAATCTTGAAAATGTTCCCACACAAACGTGAAACTTTTTCTGAAATGAAAACACATAAATGTTGAGTTTTTGCTTAATTTTTTTTTGCACAAACGGAGACTTACTTAATCCACAAAGTTACTGTTACTCATATAGATTTATATACATTTTGTCTGTATTTTTTCTCTTTTATAGCTTTTCACTTTTGTGATTTTAGTCAAATTTCTGTTATTGCTCAAAACGCAAGCCTTATTTTATTAAGAATATGTATTGAAAGTGCATCCCCATCATTATGTATACATTTTGTGAATCTTTTCCATACCAGGGTCTGTAGGTGAATGAGTTAAATCAGCACGCAAGTTTCTGTACTTCCATCAACTGTTTCAAGTTAGTATTCATACTGTAAAAGTTGCACTTTAGTTTCATTTCATTTATCACATTGTATTTTTCCCATTGTTGTAGAGTTACTTTATTTGATATTTGCTCTTTTTGTGCATGGGGGTTTTCTTTGTTGCAGCTGATGTTCCTTTCACTCTGTTGTCCTTTTTTATTTTTCTGAGTATTCTTCATTCATCTGCCCCCCCCTGTACTGTTGCTGTCTGCTGGCATCAGAGGTAGTAACAGAGGAGAAACAGCAGCAGGGCCGGGTCTTTGTGAATGGGCGAGCAGGCACAGTTGGACGAGACATACAATGAGTAGCATGTTGTGTCTTTGCTACTGCAGGAAGCCGGCTCTTTGTATAAACTCAAACAATAGGCAGTCTTACCTTGGTTGTATACGTGAAGCCATGATCTGCATTTCAAAGCAGATGAGGCGATTTTACATGAATGTATCGTCTTCTGTGTATGTATTTGTTTTGTTTCCAACAATGGAACACTTCTGCATTCCATATGGGTTTTTTCATGGGAATGTGCTTCTTTGTTGAGTTTTAAACTGTAAGCTTTTAATTATCCATCCATCCATCCATCCATCAATCCAACAATGTATTTCTTTTTAAAAATGCAGAAAAAACAGAATTCAACAAAAAAATTGCTATTTTGCCTCAAACAGTGTGTAAAATGTGAGCATTTGTTGTTCTTTCAGTGTATTGGAGTTCTGCTTTACCAAAGAAGCTTTTATCACCCTGAGAGGGGAATAAATTTTAATTTGCCCTCCAGTAAAAATAATTAGCAGAAGGAGGCTTAAATAGAGCAGAAGGGCGGTCATCCATAAGTATCAGCCACTTTCTCAAAGGTTTACTGTTCTATGATAAAAAAAATAATACCATCAATAATTACATAACCTGACATTTTTGGTGAGATATGTCTCACAAGACGACTTGGAACTTAACTTAGAATTTATACAAAAACCCAAAACAAAAAACAAAAACAAAAAAAAAAAAAAAAAACGGCAACAAAAAGAAAAGGAAAAACAATATAAGCACGATTTTTTTTAATCTACTTTAAGTTTTGGAACATGAGCTGGAACAAATTCTAAAAATGTAAAATAAGGATAGACCATGCCAATCTCTAACATTTAAAAGAATGAGGCTAATTGTGTTGTTGTATTTAACATTTAGCAAATTTATCAAGCATAACAGAGCCAGTGGTACAAAAAGCAGCGTATGCAGAAAGCAGGGGGGACGGATTTCTAATTATTTCAATCCAATATTAAAATTATATGACCTGTCTTAAGCTATTGCATTCAAATTGCAGTCCTGTTGAAACTTCAGACTTCTAAAAATCAACCAGCACTTACCAAATCTGCCAGTTGGACTGTATTTTCTGTAACATGCCTTGAACATGATTTATCATATTACAGTCACAGCAGTCCTGTTTCTGGAGGTTCTGGGTAAGAATTTCTTAAATTGCATGGATGCCTCTTCAACGAAAAAACACAATTCATGAGCAGTTTAATTAGATTTTAAAGAGAAATTATCCCCAAAAATTCAATTCATCAGCATCTTGGATGCCATGCATGCGCAGTAACCCAAATCATGTAATAAACACTGGATTTTCATTAGAAACGGCGATAAAGCAGACAAAGTGGGACTTGTGTCCCCACAATTGCTGCAAAGGAGGTAAAAGTGAGAGAGAGAGAGAGAGAGAGAGAGAGAGTTGGGGCGAGGAGGAGAAGCTAAGTAGAGAAAAAAGAGGGGGAAAAAAAGATCTTCTTCCCGCTCTCCTACCAGGGAGACGCAGCTTTATTACATAACAGTCTCAGGGTTTGGCAGCTCACATGCTTTTAAGGAAGGAGCGCACGTTCCCCTGCACCTGAAGTCTCATGGCACATTGGGAAAAGAGGCGAGGATGAAGTGGAGGCTTTTAAGCAGGGGCGGGAGAGAGAGAGAGAGAGAGAGGGTAGAGTAAGGAGAAAAATTCAGGGGAACAATTTTTAGATAGTTGGATGACTTTTTAGTGGCTTGAGGACAGGCATTAGCTGATTGCCACAAAAACCGCCCTCTGAAAGAACATGATAATAATAAAGCATGTGCAACATTTGCTGTCTTGGTTTGCTTAAACCCACAAAAGCTCAAATATCACACGGAATTAGAGTCAAGTTTGAAGTTATCGTGTGAATTCATTGTCAGTGTTTAATTCAGTCAGTTTGTTCTCTTGTGCCTGAGCCTGCTTCCCTCCGATGAAAGCTATCGCACGTTATAAATTGAACCGGGTGTCGGTGCCAACTTTCCCACGAAATCACAAGCTGCGCACAGTCAGGGATCACCCAGCAGTGGTTGTTACTCCAGAGAGAGTGTAAGCAGAATGAACACAACAGATTTACTCTTCATCTCAGTTCTGTATGAAGCTCCTTGACACAAAATTTAGAGGAAAAAAAAAAAAAACACAACAGCAACCATCCTTCACTGCCAAATATTGTGCACAAAAGAACTAGAGGGATGTTCTTTAAGTAATCTATCAGTAGAGCATATTGATTTGGGGTCAGAGGTCAGGATGGGCACGTGGCAAGGCAGTCCAGCGATATTTTGAGCAACATATTGGTGCATAATCACTTTTGGAATCCTAACATGTCAACAGAAAATGGCTGTAGTTGTTTACAGCACACTTTCAACTGAGAATAGATAGAGCTGCCGGGCAAAAGGAGAAGAAGAAGGCTTCATGGATGTAGCTAATGAGGCCGTGGAGATGGGAGAAGCAGTTGGCTCACAGGTTCAAATTCCTCTGCTGTCAGATTACTATAGGTCTCTGAGCAAGGCCCTTGCTCTCCAGACGCCTCGGCATAGCAGCCCACCACGTTGGTCGGGTTAACTATGAATAGAAGGGGTTAAATGCAGGGGTTAGAGAAGTGGGACTGGGAGTCTGCGGGTTCGAATCCCACAGCTGACGGGTCACCGCTGAGTCTCACTGAGCAAGACACTTAACCCCCATCAGCTGTCTGGAGGTCTTCAACATGGCTGCAGCTCATGTTCTATATGCATCAATAACACGTTTCCCTAAGGGGATTAATAAAATACAACTTTTATATTTCCTGGCATGCATGAAGAAATCTCTATTTAGAAAAAGTACAGGCTTCAATAAAATAGCAGCTATGTAATTATAAATTAATGTGAATCAAAGCGAAGACCACTACTGAGTTAAGAAGAGACTGCATCGACAAAAGAAAAAAGCCGTGTTGTGTGATGATGCCAGTTTGTGAGTCTCAGACTCAGAGTTGGCAGCCGTGATTCTTGATTTGTTTCTCAGTTGGTAGATCAGCTTGTCTTCCAGTGTGCAGGGTTGCTGGTTTGCCCTGTCCATGTGTGAAAGTGGACTTGAGCAAGGCACTGAACCCTCTGCTCTCAGTACTGGTTCAGTACCTTGCATGGCAGTTATCAGCATTGGTGTGTGTGTGTATATGTGTATGTGTTTGTGATAGTGACCAGCAGTGTGAAACTTAGGGGAAACACTTTTACCATTAAATACTTACCAATGCATTTCAATATGAATCTATGTAAGAAACTGATATTTTGAGCATGCTTTCCCAGAAGGAGAAAAAAAAACTTTTTGCATAAATATTTCACTGAAAGAGCATTTAGAAGATATTTTCTTTACTGTTAGTTTGTCTCACTTAGCTGGTGCAGTATTCCAGTCCAATCGGAGTCTCATTAAACATCCAGAGCACCCTGCTTGGCCACGATTTTAGTTTTAGGAAACCTTTGAACCATTCAGGCATTTTTCCATCACAGATGGTTTAACCGTTTTGAGCAAAAGCAGCTTTTGATTTATAAATTTGCCATATGGTAACTAATGATTTTATCCCTAGTTTTTCGTAATATCTATATATAAAGTTGTTTTTATTACTGTATAAAAATGCACATATTCAAATAAAGACAGAGTGCTGTTTTAATGACAGTCTGAAAATGACAGATCTTTAAAGCATATGCTTCATGAGTCATACTTTAAGCCAAGGGTGGGCAATTAATTTCCCAAAGGGCCCACATGATAAACTAGGACTGCTGGGGCGGGCTGAACTGTGAATTGAACTCAATTCTACAAAGAAAAACAGCATATCTCTCCATGTAAAGCACCAAGTTTCACAGTTTTGCTTTTCCACCTTTAAATCATAAATAAGCACTTTGATGTACGCACATGTTGACGCTTCGTGCTGTATCTGTCTGTTTTTGTGCTGTGAGTAAGGTGACAGTTTTTATTTCAGGAAGTCAACACAGTGAAGCTGGGTGAAAAGAACACCCACAAGCATGAACTCTGTACGCTGAGTAAAAATAAAGCTACCACCTTCACAGTGGAAAAACTCAAGCATTTGTATTGAATGTATTATTTCTGTGTTTTTTTTTAGATTATTATTAATATTATTATGAAATGTAACCTAAAAATCTCATTCACCCCACTTGGACTATGTAAGACTCAGAAATGATCTCAGCCAGAGGTGTCAAATATAAATTCCTCTTCCCAAAACTGGATCATAAGAGGCTCCAATGCAGCTCAGGAAAAGACAGCAAATCGTAAAAATAACAACAAAACTGTCAAATTACGTTTGTTTTCTTATGAGTAGCGGGCAGTCTAGTGTTCACCTCAATGCCACTGTCTAAAAATGCAAGTGAAAGACTGCATAATGCAGCAGTTACTGATTTTTTTTTTTTTTTTTTTTTTTTGTCCTCTTTAAAAAGACGTTTCATTGTATTTTGCAGCAGGAAGTGTCATTAAATTGGCTTTATGCTGAGACTGTGGTCATTTTTGGAACTGATTGTGGAACATTTTGCAAAAAAATGCAATTTTTCCAAACTTATACTTTATGCTACAATAGAGAAAAACTGTAAAGTCAAAATTTGAAGGATATTGTAGCTCTCATGACGACACTGGGCTTTATATAACCCCTTAACTAACGTGTTTGACACCCCCGCTCTAAACCCTTGTGTGTGAACAGTGCATTTGAGATTCCTGTAACGTGCATAAATGTGTATGTCATAGCACACAAACAGGTATAGAATTTATAACAACCACAACGTTCATTTGTTTTCTTTTTATTTAAAGACTAATGCAGAGAATCAGATTTTACAGGGCCATATCATAACCAAAAGAAACAAAAGAAAACATTTACAGAAGGTCCACCCTTTCATCTACATCCATCAGAACCTCTTGTCAGTATCATTGAACTACCGGCATACTGTATGTACCTCATGTGAGTGTGTGAAGGTGTGTGCAGATAGTGTGTTTTCTTTTAATGTCTGTGTTCATATCCTCGCTGTAACTTCTCTTATCCTAATCAACGTTTGTGCTTTAGAAAATTAGTTTATTTTTTACATTTCAGTGAAAATCAGAACATATTTTGCTTGATAAAAATACAAGAAAAACTCCAGTAGGTATCTAGGAATAACCAAAGACTCGATGTTTGAAAAGCAAATGCTGCTGAGAACTGCAATGGACCTTGCATTGAACATAATGAAATAAATGAATGGTGTGCCTACAAATGTGATATTTACATGGATGCTCTGCTTATGAGTGTGAAGGTAAAGGTTGGAAGCTCATGATTGCACTGTGCCTCATATTTCACATTCGATTTCTGGAGCATTAAATGTAGCAAAACCAGACCTGGCTCAAAAATGTGTGTATATTGTTCATAACTTTTGTATTTTCCTGCTTGAAATGCAAGATTAGAGATACTTCTAACATAAAAGTACAAAATTGATGCTCACTCTGTCAGTGTCAAAACTCTCTGGTACTCCCTATAATGTCACTGAAAATCCAAAATCAAGAGAGAAACAAAATGAAATTAATGAACCAACAGTTTCACCTGCCTCAATTTCAGTGATGGCAAACAAACTAAACAAACTAAGCAAAAATATTAACAAGGTGATCTTGATACAGTTTTGCTCCTGTTTTTTTTTTGTGGATTTTTATTTATTTATTTATTTTTTTTCACTTCAATCACTTTATTGCATGTCTCGGGAGAAAAAGTGCAATCAACAATGAAAGCCGTTTTCCCTTCAACCACCGACAAATCCAAAGCGCAAACAAAAGAGATAATCCACTGTTTTCTTTGATGTCACCCTGTATAGCCATGGTTGTGGGGGGCGGGGAGCTAATGGGTGCACAGCTGATATAAAAAGCTAAGCTTTCTGTCTTTTTTTTTTTTTTTTCCTTTTTTTTTTTAATAATAGCTTGTAAATCTGAAGCACAATGGTCAGGGAGAGAAGGTCAATGATGTGGTTCAAAGCTGTCCTTGCATAGCACGAAGCTGACTACATAAATGTAATGTTATTGTTCTTCTAAATGTGCAAAATGCATAACAATAGGTTGATAATACAAACAATATTCATCATCATCTTAGCTAATATCTTCAATAATAGAATCAAATACTGTATGCATTATGTATTTTACATATGTATATATATATTTTTCTTCATGGTAACAAACATACATACAATAGTTTAGAATTCAATATCTTTATACAACTCTTCACCCTGAACTTTGCAGTTCCTTGACCCTCTGCTTGTAGGTTAAGTGGCTGTGAACAGTAGACTGCTTGCATAATGCTTATAAAGATGTCTGCCATTAGGGGATAGACTCAGTGTTAGTCACAATGATAATGCAAATAATAACAATAGCAACAACCACCGATTAGCTTTTCAGTTCCCTCCGGTGAAAGCATGATCTATTCGCCCCCAGCGCACAAACACACAGAGAATTCTGCACAATTCTGATATACCTTTTGGCCCGTTCAGTGCCCTGTAAAACATATTCAGCAAAGCATACTGAATCAATAATGCGATGCAACGCACGCCGTAACTATTGAGTCTTCCTCAAACAAGGTTGGAGCGAGAGCCAAATGCTTCAGAACCCAAGTATGGATGCAGAATGCAAAGCCTGTTTTCCTAAAACCAAATCTAAATAGAATAGATTAAATTTACCATGTACAGCATACATATGAAACTACAAGTAGAGAGGGGTCAGTGTAAAGCTACAATGGATTTTACCCCCACACTGAGTGCCAGGTTCAGGTCCTAGAAAAGCCCTTGCTAATTAATATTGCTACATTAACATAATTTAAAATGGACTGTTCAGAAACCTTAACATGCCACATCAGAGAAGAAGCAACTCCCTATAGTGTGTCTTTTTCTAAGTCAAAAGAAAATGTTTAAAAAAAAAAAGAAAAGAAGAAGAAGAGGAAGCAAGCAATGTTCAAGACAAAAACAACAGCATTCTTTTTTCACATTTTGCGTTAGTTTCTGTTGGTTTTTCTCGGAAGAGGGATTGACATCATGCTACAAAAATATATTCATCTTCACTATCGTAGAACTACAAGACAAGTCCTCTGTGCGAAACAAAGCGCCGGCTAAAGTAAGATTACAGTGCCACTCCAACTCCGTGTCTCCTTCCTCTTTGTCTTTCTGTCTCTGTCCCTGTCTCTCGCTGTTGCTCACCAACAAGCAGCAACAAATGAGTCCAAACGGGCATGTGATACTGAAGGCAGTGTAGCTGGTACTTTCTGAGTGTTATGTCTCAATTTTCAACTGAATGGGCAATGGGGGGGGGGGGGGGGGGGGGGGGGGGGGGGGACTATGGTAAACACGGTCAGGGGACACAGTGGGATGGAAAATGCAGATGCGCCATCAATCCACAAAGTACTAGCCATCACAGCTTCAACTCTGAAAATGGAAAAGGCACTTCTCCCCCGTCTCGGCGTGCCCAACCCCTCTGTTTTTCTAGTAAGTGACGCTAGCTGGACTTTGCTATAAACGTTTTTTTTTTTTTTTTTGGGCAAACAAGGCCCCCACCATGAATAGACAAAATCCCCCCCCGAAAAGTAAATAAAAACAAACACAAACCAAAAATTAAGTAAATAAGGAGTGTTTTAATTCTAAATGTAAAATGCACTCTGGAGTTCGAGATGATTTTTACATTCTTACTAGTAACTAGCCAATCTCCATTTTATACCATTGGTATTGTTGTTGTTGCTGTTGTTGCGGACAGTGTGTACACAAACACACAGGTGAATGTTTTTTTTGTTTTTTGTTTTTTTACTTTGTCGTGAAAGCAGCTTTCAATGGAACGTCAACTTGGCGAGAAACAGTCACTTAAGCATGATCCAGACCAGTATATACTCTTTTTTTGTAGAAAGTATCATAAAATGAACCAAAAATAAATAAAGGTTATTTCCATGTATTCAATAAACATACCCTTTTAGTTACACTTTGCAAAGCTGAAACAATGAAATAATATTGACATCTCTAAACACCTGATAATATTTACAATGATTTAAAAAAAAAAAAAAAAGTGAAAATAGTTTCAATGCAGATCACAGAAATGATTGGATTCTTATTTAGTTTTTTTTTTTTTTTTTTAACCCTAAATAAATGGTGTGTCCACTGAGACATGTTTTATTGCTATTGCAGAAACCCCTAAAAATATTTCAGAATCAAATGAAATCTACAGAGAATGGAAGGTATTTTGAAACAGATTGAGCGTAGCGATTTGCCGCTGATATCAAACAAAGAAGCCACCAGTTGATCTGTATTTTAAAGAAATGAAAACAAAAGATAAAACAAGTATGCCCTGCCCATGCATATACATAAGTGCCTTTTTCTGTGTTGGTGATTCCTTGTTTGAATTAAAAAAAAAAAGATTGAAATGGCAACAAAACAACAAAAGAGAAAGAAAAAAAACATGAAAACAGAGAAACAAAAGCCCCTTCAAACAATTTGGGCTATGTGCAGCTGTTGAATAGCATTTTCTTGGCTATATATTTATAGTAGCATTTTCTTAGTAGCATCATCCCAGACCTGAACAACACCCTCTCAAAAGTTTGTATTTTTTTTTTAAATCGTTCTTTTTTTTTCTGCATTTTGTTTTTTTCAAAATCTTCAAAATTTAGATAAACATAGAAGCAATGCAACAAGTGGGAGTTGAAACCAGCATGGACACCATGTTTGTCTGAAAATAAACACCTTTTTTTCTTTTTGTTTTTTTCTCAAGAGGGATAAGAAAGAAATGAAATCATTACGGGTATAATTTTAAAAGGAATGGAAACATGGATTAGTGTGGAGTCATCCCCTGCAATTTGGGCTTCTTATTCAAGTATGTCGCCCAGTAGACCAAGTTAAAGGTTCCAAAGAGCAGAGGGAAGGCTATTCTGGCAATCCTGTCTATCTTGCTCACACTGTTAAAGGTCTTCTTGGCCTCTGGAGGTTTGGGCTTTGGCTCCTCCTTGGGCTCGGTAGGGGGTGGTGGGGCGCTTTTGGCGATTGTGGCCAATCCAGGGTCCCTGGCAATATTGGGGGCGAAGGCCGTAGCAGTAGCAGCTGGGTAGGCTGTGGTGTTGTTCTTCTTCAGAAGAGATTCCTTCTTCTTCTTTTGCTAATTGCGTTTGATGGAGAAACGGAACAAAGAGCTCAGGTTACAGGTTTAATCAAGGCTCAGACACCATTCATAAGCACGGTTACTTCTATTCTGTCATCCACGTATTTTCAACATGATAGCAATAATCTCAACAATCTATGAGTTAATGTTGGGTGCTATTGTCTCAGAAACAGCTGGAGATGACAGCGTACGCTGCTGCTAAGTGTGGCATTAAGACAACTGGAGCAGAAAGATGAACACTAAACTATTAATGTTCATTGCATGTTATCCACATTGCATTTTCTATTAGGGAAAGTGGTGACAGCAAATGAATGTTCCCCGCCTGACGTAGCTCGATCAGCAGTCAAATACCGCCCTGCTGCAACAAAGAGTGACTGAAAATAATGGCTTAGCAAGACGGTTAAAAAATATTTTTTCCGCATACCTTCTCTGGTACCACACTTTTCCCATCCCAAGCGTAACCCCTCTTGGTGAAGTAGTTGACAGTGGCAAACTCGATGAGGGCCGAGAAGACAAAGGCATAACAGACAGCAATGAACCAGTCCATAGCTGTGGCGTAGGCCACTTTAGGGAGAGAGTTCCTGGCACTGATACTCAGTGTGGTCATGGTCAGTACAGTGGTCACTCCTGCAGAGAGAAAAACAGGCAGGTCAGATACGTTAACTCTCGTCACATCTTGAAAAAGAAATGACGACGAGGCTCTTGGTCCTATAATGCAAATTACATCCAATATAAGAATTCCAAGTATTCTGCAAGTTTTTTTTTTTCTTAACTCAAGCATTTTATTTGCATAAATCTGTGCGATGAGTCCTACTGTGCCTGCTTTTAACAACCCTACAAAGGTAGCGCTTTCTTCAGATGCAGGTGGGGAGGAGATGTAGAGGCACTGCTGATAACTAATAACAAATAAAATTAAACACTTTTCTTCCCAACTGTGACTTACACACCAATGCACGCACAAGTACTATAAAATACCAAAATGAATGCAAACAAAAAAAGCAGAAATTAAAGACAGATGCCTCATTTCGAATCCTATTTCTCTAGTGCAAATCAGCATGATGCTGAAACATGAGCTCCAGAATGCAGAGCAGAGCCGCTATAGAGAGGAAGAGGAAGTAGGTCAGAGCATAATCATCAATGCAGTGCTCATTACAGAACAGGCTACCGCAGATGTTTACACTTAGAACAACATGAGTCCAAGCAATGAAAGATCCACCGGCTAAGTCTGGACGACCATGAATAACATCTGGCTTGTAGAGAGACTATAAAATATGCAGAGAGGGTCCTCCCATGCGCACGCTGCATGTGGGGCCATGGCTGTGTACAAACATATAGAAAATGCTGACTTTTATGAATAAAAGATCTACTAGAAGGTGTTGACAGTTTTTTTAAATTTGATTATAATAAATTCTATTCTCTCTAAACAGAAATAATTGAAAAAAAAACAAAATATGTAACTGATGTGTTTTCTAGTCACTAAAGAATTGAGTGGGAGGGAGAAAAGTTAAAATGATATTTGTATGAACACAGAACCCAAACAACAGGAGCGAGCAAGCGAGCGACAAAAGGCAACCTCTGAGACCCGTTTCCACGACAATGTTTCAAGTGAAACGTATTGTATTTGCAGTTTTGTTTCAGAAAAAATGAAGAGGTTTACACCACAACATTTTGATAAAAAAGTTATTTTACATGGAAATGGGATAAACGCTGAAAACGGGGTAGTTGTCATGTAGGACCACTAGTGGATGCTCTTGTTTGTTTTTGTACTGAAACCACAGAGAACAATACCCTATGAACATTAACAATGGTGAGCATGTGCATATTCGATTGGATAGAGTGGATTGATGTTACACTGACTGTGAAACTGCTAAGTCTCAGGAGTTTATCGACTGGGAGTCATGACTCTCTGGACGCTGCAATTGTTGTTATTTTTCATCTACTTGTGCAGAAGAACTATTTACTATGGCTGCAGTTCGCATAAGCAGTAGCACTGTTTCCTCTGTCAATACGGAGATGGAGCTCGAATGTTTTCAAAAATGTTTGTTTCCGCCATTTGCACGGACTTGGAAGCCATTTTCAAAAACTTGTATTTTCATTAACTCTCAGTTATCATGTCAATGCACACCCAAAAATCATAACTGGGGCACAACTTCTGTCAACAATGTGTTTGCAGTTTTGAAACGTGAGTGTAAATATTTAGTTACTTTTGGTCATATTGTGGTTTCGACTGATACGTTTCTATGTGATGCTACATATAATAACAGCATCAACACTCACCTCAATGAGCCCTTTATGAGTTTAGATATCATTCCTCTTTCTGCATGAGTTTTTCTTTTGCCCTTCCCCCCCATAGTCCAAAAACATGTTGAAGGCTGTTTGTTGACTTAAAATTTCCCACTGTCTGTCCCTCTGTGGTGTTTTCCCGGTGATGGACTGGTGATCTGTCCAGGGTGCACCGTGTCTTCCTTCCCACATTGTTTGCTCGGATTGGCCGCAGCCCCTCAGGACCCTCTGGGCGCTTAAGAAGATTGATATGATGCCAAAACGGTTCGAGCCTGCCTGGTTGCTCACTTTGTGGCTGTGTCATCAATTCGCACAGCAACTGTCCGGTCTGTGTGAATCAGCAGGTGCATCGTGCTTTTTGCATGCAGATACTGAATCATCACAATGTGCTGTTTGGTGCATATCCAAGGAAACATTTTGGGTACTGTTTTCATATTTACACATCATTTCTTTTAGGTAATACAAGGTTTTCTTAAACATCTTAAATGTTAAATTAATCTGATCTGCTCAGATAATGAAGAACAGCTGTCATAAGGTCCAAGAAAATATGGACTGAATTCGTAAAAATCTTTTGACTGCTGTGTTGTTAAACACCACTGAAATACAATATACACTGTTCCGGTTATTGTGTCCATCACTTCCGCCGAGTTTTACACTGGTTCTGAAATGTAACTGTTTCCTGTCAGAATTATGACTTTTTTCTTCTTCTTCTTTTTCTTCCCTTAGTCCTGGTCAAGTGTTAAGTGATGAATCACTGACTCCTCATCCTCCCACTCTCTTTTCACTTGCTTTGCCTTTGCTGACTTGGTGCTGTGACATGAACCATAAAGGATGAATGTTATATTCACATTACTCATAGCCGAATAAGAGGCTGGTTAGTAGCGAAAACTGAGAAAGATACCTCTGATGGATTTACGGGATTTACGGCATTTCTGGTGTTTATTATGGTAGTGAAGGGAATAATAAATACGTAGGTCAAACTTGTTTATTTCCAAGTAATTTATTGCTAAAACCTTTTTTTTTTTAAATGAGTGTCCCAGAAAGACAGATAATTTGTTGAAGTCCATTAAAATAGACAAAAATGATCAAGACAAACACCTGTTTGTTCATATGTGGCATAATTACACTTGGCAGTGGCACAGTTTGAACAAACAAAAACAAATGAAAGGTTCACTTGAAAGCGATGATATTCATATCCAGTTCAGTAGAAAGACATAACTCAGCCACCCACATATGTGATGCACGCAGATGGAGAGGCAGCACTGGGAGATTAAAGGTAGCAGCAGTTAAATGCAGGCAGCGAGATGTGCCTTATGACGGGAGTTTTGAGCTACAGCAGGTGTAATAATAGAGCTACATATTCTGCACGGCAACCACGGTCAGGAAATCCACCGCCGGGTTTGATTATTTAGAATGTATGGCAGGGAGAGATATGGAAACAATTTAGGATTCCTACCAGATTTTCCATTTCCTGCCAGTTTATGATTTAAAATTAAGTTCATCTGCAGCTAATCTATGTGAGGATGTGCAAGGGAAGTAATTTTAGGAGAACAGTATGCTGCTTTTTACAATTCAAAAACAACCACACTGACAAAACAATCATAAATATTACTTTTTTTTTGCTTGTCTTGTCTAAAACCGATAATTGATCAGACACATTCCAGTAAAAGTCATTGATGAAACACATACATTAACTCGCATGAAGATGTAATCTAAGCGGAAACACCAGCTTTGTGTAAATCAGCAGCATCATCTTGAGACTGCAGTGGAGTGACAGTATAATATCAAGGTGTCATTGCTTTTGAGCTGGGTGCCAGAACAGTCTCCTTTGGAGAACAGCCAGTACAGCGTGATTTTGCTCGCAATCATGTGCACTTGTATCCACAGCAGGAGCAATTTCACAGGCGCCTCCGATTCACCACATCCGAGCTGTGTATGTTTTACATTTACGCTTTAAAGGAAATGAAGGAAGCAATAAGAGACAGATTGCATTTGTGGCAGCTGTTGGTCTGTCAGTGTTGTTTGTCAGTAAATCAGTTAATTTTGTGGGGGAGGAGGAAGGCGGCACCACTGGGTATTACACAAGTCCTCGCAAAAGCAGCCTGATGCTCAGTATCATATATACTTTACTGTGTTTGACAAGCTCTGTTGTCATGGAAACAAGACTCCCAACTCCTCCAATACCCTAATACCACGAGAGAGAGAGAGAACGAGTGGAAAAGAAAGAAAAAGACTTTGATATTAATACTTAAAATGATGCACAGATTCAACCATGATTGAAAGACGGTTTGTTTGCACTCATTAATCCTAAAATTAAAAGGGTGTCTATCATGTGCATATACGTGTGGAGATTACTGGCTGTGCTATTCCTACCTCGAAGATGGACAATTCTGCTTTGCGTCTGTTTAGTGATGGGCCTAGTTAGGACTCATTTAGAACACTGGGAAGCTGATTCATTAGTACATGACTCCAGAGCTGGTTTTAAATGACTCTATCTGACATGTTGTTACTAATAGTCTTGAGGCTTTGAAGGCTGTTAATGAACAAAATCGCTGATCTGGAAAGTTCTAACTGGATTATTAGTGGTGTAACTCAATTCTTGAGAGTCCCTTTCACTCAATTTAGCTCAGTGTGCACAAGCAATGCCACTTGATTTATTTGATACATATCTTCTTTGTGTAAATTTTGCCTTTGCTCAGATTCAACTACTCGCACAAACACTGAGACGAGGGGAAAAGAGGTTAAAACAAAATGAAAAATACTGCCAGATTGCAAATTTGGAGAAGGTAAATTGGGAGACCTCAGATGATGAATCACAAGGTTGGCCTGACAGCTTTAAAGTGGGAAGACAGTCACTGTTGCCTCCGGGAAAGGGAGGTTCAATATGAGGTTCAAAAAGGAACATTTGGGAGGAAATACGGTGCAGACAATGTCCTCTTGGTTAATGGGTTTCGGACAGAATATGGCTTGAAGAAAATTGGTCTAATGCCTATCAGTTTAATCAGCCCATTTAATTCTTAGCTGCTGGTCAGAGGCAGTCGATCTGAAAAAAGTCTATCCTTTTTTGTGTAAAGTGCAAAATCTGTGTTTTTTGTTAAGATTGTTGATATCTCTGATAGTGTGTTGTTTGTTTTGTCCCAATTCAAGCAATAGACCACAAGTGCTTCAAGTACTCTGGTCAATCTCAAGTAAGTGAATAAGATATACTGTCCAATCATTCATTCACAACCACAGACAGCCCTCCGTGTGGCAGAGAGGAATATCCCCCTCTTTTTACCGACATTGTCCCTGAGTGCAGGCATAAATTTCCCTCTGATCAGGATTTGACTGAGTAGGCCACCAATCAAACATGACAATCAAAGTATGGGGCAAGGTCAAAACTGTCTTCTTGCTCAAACATCTAGTCTGTGGGTGCTTTGAGGATTTTAAAGTAAAGCAGTTTTTTTTTTTTTTTTTTTTTTTTTTAATGTTTTGTTTCAGAAATCATTCAACAGTATTAGAAGGTAACATCTAAACAGGAATGCAAGAATAGTTTTTAAGTGCAAATGGTGTTTACACTTGAGACTTCAGGGACTTTTAAAACAGCTACACCGAGGTGCATCATACACAGAAATAGCAAAGACGCCAAATGAAGGATGACAAGGTGGAATCCATTGTCTTTTTACATTATTGGAAGAATATTACAGGAATTGTATCTTTAGCCATGATAATGTTCTTCACCAAGATCGTTCATAAAGCATGCAAAATACACATTAGACTGTGATATCAGTTTGCCTGATGATTTTTTTTATGATTTAAGAAATTTAAATGAGGTTCTTGCATGGTTTTACACCGTGTTTACAGGAGATCGATCAGGTGGAAACGGTGTCTCTTCTGGGTTGGTTTGCTTGCATGTGATTGGCAAACAGGAGTCGAGCTGAGGAATGCTGAGCCAGTTTGTACCATGGTTTCATAGGTGGCAGAAAAAAGATGCATATCAATAAAATATCAAGTATTTTCAGCGAGAGCCGATTGCATTGTTTACCATTGTTTCAGCACGTCTCAATTTTCATTTTGAAAATATATTACAACTTATAACATTTAAGAGTTTGCCAGCATTCATAGCAGTGAATTTAGTCACAGTGGATCTGGATACTTTGTCTTTTTTTAACCCATAGGAGCATGAGCATGACAGGTCCGATCTTATATTAATACATCTGAGAGAGGAGCAGTGGTGAAACTCGTAAATCTGATGAATGAACATGATTCTTGTGTAGGGACTTGTCGAACAACTTTTTTTATGCTCCCTTAACCAGTCCCAGGAGTGAAGCTGTCTTTGCTGGATGTCTGTCAACCCTTCCCCTGCACCGTACTGCGGCTACTCATTTATTCATGCCTTATCAATAACGTAAGCCTCAGGGAAGCCTGACCCAGAAACACATTACCTACAGCGTCACTACGTCACCTCCCATTTGCATAAGTGAAGGAACCAACTGACATCTTGATTGGCGGGCGAGGCAAATGACTGTGCCTGCAACACAGCCGTGAGATTTCAGCCACACATGCACACGTAAACACCCACACACACACACATATATACATCATATAGTAGCACTGCCTACAATGCTGTCAGCCAGGAAAATTGATGGCCACCCACTGGCACACAACCAGCGTGATCAAATATAACAAACATGTGCCCATACACACGCCTCAAATCCAAACTCAAACATACACATTCACTCACACACAAGGTGTTGTTTCCTAATGAGGGGATACATTAAACCACATCATGGGAAAACCAATAAATACGCAGCCAGTCGCTGTTAAAGAGGAGAGAAGGAAGCGAGCTAATCTTCTGAGCACTTCTGTCCCTGACAGCTTAGAAACAGAGAAACGCAGGAAGGGAGGGCGGAAGAGGAGAGAGAAAGCACCAGATCAACCATCAGTGACTGTTTCCTTTTGGTTTACATTTGGACTGCAAATAAATAAATTGCCAACAGTTTTCCACTACACCGAACTAGCTATAAACTAATCAGCCTCTTAATCGGTACAGTGATAAATAAGATAACTCTACCCACTGCTGTGCTTTTAAATTGCCTATTCATCTACAGGGAAGGCTTTAGGAAAAAAGATTTAGTGCAGTGGCTGTGCTTCATAGTCACATAATGTAATTTAAACGGGGTTTTCAACGCCGTGTTTGTTCGTGGTAATATTGTTTCTGTGCCAGCTTTGGACGATTCTGTAGGACACATTAAGCTGATCACATCTGTAGTAATCACAAAGCGGCACATTGTATTACAGTAGCTGTTTGCTTCTTCTTCGTATCAGTGCGGCTTTTGATACACTGTGATGTCGCTCTGTAATAAAGACAAGAGGACACCAAGCTGTGAAGGTGTGTGAGGGAGGAATGAGTGAAGTATATTAGCACCTTTAAGTCATTTGTCTTTCATAGAAAAAAAAAAAAAACCTTGAATCTCTGTCTGTGGAGTTGTTATCTCACATGTAGCAATGGCTTCATACAGTGTTTACTTATGGCTTAATTCAGATGTAACACAACTGTAACTGAAAGAGCCACAGTGATTACATAACATCTAGCACTTGGGGCAAATGAGAATATGATGGCACAATCCCAGCGGCGATTCAAAATTTATTGATATCAAGGAAAATAGGGTCTTTCTATACTATCATTGTTGCATGTATAACTGTTTGTGAAGATCCATTTGTGATAAAGATTAATGACCATTACGGGGAAGAATGCTGCGCGTTCCTACTGCTCATCCAGTGAAAGCAAATTCTCATTATTTCACTAATTTATTAGATAATTGTGCAGCCTACCCTTTAATCTCTGATACACAGACAGGTAAAGCATTAATTTTGGCCCCTTATTGAATTTAGATCGTCCCACATGTTGTATGTGAAGAAATATTTCAAGTCTTTATTCATTCATCCATGCAGGTGGCATTATTAAAAACCAAAATGAGCGGGCGCAGTGTTGGTGTGATTGTCATTTCGGTTGCATGGTTCATCAAACCAATTATACTTTATTGACACATGAAAGGTGAACATTAGCTAATGCATAACTGGCACTCTTTCTAATGCTGAATTATGTGCAGATGATATTTTAACCTGAATGCATGTGACTTAAAACTGGTACATTTTTGACTACAATAACGTGTCAAAAAAGCAAATGGAACATTATAAATGCCCGTGTTCGGGTGCGCAGTGGAATAGTGATTGGCACGAGCTGTTCGAAGTGATGAGGTTATGCTGGCTGATCTTTTCCTTCATGATCTAACTGTTCGTATCTGTGTTGTGAGATCTACTTCGAATACATGTTTGAGGATAAATGTGTCTGCCTGCCTCTGTGTTTGTCCTGTGATGGACTGACGACGGGTCCACGGTGCCTTTGCCCATAGTCAGATGGGACTGGCTCAAATACCCCCCAACCCAAATAGAGAGATGGATAGATGTGTGTGTGTCTGTTAGTATGAAGGCAGATGTGGATATTTAGCCACACTGTGCTGAAAGAGACTGAAAACAGATATTCTAAGAGATAGTACTCCCTGAAGACATTGTGAATTCCACAACCACATAAAACTTCTGAACTGTTTCTGCCAGGGAGCTTCTTATTTCAGCTGCAATTTGAGCATAAACCCAACATAATAAAATATGGGGGTGTATGTTTTCTCACTACTTCATATAGTGCAAGAATTCTATTTTAACCTATTTGATGAACTGACTTACATATCTGCTGTCGCGCATGATGCACGTTAGCCACTTGAATGACCAATCAACTATCCTGGGACATTGTGTTGATCTGTGTGTTTATGAAAATGCGAACATGCGCTTATTTAGCTGCGTATGTGAGTGAAGGCACACGCATGCATGCACACACGACATACGTGTAATCTCATGAAGCTGAACCAGCAGTAATAGCATGAGGGACACACACATGGCCTAGATAGTTGTTTGAATCCAATCTAGGCCATCCTCATTTCTCCGACACGTGACAAGCACCGCAGGTACCGAGCCGTGCCGCACACACAGCACACACACGTACATGAAAGTACTCACTAACCTAATCAATCAGACACCAAAACATTACGGGAACAGTTAAAAAAAAAAAAAAAAAAAAAGACTGCAGAGCTGTAAAATCCGGTGTCTGGATCACGATTTTCGGAAAGCTCTTTAACTAGTGGGCCAGGGGAGACACTGACATCCATGAGAAGAAAATGAAGACGGAAAGAGAGAGGGAAGCACAGAGAAGGGAAAGAACAAGAAAGAGTGTGGGGAGAGGTAACTCAAGGACATTCTGCCTGCTGCTGTGCTGTGTTGCTACAGAGCATGCTGCAGACTAGCAAGAGCTTTCCTTTTGGGCGGTATTATGTAAGACGTTAGTGTGACAGACAGACAGATATACACACACACACACAGCCGCATACAAATACGCAGGCCAATGCGCACACACGTGCACAGACGCACACAGTCGCACACATTGATGAATGCTTACATCACACACGGGCGGGCACAAAGCAAGCACACACACACACACGCGCACACACACACACACACACACACACACACACACACACTCACTTGTAGTGAAATATTCAGAGCACGTAAATCTAAATTCATTCCGAGCTTTGTGCTTGAAATTCTGCTGCAGCGGGCCACAACTGATTAAGACTCATGTTCATCTCATTGGTGCAAAGACAGAACAGACGAGAACAGTATGGATAAATTATACAAGGATATTTTGAACTCCCACAACCAGCAGTTCAATCAGTTTTAGCATTTGATGCCCTTTAAAAGAATAACTTGGCCTTTCAGGTAACAAACCACTCTGCGTTCTTGTTGAGAATTAATCTGTATAATTAACAGATATCTGCATATGAATGTAAAATGCGTGGGCAACACTTTGGCGCTGTCAGTATCCTTGTTTCTATTTTCTGTCTGGTTGAAGTGTCAGTCGCAGCAACACGCCGTGGCGAGTTTTGGTTGCAGGTGCACTGAGGTGATGGACACCCCAGGAGCAGTGAGATCTTGTGACTCTGGTTAGTTTTGGACTACAATTTCAGGAATGTTCATCTGTATCCATGTACCTCCCCATGGTGAGCAGCTGAACGATCTTGTGGCACTGTCTGATTATGTCTGAGTGTGATCATGCCATTAAACTGCTGCTTTTCTGTGCAGCTGAGTCTCTCATCCATGAGATCTGGAGCGCCGGGGCAAAGAGTTCCATAGGATATAAAAAGCTAGCTTTCTGCGGCTCTCGGGTTCTTTGTCTTAGCCTTGGCAGACCTTGCAGGCTGTTCTTTCTTATTTTGTTTTTTGCACTCAAGCCCCTCACAAAATATCTACGTCAAAAAATCTCCACAAATGGCAATGACACCAAAATCCCCCCATATTGTCAGTTCAACTTGAATTTCTTTTGGAAATAATATATTTTTATCTTGTGGGTATTCTATGTTTGACGTGATCTTGAGCCAAGTTAAAAAAATGTATATCTAAATATCTCAGATATACAGATTAAACAACAAATCTATTGTCTCAAGATGCTAATAAGACCACAAGCACTGACCTCCACACAAAAAGAGGAAGTGTGGAGCTCCGAGGGGTTAGACTGTCATCGGACAGATGGGCCTGCCAGTTGGCTTTCAGATTGGATTTGTAATATGAATCATATGAGAAGATGGATGCTGCAGTTGGTCATCATGTTGCAGTTTCTGCACAGTCATTACAGACTCCACAGGGTAAAGTCATTAAAGAATTCTTAAAGCGTGAATGTTTTGAAAGGCTGCAAATGGGACACGTCAGATGAATCTGCAACTTCAATCCTCTTTTTTTTACCTTGTTTATATCTAAACACAGTTTTTAATCTGCGCCTTGCTTAATACTTCAGGCTGCAGCTCTCCCCTTTTCATGGTAAAAACCATTGATGTATAATTCTCAGATTGCTTAACTATCCCTTTAATGTGTTTATGCTTTTATCCATGTCCAAAAAAAAAGGAAAAAAAAAAACTGAAGATGATCAGACACAACAATGAAACTGCAGCAGCTCCTTTTTACTAAAAACATGACATTTAAATGTGTTGTTGACAACACATGAAGAGTGACAAATATCATTATATATAAAGGTTGTGCATCACTTGTTTGTGTTGTGTGCTAAATACAGAAATTCTGAGTTTGCACGATGCAGGAGTACATGAGTCAGACTGCTTTATGATGTGACTGTTTGAGAACAAGAAAACCATAATCCTTCTTTTTGCTTGATTCCTATATGAGAATGTGCAAAAAAAAAAAAAAAAGCCACAGTGTATTGTTGTAATAGAATAATTAGAGGAAAGTGCAATTCCACATCAGTATCATGTAATAGTAAGTAATAAATACAATTTAAAAATTGGCTTTAAAAAATCATAATGATTACAAATCTAGACATCGCACTAAATATTTGTTTTAATTTTAGAATAGATTCCCAATTAACTAGAAGTAATCCAATGTGTGTAGTGGCTCGCTCTATGCCACTATAGTTTTGAGCGAGTGCCGAATGTGTCAGCATTGTATCTTCCTCAGTGATTTCCAAAGAACAGATTTGAAACCTTCTGGTCATGGGCTCATTTCTCTAGCCACAGATGTTTCAGAGACAACAGAGTAGACAACTCACCAAAGACAGTTCTGGCAGGGACCGACTCTCTGTTGAGCCAGAAAGACACTTGGGAGAGGATGACTGTCATGATGCAGGGTAGATAAGTCTGGATCACAAAGTAGCCGATTTTCCTCTTCAGGTGGAAGTGGGTAGTCATCACAATATACTCTCCTGTTGTCCGCAGACAAAAAAAAAAGGACAGGTTACACAAATCTTCAAAGGGAAGTTACAATACATTATAATAGTGTTAAAGTTCATTAAGCTTTGAATTCATTTGGGTTATAGCTGTATAGGAAGACCTGTGTGGTATCACCCTTTTAGCACATGATTCCCAAATTGCTGTGGTGGTTCAGGAGTAATTAGGTCGGCTTGGTAAATGGCTTTTAAATGTGTTTTTGTGGGACCACACTGTGGTTTAGTAGATTGTACTCTTGCCACGCCATGTAAAAACCCAAGCTGGCCTTTGGCTGGAATATTGGTTCCCATATTTTCTTAGTTCTTGAACAGGTTCTCTCCAGGTACGCCTTTCTTAGAGTTCATAAGTCATAGGTGGGAGTGTGTGTGTGTGTGTGTGTGTGTGTGTGTGTGTGTGGGGGGGGGGGGGGGGGGGGGGGGGGGGGTTCAGGTGTCAGCCCTGTGACACACTAATGACCTCGAGGATACACCCTACCTTTACCAGGTATTACCTGGATTACAATCCCTACAACCTTTACTTGAATAAAGTACTTGTCATACAAGAATGTACGTTTCTTGTGTTATGTCAACATGACACGTTCTCACATTGAAAGTGTTAAGTTGCCATTTTGATGTGTAATTATTACCATTTTAATTGTGAATATTAATAACAATCTCCCTGATTCAAGACTTGGCTTTAGCTTCACAAACAATCATTCAATGGATAAACAATAAAGTGGTTCAACAAATGAACAGCGTGAACCCTTGTTGATCCCATCACTGTTTGGACACATGTGGCAGCTGATTGGAACTGCAGACCTTTTAACAATCAGCAGTGCAATAACCCTTAATATGGGGCCAGAACTATCAGGGAGGTTTTTTTTTTTTTTGTTATTTGTTTTTGTTTTTTTTGTTTTTTTTTTATGGAGGATCTGAACAATTCTGGACTGGCCAACCAGTTTATTTAGCTGATCTCAGTCTGATTGAACATTGACTGCACTTGTTTTGTTGACGAACAGCCAGTCAACAAACCATCAAGCTTGTTTCTGTTAAAGGCCATTTGGAAAACCGTGAAAAGGAAAAATACAGTCACTGACTGCAAAAGGTTTTCATGACATTATCATTTTTTACATGTTGTGAATCCTTGAATCCTAGTCAGTCGGAGTTAACATTCTATACTGTTAAATCTTTGCCCATAAACCTCTTCAAACCTATTGATGAACCTATTCGAGACTTGGCACGCTAACACACTGCTAAAGATTATATTTCAAACCAAATATGGTCAACCGCAGAGACTCAAGAGCAGAAAAATTGTAAGTTACTGTCTTTTGTAGCTGCCTTGATAGTGGAAAGTGTTTGTTTTAAAAGGTTTGTTGTGTTGTGTCCTACAGTTTTATTGTTCTTGAGTTTTATTGGCACAGTTATGGGTGTCATTTGTCAACAAACTCAATATCCAGGCATGATCCACTTCATCAGCGCTTTCACAGCCAGTCGCACACAGAATGCAACAGTGGCAGGAGCAGCACAGGGGTTTGAAGTAGTTCTAACAACATGTTGATTTTGAGGTTTTCCAGAAACAAAAATAACCAACTGTTACAGTGCATTTAAATCAAATGGGACACCGTTGCCAGTAGAAATAAGGCAAAGATGAAGGTAAAGGGATGTCTCAAGCATTGCTTTCTGCCTACAGCTACCAATTCAGCAAACAGGTCACCCATTTCATGCTGTGACTAATTTTTGCCAGTATCAATTGACCAAAATGAGTTGGTGGGGGAAGGGAGAGGTGAAATGGCCAGTTGGGAAATGAAGAATCTGGGACATGGTCTGTCATTTTTAAAGTGACGCAGTGATGCCACTGAAGATCCATTTGAACTCATGCAGTTTTCTCAATGTGCATTTTCAACCCACTGACACCACAAGTCAGAGTGAAGCGATGAATGTGGAGCGGGACATCTTTGTTTCATTTAGTAATAATAATAACGATGCTTACACATGGCCTCGATTTGAAATGCTGGCCCCTGCTCGTAAAACATTTATCTCCTTCAAAGGAAGTCGCACTGCAGCCAAACTGAAGCCTACCTGTGCTGGACTGAACCACGCCAGAATCCACGCTCTGTCCCATCAGATCGTACTGGTTTAATCTGGATCCATCCTCTGCAACCACCACCGAATTGGCAGCCCCCCTGGTCCACACGTACACCACCTCTGCTCGAGTGTAGGCATCTGGCGAGGGCAAAACAAGAGTAAAACCTCATAAATAATTTTGCTGCTGCGTGTCTGTCCTCACATGTTGCCATGTTGTATTTTTGGAGCAAGAAGGGATGCCTGATGACAAACAGATCTGAAAACAAGTGCGCCCAAACAGATTTTGGAGTTCTGTCTTTCCTCTTCCCACTTCCTGTCTTCTTGTCTAGTTCCCTCTCATCTCCACGCCAGCTGTCTTTTCTACTTTGCTTTTTAAAGATATTATCCCTTTCTTCACCCGGGTAGAGTGTCAGCGGGCAAAACATGCTTTAACCATGAACAACCTGCCTATGCTTTATTGTGTCTTCTCTAACATTGTATGATGTGATATGGTGTTGTGTCACATTATGTCGTGGCACATCATGTCACCACCCCCCCCCCCCCCCCCCCCCCCCACTCAATTTATAAGAAAAGCAAACAACAACATCCCAACAGGACAACATGACCTTAAAACAGCCAAGTCAGTCTCTTCTTCCCTTCGGCCACCCAACCTGTCAAAGCTGCAATGTGGCTCGACCACTGCAGAGGAAAGGATGGCTCAACTGCACACTGCAGCATAAGGAAGAGAGCTCATCACTAAAATATTTAGGGAGTGAGTTCAATTTAAAGGCGGTTAAGGCTCGTTCCTCTCACTCACGCTGTGCAGCTGTCTGAAGGATGGCACCCAGACAGTGTGATGCTCACTTCTCTGTGGGTTTGGTGTGTTTTAGCTCCTGGTTCTTTGTCCCATCCCCCAACCAGCCAAGCCCATTTGCTCTCTGTAGTTTTTCTCTCATTCTCTATTCTAGTCTCAAACCTCCATCAGTCTATCTGCTGTTATATCTTCCCAAAGTTGATGCAGGGACAGGGAAGATGTCAGCAGCGAGCAGCTGGCCTGAAGCCCCGGTAACAGTCGGCGCAGCGTTAGATAATTGCAGGTCTGCATTCTTCATGCATGCCAAGGTCTTACAGGGTCCTGGAAGTTCTGCAGGAGTCAAATTGGGTTGTGATACTGCACTGTCATGCCTTATCAGGCCTTTTTGCTGGGGTCATAGCTCCATTTAAGCAAGAGTGATGATGGCATGCCAGTCAAGTATTTGTGTGTGTATGCATGGAGCTTTTAGGAGCATTTATACATGTGGAGCACAGGTTTTTTTGTTGTTGTCTTTTTTTTTTTTTTTTTTTTTTTTTGCAGAATTTATGAATTTCATAAAATACAGATTTGTTGTTATTTAAAAAATAATTTGTCAGTTACCAAATATTGAAATGAATGTTTTTCGTGTGTTTTTTAATGACTGCTTCAGTCTCAAGTCAGTCATATTCACCTATTTGTGCAGACAGTCCCACACCAGTAAAGGCAGCTGTAATACCAGGTGCTGCCCCGGCACACTTTGGCACACAGAAAGGTGGGATCGAGGACTGAACCACCAAGACCTTCTGATTAGATAACAACCTCCTTTATGAGGTGAGCCAGAGCCACCTCAAACTGCTTTTTGCACCCAATGGTTTGCTCTTGGGCATAATTATCTGGGACGGTCAGTCTTGAATAAATTGGTATTGAAATGAAGTCTACACCAACTACATATTGTTTTCTCCCTGAAGGGAATTGTTTTATATATACATACTGTATATATTCAGAGGCATTGCTTAGAATAAAGAAATACTTTTATCCAAACCCATATTATAAAGACCTTTGGGATCACTTCACTGTTACACTTGTGGTTGTGACCTTATGTCTTTGGAGATGTGATAAATGAAAAGGTATATTATTTTTTTTCTGATGACTTACAGCTGCCAAACTTCAGCGGACAAGCATGGGCATCCATAGGGAAATCTTCCAGGTGCATGGGACACTCTGCTCTTACTGTAAGCCTGAAAAAGAACAGACAGTAAGCCAGAATAGCAACATGTAAAATAGGAAAATCGGAGCATGTGTTAAAGCAAGAAAAAATAAAACGCAGGGACAGAAGAGTAGGAAGGCTCGAAGAATTAAGGCAGAATGACAATAGAGTACAGTTAGGCACCATGTGGCGTTCTTTTTTTTTTTTTTTTTTTTTTTTTTTTTTTGTGCGCCAATCTCTCGGCACCAAACAATGCTGAATGAAACTGCACTTCTTTTCCCCAATCCAACAGAAATGCTCCAGCTCCCCGAGCTGTGAGCTTCTATTTCCTGACAGCTTGGTGAAAAACAGCATGTCAGGCCACCCGTGACACACTAATCTCCCATCTATCCCTCATCTCACTCATCTGTGACAGCAATATGGGCTCCGCCTCTCCCCCTCCCCCCGTCCAGTAAACATGTTGAAACAAATGTTTTACGATCCTTGCCATAGACATCTCACATTAGCATCACTCTGTGCTGAGCATCAAGGTTTGTTCTGTCATGAAGGGTTTATTTACCCGCCCTCCGCTGAAGGCTACTGAGCTACTGAGGTGCTGAGAGTAGCTGGAAACTCAGCTCGGCTGGCCGTACACCTTATCGTCTTGCTTGTGACTGTCAAGTAGCATCCCCAAAGACATAAATCATGACAGAATAAAACAATTTTATTTTTCCTGCTGAACACTGTCGTGGAAAGATGGCAATGTGTAATGAAAATGTATGCGCCTGGTGATAATATTTACTAGGGAACAACAAAAAAAGATAGAATGCAGAAATATAAGCTGGTAATAATCTAGCCGTTAAATCAATCATCAATCAACTTTGTGTAAAAAGAACCATTCATATACATCTCGTACAAAAATACAAGCTGTATTCACAGTTGCATTATACATGGTAGAGTTGATGGACGGAATTATACTGCTAAATAAAATGTTATAATAAAGAAAGCCTATTACTTCAGTCAGTATATGGAATCATAAATTCTAATAATATACACCAAAACTCCTGCCATGTATGGTGTTTTAACATAAAGGCACCACCTCTACTGTTAGCCAGTAAAATCGCCTAAAAACACAAGAGACAAAGGTCAAAGGTTCATTCATTATATGAATGTGGTTGTCATGGACAGAGATCATTAAATACAAACACTTCATGCATTTGCTCAAATACTTTTCTCTCTCTCTCTCTCTCTCTCTCTCTCTCTCACTCACACACACACACACACACACACACAAGCACCTCCTGTGCAGTGAATTTAAAACATACAGATGTTGCACATTTCAACTATTTATCATTCATATTTTAGGAAGCATTTCAGTTTTTGCCTTCAACGCCTCAGTCACATTCACACTCAAATACACTAAAATACACGAATGCACAAAAATGGCAACAGAGCTGTCATGACATTTTGCCAAGCTTCGATATGGTCTTGTCCAAGAACATGGCAATACATAGATCCAGCTGGAAAACAACGCGATAAGCCATTGCCACCTTGCTCATAACTGTAACATAAACTCGATAAGCAGAAAGACATAACCTCCCACAAATGGGCCATCAGATTTGAGTACTGTTGGATCAAACAACAGGTCCTCATTTGTTTTTGGAAACTACAGATACTCTGTATTGTTGATACACTCTGAAGAACAAATGATCTTCACGTGAAAAACTGAATTGCATGTATCCGTACCAACCAGTCAGGATAATTTCTTTCCTCCTGTAAAATAACAATAACTTGGATAATGGTTAATGATAGTCACTCATGGAGCACTATCTTTCCCTGCTTCAGCTGTCTCAAAGTGCTTCACACTAGTCGTCACATTCGCCCATTAGCACCACCACAGCAATGGCGATGGCTGCCGTGCAAGGTGTTAAATCTCCAGTGGGGGACACTCGAAGTTCAGTGTGTTGTTCAAGGACACTTAGACATTTGGACAGGGCGAGATGGGGGGTCAAACCTGCAACTTTGCAATTAGAAGATGACTCGCTCTAGCAACTCGGTTGCGAAACAAGAGAGCCTACCTCATAGTGTAGAGCAGCGTGCCCTCCTCTGTGATTCGCAGCAGCTTGTTGGGCATGGTCATGTTGTGGGCCACTGACTTCTTGCCATTGTGGAAGAAGGTATCCGGAGTCCAGATCTTGCTGGCCATCAGGTTGTTGAGACGCAGCACAGCCATGGGACCTTTGAACTTTAATCTTTCATCCTTCCAGCTCTGTCTGAAGAAGACGTCAATGGTGTACTCCTATAGGTGGATGGAGGAAGGAACGCATTGGAAAAATGTCAACGAAATAGCTGCACTCCTCACCCTGTAGCACTTTTCCTGTCTACCTTTACTTACAGCTGGCATGGAAAACATGCTGAGTAATCAAACCACACCTCACCCTCTTACCCTTTTTCCTGTCCTTGTTTTTTTTTTTTTTTTCTTATTTTCTTTCTTTCTTTCTGGTGTCACTATGACTTTCCTACAGTGGACTTGGCCTAGTTTCCCCACTGTTATCTGTCTCTTCCTGTTAAAGGCATTGGGGAACTGTGGGAAGATCTCTGGGGTGAAGGTCCGTCATTTCCTTGCTGGTATCTTTTCTCAAAAAAATGCCTCAATATGTATATCTGCGGCTGCATTTCCATCTTCATTTGTTCGCACGATCACAATCTGGTCATTTTAATGCTCTCATTCAAAAAGAGGAACGTTCAGAGTCCATTCATGTGGCTTTGCATTGTTAGGTACGTGCCGAAAATGATTATTGTTAGCATTTATCTTTGGGAAAACTTCCTCACTCTGTAATCTGAATTACACTGGACACAAAAAGGAAGAACTAGACACAAAATTAGGAGGACATTTCATTTTCAAGCTGGCTAATGACTATAGCTGAGAGCAGATTTTAATGGTTCCACACGACTGCTCAGCAGAGGAAAGGGAGCCTGTAAAAATTACAGTTCAGACTGTTTTTTTGTTCCCTTTCTCTCTTTTCCACTTGGTTCAAGTAAGATAATTAGTATGAACTGAAATCAAGCTTCAAGGTAATAAAGAAGAGAGCAGAGGGAAAGACTAGAGATGGAGAAAACATTCCTCAGTTCCTCCTTCTAGCCTTTAAAGCACAGCAAAATAGTGCTGGCCCGCATGTCAGCTCGTGCAATTAACTGAGATTATGTCAAATAGAGTAGACGTACTTCACGTGGCTATAACAAGAGTCTTTTTTTTTTTCCTTTAGCAGGGGGTAGTGAATCATTTAAATGAGATTAATTGGTTTTGGGTGCACAGGGCAGAGTTCAGATACTCTTGTTTGAACAGCTCAAGGTGGAATACTGGAAAATGAATTCCACAAGCGACTATTTATATTTTAATGGTAAATTTGAATGAATCTCGTTCTTTTTTTTTCTTTTTTTTTTTTAGATTTATTGCGACCGCTGTCAAACCATCACCGCACACATCTTGCGCTTGCCTGGAATTTCAAATGGGATGTGACAGCAGCTTGACCTTTCGAGTGACAGTGGCACATATGGTATAGCTGTGTTTGATGTAATTTAAATTAGTTTCACGAGTGAAGCGGAGGTCAACTGCTTATTCTGGCTGCTGCATTTGTCTACAAAAACATCCTGTCATTTTGTGATGGTTTGCCCACTTATCTGTTACACATCAGTTCTTGAACATCAGTATCTGTATTTCCCAGGAAAGACAGATCTGTGAATAAGTCTCTTCTTTGTTGATATCCCAGAACAAATAAACAGGATTTGAGGCCAATGTTTACAGCATATTTTCACGCTGCATACGTGCTCGTATTCAAGAGAGGTGACATTTACTGCATGTAGACCGCAATTATGAACCATGCGCCAAATCATGCCTTCCCTGAGTGACAGTTTAATTAAAATATCAGAAGTTAATGGAGTGAATCGTCAAATCGATAAATAATATACAGATTAGAGACCACTGAAGGGGGTTAGGAGGCTGCGGTAGGGATAGTGAGAATGACACAAGGAAACTGATGACCTTTACTAAAGCCAAAGTAAATCACACATCTTACCATGTCATGATCCGAAACTGGCCCAATACTGGTCACAAAAATGTCAGTCTTGACTTCAGTTACACGCTCTGTTGAAGCAGGAAATTGTCAGAGTGAGTGACTATCAGCGGCATTCATTAGTCTCTAACTACCTGCTGAAACAAGCCTGTGATCCATTCAGTTTGATCAGCAACATTTTTTCATACTTTCACATGCACATCAAAGAAAAAACATTGAAACTTATAAATAAGTCACAAAAATGTATCACTGAAAACTATTTTAAATCTCAATAACTATAATCCTGCTATTGGTTTTATTGTCAGCTGCATTACCTAGACTACGCTTCAATCTCAATAAATCTTAAAAAAACAAACAAAAAAAAAACAAACAAAAACAAAAAAAAGCTGTACATTGCTTTTTCACTGAAAAAAATGCCCCTGTGGTTCAGTCACAGACGTCCAGAACGGTTTAACAGGGGATTCATTCTGGACAGGGTGAAAGAGGGGGATGTACGAGTGTATTTGCACAGATGTAAGGGCTCGCTCCTCACGCTTTTGAAACTGGAATATGACAGAATGATTTATGAATGATACACATCATAATCCTTTTTTTTTCTTCTTTCTTTTTCTTGTAGCTGCTGAACTTCTAGCAGGCAGGCTTTTTTTCTGTGGGTCTGTTTGACGTCTGCTGCATTATAATGTGTGATTCCCCGTGTCCTTCGCATGCCAGTTGTAACATCATCTCTCTATAGGTTCTCTTGATGTCATGCTTCTTTCTTTCTCATTTTCTTTATTTTCCTATCTATAGTCACGCTCTCTGCCTTTTTAATGATGATGGAAAGTTGATCAAAGAGCGAGAGAAGTTAAAAATATGGAAAATTACAATGCAGGTTTTATGGTACTGTTTCAAAAAGGAGCTGGTATAACATAAAAGCTTTTTAATTCTTTATTTAATCACTCAATTGTCATATGCTGCAAGTAAATATTTCTACAAGAATTAGCGTTCCACCAAATCACTTTTGCGTGCATCATAGTTTTAAAAAATGGTACAATCGTGAGGGACAAAACAGATTCAGTGACTTGGATCTACTGACCTCCCAGTCCTGGCCTGAGGCGATTGTCATAGCCATCCAGAAGGCTGTCTAAGATCTTGGTGAACACTTTACTGTCACTTGTCAAGTTAACTGCTGTGCTGCAAAGCAAAGAACAAAATTTCAAATCAGGGCTAGAATCCAAAACCACAACGAATGCTGTCCACAGTGTAAGGACAAAGTTCGAGGACAAATCATATAACACACACACACGCAAACAATAAAAGCATATATTTTGATAGCAAGAGAGGCATCCCTGTTGTAAAGTGACAATCGCAACATGGAGAAAAGAAGCACTTGTATATGACCCCAATTAATTTTGCCCCTACTTTCGAAATCGCAGCACGAGTCCATGCCATCTGGAATCATGTTCAAAAGTAGACAAAAAGTTCTGCTGTTGCATTCTGTCTCTTTGGAAAAAATATGGCTGTCAGTGGGATTGAAGACTAGACCTGCACATGTGCATGTTCATGTTCACGTAGGCACAATAGAGAAAGTAGAGAATAAAATAGAGAAACCATGATACATTATTTATACCTTAATATGGTCTGTTAGCCCACAAAGGCTTTGCTGAATGTGCTCTTTGAACAAAACATGAAACAAAAAGCTTTGAGCAATACAAAACTCTCTCTCTCTCTCTCTCTCTCTCTCTCCTTCTCTCTCTCTCTCTCTCCCTCTCTCTCTCTCACACACACACGCACACACAAACACACACACTTGCAATCAAACATTGTGAATGCACGGTTTGCATCTTCATGCATAAATATTTCAGATATACATACCCTAATTAGACTATCTGGTATAAAGATTGGCTGATAGGAATGAGAGAGAGAACATGTATGTGTGTGTTTGCATACCAGAATCAGTGCACGCATCAGTGCATGGATGCACCGCACAGCCACGGTCTGTGCACATATGCGCAGGCCTTTATTTTTCACGTATATCAGTACTGATAATAATTGTTCAACGGTGTATTGTGTGGCACATCTTCTCCCTCTTGTTCTTGCCAATAGCGTTTGGCTTGATTGCATGCAAAATAAACATCAAGTGTTTGGAAACAAGCTCTGTGAGTGAAACGGCTCCAAGGAGAGGGAGAGGTCATCAAGATTTGTTAGCAGGAACTCGCAATGGGAGGCAAAGAAAAGTAGGCGGGATAGTGGGAGGGAGAGTGCTATCTGGAGAAAAATGTGAGAAAAACTCAAAAGAAGAGATGATGACACAAAAAAGAAGATAACAGATGTGTAGGAGTGCTAGAGAAGGTGGGCAAGCAAGGTTGGGAAAGGTGAGAATACTGTTTGGACTGTTACCGTTTGGAGAGACAGCGCTCACGCTCAAAGCTGCAGCACTGAGGCGGATACGTCAGCTTTGAATATGAGCTGTTAAAGATTTTACTCTCTAAATAAGCATGATGATGATGCACCATTCGCACCGCACATGGATTTGTGTAAAGGGGTTAATGCATGTCTATCGCTTTGTGTGCAATTATTCTTACTTCACACGCATCACCTGTCTGCCAAAATGGGAAATAAATAATAATGATTAAAAAAAAAATAAAAAGGGTAGCTGTCTGAAGCAGGCATGAAAAACAAAACTGTGATGAGTAATTTTGTTTGGCACCAGACCTGGAGGTAGATGTTTTGAAATACGCAAATCCAAAGTAACAATTTAGGTATTTTTCACAGATCTGGGAGACCAATTATGTATAAATATAGACAGCATCAGCTGCAGCCACAGTCCATAAGATGTGGACTGGGGCTAAATAAAAGACCTCTCCTTTCCCTCTGTATTATTAACTTTTTGCATTAATTTAAGCATTTCCACCAGATTCCTAACATGTTAAATTTATTACTGAAAGTGAACAGAAAGCAAGACATTTCAAGTTTGTGTTCATCAGTGATTAAAATATAGGTGATGGCGAGAAAAGCAAAAGTGGAATTGTACCAACATAAAACACGCACAGCGAACAGGCACATGCTGAAGGTGTTTTGCTGTTTTTGAATGATCGCTTTATTTACCACTGGTCGAAAATTATAGAAATGTCAGTCTAGTGATTTCACTGAAATTAGTGTGATGCATCATTTCGTTTTTGAACTAAGCGGTGGTGGTACAAAAGGTTATTTTCAAGGATAGTTTAAAAAATTAGGATTTAGGAAAGATGCTATGGCAGGATACACATGTTTATCAGCCAGGGGCTACTTCCTCCTAAAACATTGTACACCATCCCCATCTACAGGTCATCTGAACAGCAACAGTGCTGTTCACACTCTTTCTCCCAGTCTCTCTCTCTCGCTCTCTCTCTCTCTCTCTCTCTCTCTCTCTCTTTCTACATTTCACTGTACCTCTCACGTTCTCTCTCTTTTTCTGTCTCTCCTGTCTGCCGGATATCTAATTATAAGGCAATTTCTTTCGTTAGCGACATGCGGTATCGGAGTGCTAGGTCTTCCTGATTACCACATCTCGTTGAAAATCCCCCAAGGTGTATGTGTGACTCTGGATTTGACTTCCAAAAAGGGCGACAGGTTTATACAGTAAATCTTTGGGTGATAATTGCTTTGCAGTTTGCAGTGACAGTTCCTCAGCCAGGTAATCACTGCTTTTACATTACATGGACAGCACATCAAGCCCTGTAAATCAGACCTTCCTCCTGCACACAGCAGTGCTTGATCATTTTGATAAAACAGAGCTTAGAATTGCATATTGTTGTGCAGCATGTATTTTTCAGCTTTCCTGTTTTTGAGCTGTAATATATACCATGTATGTATATGTTACTATATACTATGTATACTATATATATATCGCATGGAAGTGTGTTTTTCAGTGTAACTTCTGAGAAATGCAAGCTGGACCATCCCAACACATCGCCATTTAAGTCAACTGCCTGTGGCAGTTCAACTGAATTATTCAAGTGTGAAGAAAATCCTGATCCCTTTAGCCTCCTTGGGATTCTCCACAACGACCAGGATGGTACGGGAGTTTAAATGATCCCATGCAGTTGTAACAGCTGTATAATTATACAATTGGAGTTTTTGGTAAGGAAATCTTAACTGTCTCCCATTTTTTTTTGTGTTCCCTTCCACACTTATTGAGATTAATCCAAAGAGAGGAGTCAGATTATGCGATGTTGAAATGCGCTACACATGACTTGCTGCCAAACATTTGAATCATGTGGGAATTATTACAGTCGCAGTCACATGATATTGGATCTTATTGCTGTCATCTCTCATCCAATTCCCATTCCTTCTCCGCTTGTTTGTCTGCTTCTGGTGAGCTGACATCCAACCCTTCAGTGCTGACACTGAGAAGAAATGCCTGTACATCCACCCCGCTATCCCTGCAGCCACTGTCAAAACCACATGTAGAGACATCTGTGCTAAATATCTCAGTGAAGCACACATCCGTCATTGTGTACAACACAGGTTTGAAAACTGAGACCATAAGAAAATTGTCCCTCAGCAGTAACGTGGGGAGTTGCTCGCACTTCTTGCTACCTCTATGCAAATATAAGCATGCAGGTGTTCTGTGGAGATGCCCCAGTTACAACCATGGAGGATAGGCTCTCTAAGCATGGACCCAGAAAATCAAAGCAGTAAATGTTTGGCTGACCCCCTCCTTCACTGAATGACAGCCTTAATGGCCAGTTTACTCTTTAGCAAGTTTTAGCAGCATTATGATTTTTTTTTTCATTTTAAAAATGGCATACAAAGCTGTGCCCAGTACAGTCTGACATAGCATACAATCAACGCCTCATTAAAAGCTTGATGATGTTGGTGTTATTTAGAGCTTTTGGAACTGTTTATTCTATTTTCACACTCTGTCGATAGCAAGCTTAATCGACAAGGCACATGCATGCAGGAATAGGTGGAGCAGCTTAATTGATTCAATGCATTACACAGATACATAAAAAGTTATGAGTTCTTACCTTTTCCCACTCAGTATGCTGTTGAGAACAAGCAAGCAAGACCACAGAAACGTAGAGGCCGCTCTGCTCCGTCCACACATCATTGCAATATGAGGACCTTTCACTGCTGGAGGTCAAAGAGAGAGATAATTAATATTATTGTTACTACCAAGTCACATGAGCTACCCTTCCATCATCACTTCCATCCTCTCATCACATCATACTGTCAAGCGAACAAAATGGTAGGACAAAATGAACAAGCAGGCATGGATGACGAGGTTACAACAATCACCACCTCCCCATAAAGAACCCTTATTTCAGATTGTGGGTCTTGCTTCTTAGCACACCTCAATGTTGCCTGACAGAACATGAATCAAACCAAATGGCCCTGCCACATGCATTGGTTCATCAAATGGCACTTGACACACACAGCCCGGGAAGATTTTACATCATCATTTCGAATTGGATGTCACATTTACAGAGACACATCTCACACCCTGGCCATGAGGGAGGCAACATTTGAATAAGTGCTGAGCGTTTCGATCATCACATAGCCAACCGGTCTAAATACCCTCTCTTCAATATAGATGCATACGGCGCGGCTGCATTTGTAGTGCATAACAATTAGAAAAATAAGAAGGAAGCACATCATCGACAACATACCACCCCCCCCCCCCGTGAGCTTGTAGCACCTGTACACAGCTTCCTAATACCCTGCAATGTGAAACGGCGTTACCGCAATATCAAACCAAATCCCCCACCTCCCAAAAAAAGGAAAAAAAAAAAAATCTGAACACATTTCCTCCCCTTCAATCATCCAGCCATGATGTCAGCGGGTCACAAAGTCTGGAGGCAATAGTCTGCGCTATTGTGCATGCAAATCACAATGCTCAAAACCACCGAGGCTATTAATATGTTTTTGGGTTGTTCTGTTTTTTTTGTTTGTTTGTTTGGTTGCCGGTTGTTGATTTTTTTGGAAGAGAGAGAGAGAGAATCGTCGATGTGTCCACGAGGGGGCCAATTACTTATATGCCCTTTAAAAAAAACACACAAAAAGCGCAAAAATGCCTCGAACGATCACTGAAACGCAGCCCACGTAAAAAGACAATACCCCCGATACTTGCTTGTGATGGTCCAAGGTGCACTGAGAGTAAGGGAGACGATGGACACACAATGATGTGTTAAAATTAAATCAATAATAAATAAATAAATAACCCTTTCGTTGACAAGGATTTATTAAAGCGAGGATGATGCAGATTAGCGAATGGAGGAGAAAATCCCGCACAGGCACACTTTCTAAGTTATTCAGAGGAAATGTCACCCTCTCGCCAGCAATATGGATATACTTGAAGTAGGGGGGGGAAGAAATTTAGCATGCAACTGGCATCCCTCTGCAAGGCTCGTCTAAATACACGCATGACGATCCGATTCGTGCGTGGCGGAGTAATTAAGCAAATGTGCACTGATGCTGTTTTATTCCGAGCGCTGTCCGCGGTGCTGAAATACAGATCCGAACCGCGCCAGTTTGCCATCAAATACCACTCAAGGGTTCCCCAATTTCGACGGAAAACTCACCCCTTCTCCCCAGTAAGAAGAAAAAAAAAAAACTCGTCTTCGATTCTAGCGATGCAACACAAACCAGCCCTTTTTTTTCTAAATCCGACAGCCTCTCGTGGACTTGCTGAGAAAAAGGCGAGAAAAACGGAGAAAATCACTCACAGCAGATGCGTCGGGGTATATTCAATGCCCGCTGTCTATATCCTGAAACTTTTGCGAATATCTTTTCTTGCCGGACTGAATGAGAGAGGAAAAAAAAAATCCTCTGTGATCTCAGATCTGACGAATTTTAGCTTGAGGCTGGAGAAGCGGCTGCTGACGATATGCGCAGGTCTCTCTGACTGTTCATTGGTGGTGCTATAGTGAGTTCAACTCTCAGTCTGTCAGCAGCGACCAAAAAAAAAAAAAAAAAAAAAAAATCTACCAAACTAATCTGTGTAACAGAGTCCCCATACAAAATAATTGTTTTCATTCACCTGCCGTGCCTGTAAAATTAAGTGCAGGGCGAACCGACATCGTCCAAACGCACAGACTATTTAATTTTAGAATAGGCTGTGCCAACCGAATATAAAGACAAGCCCGCCCATTTTATATGCAGCACAATTTAACTTCCACTGCTGTCGCCCTAATCTCTTTTCAGTGGCTGCTAAATAAAAATCCTCTTACATTTTCAACTGGGATTCCTTGTTTTTTTTCTCCCATTCGCGCGGTCACTGTTGCCTCTCTCTCTGACTCCTACGTGATGATTTTCCAAGGAGATAACGCTGACATTCACATGTATCTCTATTTATATTGAAGACCGTCTCGCTAAAGACAGGTAGGGCATCGTATGCACCAGACAAGCAATGGTAACACGGACATGAAGCACTCACAGTGAAGCAAACGGGATGAAACACAGATGCTTTATGGCTCGTACAGGCGCGCACAAGCTTCCAAAATCTTAAAGGAAAAAAAAAAATCGTGTTCGCTCACCAGTTCGCACTGATGAGACGAGCTCCTCTCTTGCGAAAAAAAAAAGAAAGAAAAAAAAATCCTCCTCGAAACACTCACCGTATCCTAAAAGCCCACGTTTCGCATCGAGACCACAGCACCGTGTCTCTGTTTGCAGCCAAATATTCTGCAGCTACAGCCGCGCCACTCCAGACTGAGAGACTGAGCACGGAGCGGCGAGGAGCGCGGAGCTGCGTGCATCTGCAAGGGAGGAAGGGAAAAAAAAAAAAAAAAAAAAAAAAACACGGGCTCATGATGATACCCGGCGTGGATTTTTTTTTGTAGTCATCGGCGTATTTCAAGTTAAACTACAAATCAGAGGACATTTTCATGGCCAAGGACTAAAGCAGAAAGAGGTGGAAAGCAAAGGGGGGCATTCTTGTGAGCAGTTTACATGATAGCGGTGGAATTAATGCATGTATAAACCTCACATGTGTGCTGTTTGTTTTTTACTGTGCCTTTTTGACAGGGGAACAACTCATTTTTGTTGTGCCTTCAGTTCTGACTGAGGGTTTATTTTCATCAGAGCAGGCAGAGTGAGCTGGCAGTGGAGTCACGTCAGTCTGGTCTGCAGTGCAACGTTCTCTCTCACTCTCTCTCTCTCCCTCTCTCTCTCCCTCTCTCTCCCTCTCTCTCTCTGCGCGCGCGTGTGTGTGTTGCCTCCTCACGCGTGTTTAAAGTAGTGCATGTGCGTGATTAGTTATGAGGGACGTCATGGGTTTGTAATGAGGAATGTGTCTCATCATTATCTATCTATCTATCTATCTATATATCTATCTATCTATCTATCTATTGATGATCACCCCCCCCCAACACACACACACACCACTACATGCGCCCGCACACGAGCACTCTGAATCCGCCTCTTAACCTGATGCTGCAGGTGCATTGCTCTTTATTTTACAGATAATTGTCACACCGCGCTAACAGGAATCCCTCCACAGCCGCGCCCAGCTCGTTCCTCGGAGTTAATGCTATTGTAATGTAAGTGAGTATCGTTTCAAGCTGCCCCCCCCCCCCCCCCCACGCGTATTTTTTTTCCCTCTCATAGCCAGACGCCACCACTGCATGTGACTCGATTTGCCCGTGCGCGCGCGTGCACGTGCCGGCATGCATAACCAACACGTGCGCGCGTGCGACTCTGGGTTTTTTTTTTTATTTTACGCGCACTCGCGTCGACGGAGAGCGGAGAGAGTGAAAAGTACGGCTGTCTTTCTCCTCCTTCTTACTCCTCCCGACGTTTTAATAACCTCCCGATCTCTCTCTCTCTCTCTCTCTCCCTCCCCCTCTCTCTCTCTAGCTCTCTCTCTCTCTCTCTCAGCCATGGACAGCTTCTTCCAAAATCAGGGCTCAGTCCGGCGGAATGTCCACCTAGACAATTAAAGGCGACTCGCCTCCTCCACAGCCCCATCTCTCTGCTTCAGCTGATGGAAACGGATAGTAAGGAGCGTGCGCGCGCACGGATAAACGGAGAGAGATGGATGACGGTAATTTAGGTGAGAGATGTGGAGGTTATGTGGGAAATAACCGCTTACTGTGTGAACAGTGCTTTTGAATCTTAAAAGAAGGGATATTGACTAACTGCACAGCCCTGCCGCCCATTTGGGGATCCATCATGGTTCTGTATGCGGAAATAATCACTTTAATCTCAAACTAACTTTAAAGTGATGTCAAAAACAAGTCGCCACAGTATAGTGACAGCTAATGTTTGTGGGGTTCAAAAAGTTATGCATCCTTAAGATCCATATCCAGTGCACATAAAAAAAATGTCCATACAGTAAAATTGACAAACAAAACCAGAGCCAAAACAGAGAAACAAAAATTGTAACAAAAACAAAATACCTTGCACAGTTTGAACCCAGTCAAAATAGGTGCAGCATACTTTCCTTATTCACAGCTGTTGTCTCCAGTTTCCTTTTCAGAACTGCTCTCCCGTTCTGGAGTTATTTGTGGTGGGAGGCTATTCCAGCGTGAAACAGCTCTGTGGAGAACTGTTTTATTCAGAGAACTGGTTTGAGGCTGAGGGTGAAACTACAGTTTGAAGCACATTTGGTATTATAATCATGTGTTGCTCTCATTCAACCCTGCATGGAACATTAACGCAACTAGACCTGCTGCCAGCTTTCTGTTCGAGCTTGAAGACGACTTGCTGTATATGCATGGTCATCGATTTGAATACGTGCCAGTACGCTTGAGTATTTGTCCAAATGCCCTTTAAAGTTGGATCATCACACATCTGAGTATACGTTCCCGTCCACAATTACTTGCACCTCTGGTGACTCGAGGAACTTTTGTTTAAGGCAGAGGTTTGCAAACGTCATGAATGTTTGCCACTTTCCTCCAGATAAAATGCATCCAGAGCCACAAAATATGTTTAACCTTTAAAATTAAAATACAATGTTGAACTATAGACACAAAAACTATGTTTTAAGTTAGATTTTATGGATTTTAATTTACTGTAAACTTGGAACAGTAGAATTTTAGATAAACGTGTTTTTCATTGTATTAGCCTTTGTTGCAGTTGCTAGATATTATGTCATTTATTATTTTGTGGATTTCAATATTCTGTCTACTTTTGTTATTGTGTATTTAGAAATTTGTGTAATTCCAGTTGTTTTAGTTGTTTTTGTATTTTTTTCATCTTTAAATGTAGTTTTTTTTCCAGTTTTAAATAATTCATCCTTTACATCCAGTAGATAAGAGCCCAACAACAGTCTGGTGTGCAAAAATAAATAAATAAATAAAAGCTTCAACAAACTGCTTCATTATAGCTAAAAAGACACATGTGCCTGCGGAGCCACATGTTGCAGACTGCTGACTACAGGCAAAATATCTTTTATGAGTGAATGACTTCTATAAACCTTTCAAAATCCCATCCACACACAGATGAGACAAAAATGGTCTGAAAATTAAGTCTGGTGACGCAGACAGTCTGAAGGGCTTCATGACTTTATTTTTAGTATTGTGAATGTCTGTTGTTTGACGCTTAAATTTTCAGTTTGGGTTCAAGCACACAGGCAGTGGATAATTTTTTATTTTATTTATTTATTTTTTTAAGGGATGGAGAGGTGGAAAACACATCTTTTTAGCTGTTTGAAGTGGACCAGTGTGCTGGTTGCATGGGAGGAAAGTCTTCGTTTGGCACGTGATGCCACTCGATTGAAGGTCCTCAAGGCTCTGCAAGGCTCTCCCCTTGTAGACTGTTGTAGCCAGCGGCATGTTTTAGCTCCAGTTAGGTCGCTCAAGACCGCTCTCTGTCCAGTAGGCAACAGCAGGCAGGACTCCCCTCTGGCTACCTCCAACTGAGACTCTAGGAGATAGAGGGAGAGAGAGATAAACCCAAGTGCAGTACTTCAGTTCAATTACTGCAGTAAAGCATGATTTGCGCTTGCCTTTTTCACCCCATGGGCTTGTGCATTTCACAGTGTCAGGAGGTTGAAACTGTGCTGCTGCTGTGGTTCTTGAACCTGGACTCTGAGTCTGCTGCTTAGAGCCTCATTTAATTTCCGCCTAGCTGCTGGATTCATCTTTTGTCCCACATCCTTCCAATCAGAATGAAGCAGGGTTTTTAACAGGTGGGGGGGGGGGGGGGGGGGGGGGGGGGGTGGAATCAGTGCAGACATTGTCACTGTTGTATTATCCTTACATGTTAACTCAGAAGAATTGGCCACAGTCCCCGTGTCCTCAGTCCGGATGAAGTGGAAAAGTCCCAACGGATGGTGCAAAGATGGGAACACACAGTAAATTAAACTGTTACTGTCCACGAAGCGTCTTCAGCAAATAAGGATGCTGGAGGGAAATGTGCACTCGCAAATACATGCTGCCACATCGGGTACCTTTCGTTCTGTCGGATTTACACAAGTGGACACAATGTCACTGTGACTTTTGTCTGTCGTTCCCATTCTGCAGAGCATTAGGAGTGACTCGCCTCAATCAGTCGTTCCAAGGAATAAATCAGACTACAACAAGACAAAAGAGTGCTTCCCCTCTGTGAGCTGTTCTCTGCAATCAGCGGTAAACTAGCGTTTTCTCTGACTCACTGTTTCAGGCTGAGTCCACCGTGATGTGTGATGCATGTGTGCAGAGTTATAAGTGCACGCACACATTTAACCTATAGGTTACCATGCACATTGGTATATGTACATACTGGACCTATGTGGAAATGTGTTTGGCTGCCTCAATGTGTTATATTGCACACAATGATGCCTGTTAATCTGAAAATGTTGTGTAAAGGAAATCATTTGTTAGTTTTGTGGTGCAATAGCAGAAGTGATATTTGTGGCCATATGTTATGATCAGTGAATAATATTCACTGTGTTACAGAGGTTTCCACCATCACTTTACTGAGAGAAATCCAGAATCAAATCCGTGGTCCTTTTTGTGCTCACTCTCATCTTACTTCAAAAGGTTTTCTCCAAGCACTCAGGTTTTCTAACACAATCAGAAATCATATATGATCCCAAACTGACTTGAGATGTGACTGCATGCATAGTTGATTGTCTGTGTCTATGTATAGCCCTGAATGGACTGCATGTCCATCTCCCTCAAGTGTGCTTTTCCATTACCTTACCCACCATCAGCTGCAACCCAATGTCTGAGTAGCAGAAGGATAGAGGAAGGGTCCGCTGCAAATGGGCGAAGAAATAAACCAGGTAGTAACAGCTTTTTGACAGCTATGCCCATCTTAAAAGAACAAGTACATTTTTTCCATATACAAGTAAGAAACAAATATTTTAAAAGTGCCAGATTTCGATGAAGCACTGCTGGCAATATTACAAGCCAGCCCCCCTCAAGGTGATTTGTTTTAAATTATGATTGTTGTTATTACTTACAATGTGTAAAAAAATATTATTTCAAGTTACAATACTTTTTGTTTTTTAACGTGACTGTAAACAACTAGAGAAACTGAAACCCATCAGAAACAGTTTTAAACACGTATGAAATTTAATTGTATCTTACAATAAAACACAATAATATTTATTCTTACAGTGTTTTCAGAACATTTAGGCCCATTTATACGACACCACAAGTTTCCATTTATGAGACAGTGGTGTTTGGAGTGACTGGAAATAGAAGTTGTTGCTCCAGGATGGAACTTGTTTGAAAATGCTCTGACACTTTCTCTGTGGAAACAGGGAAAAACGAAACTTTAAGAAAACGTGCCAACTCCACCTTCATGGAAATGTGGGAACACTCAACTTGTTGAATAAAGACTCCAGCTCCATTTCTGTGTAGACGGCGGAAATACAACTGTTCTGAAACACTGCTGCACATGCACACCACGACTGTAGTAAAGGCTTCATCTGTTCATACAGCAGATGGACAAAATTAACAATGTTGGCTTCGTGACTAGATAATTTCTGTGAAAACAGGCAACGTTTTCTCAACATTGCAAAGTGAACACTTAACTTTTTTTTTTTTAAATTAAGACGCGTAATTTTCTATTTGAAATGTTGTCTTGTAAATGGCGCTCTGTTTTGAAGCTCATTTAATACTTTCCCACATATTAAATCCTCAGCTTATCTGCAACCTATTTTGCAAAAAAGTTTTTAAGAACCTTGCAAAAGATCTTTAACTTTATGTTCATGGTTTAAAGTCACTTTTATGGAGCAGAGAAAACAGATTGCACTTTCTGAATCTAAATATCTTTATTTTGAAATAATATTTTAGCTCTCAACTAATGCAGGTTTGATCAAAATGTAAGTCTCCAATATAGATTTTTGATGACCTTGATTGTGGTCTGTGAATTCATGTCTGATTGAGGGCCTCATTCAATTTTGTGGAGATTTTCTGTAATTGCCTCTTTCATCATCCTGCATTTGGGAAAAAAAATGAGTTTGTTCTTTATACCTTTCCCCAGAGGAATTGGCTGTGAAATGATAAAGTCACAATAGCTCCCTAACTTTATGGGACTCACTGTCAGTGAAAGCCATATGGTTTTAAAAAGTCAAGATCACGTCAACTTGCAACTTGGATTTCACATTTAAACACAGAGATTATCTGTGAGAACAGAATAATTACTGCTTTTGCAACTGTGCAAAATAATATTCTCACTATGTCTATAATTCAGCAGAAGTGATTATGGAGCTGAAATATATTTAAATGAGATGACATTTGTAAGTAATTGAAGTGAGCCAAGACCCAGCGTATGCCGTTTCTGCAATATTCAAGTCTTAAGAAACCTAACAGGTGTCTGATTGCATACTGATTAACAACTGCATGCATTGACATGCGTGCACATAGCCTGTGCACACAAATCTGTGTGCATTACATATGAACACCCACTCAAAGTGTTGCCATTTACTTAAAAAAAAAAACTCAGAATAAGACACAAACGCATACACACACACAAAATGCAGGTTATAATAGGTAAATCAAAAGCTGAAGCTCGACACAGTCTGCAAATCTCTGTGGGCAACTGCATGATGCAACCAGTTGATATTTTCGTACTCAAATATTTATATTTCCAGTGAAATGGCATGTGAATAGATATCAAGAATACACTGCCCTGCTTCTTGTTTGGAATGCATAAACATGCTGACATGAGATAAAGAATTCCGAGCCTGCGAGCCTCCCTGCAGCATCGTTGTTACAAATACACATCATTTGTTCCATATACAGCACAATTTTCTGTATATATAGATCTTTAGTGGACCTCTTTGTCATGCATGAGTAGCCACCGTGTTTTAGTGGAAAATATAGTTTTCATTTCAGCTTCTGCTGTTTTGCTCACATTTTAGCAATCATGAACACTGCAGCAGTTTTCAGATTTACACAGTATTAATGGAACAGTTCTCAGTCACACTCCCTCACACTTGCTTTCTTAATCTATTGAATTCCATTCAAACACAGTCTGACATGAGCTCAAAGACAAAACAAAATATTCACCTATGTTGCACAAAAAATGTTCCACTGTCAATCAAACACTTATTCTATGATTTAAACATGCTTGAAGCATAAGATTGATCTTATTCCTTCCTAAAGAGCTTCTTCCAGGCCAGCCTCTAGTGGCAGTTGGAGGAAGTGCATTGTAAAAACAGCATGTTGCTGTAAGCCCTGGGAACTCCTGCTTGCTGTGACGGACTGATGCCTCTTATGCCTCTGAAACAATAAGCTTGTTTTAACTACATGTTTATTTTTATTTCTATCTCAGTGATCTCTTTTTCATCTCTCTAAAGGCTCCTTTCTTCTTATCCATCTCCCAAAGCACACGTATCTGTGTATGAAAGCATACACACACACACACAAACAGTACTGTGGAAGCGAGCTAGTAGGGCCACGGAGCGGAGGCAGAACACACAGCAGCGGCGGCAGCGGCAGCAGCGCTGTCACTCGTCAGTTTACATAACACTGATTATAACCCTGAGATTTAGCCAACCAACGCGCAACAGTTTAGTTTGGCCTGGGCATTAAAATCTCACTGACCATCTGTTCAGCTGCTTAGTTGCTTTCCTTCAAATACTTTTCCTGGATGCTGATTCTACCTAGTGGATCTGTGCACTGCTGCCGCTCATGCCTCAGAGAGCGCTTTTATAGCAAACTGGGAGACAAAAAAAAAAAAAAAAAATCATTTCAGGGGTTGGAATATCCTGTTTGTTGTGTTGTTTGTTGTTACTGCTGCTGTTTTTATATCTGTACGAATCGTTGCAATGGATTTTAATGGCCTTTCCTCAAGTGTTTTGGAGTTCCTTCTTTTAATTTCTCCTTGTGGCAAATGGCTTTTAAATTCTCACATAATTAAATGTGCTTTACTTGTGCAGAGTGTTTTATTGCTTCACCATGTTTTACTCGATCATTAACATTCACCCATTTGCTCACACAGCCATTCACACACACTCACAAATTAATGGTGACGGATGCTTTACAGTGGGCCAGCACACTCTTGGGGTCACTTTTGGGTTCAATGCGTTGCCTCTTGACACTTCAACACATGCTCAGAGTGAGACTGAGGGTTGAACCACTAAACTTGGAAAAGGTTAGAGTTTTGATTTAATTAGACATCAGAGTTGACTGCTTTAAAATCAGAATAACAAAACAGTGGATAGCTAACTGTGATTTGGTCTCCATAGTAAACACAGGCTTCATCACGGCTATATTCTTTCATTATTATGACTATATTTTAAAGGTACTTTTTGAAATATACAAATTGACAGTCCACACACCTCAGATCACTGTTTTTTATATCAGAAACACCAAAAACAAATTACACTATGGAAAAAGTTATTTGAAGCTCAATATATCAGTTGATTTGTGGTGATTTCTTGTTTTTATTCAGTGTGAATCCTTCCCCCCTTCTCACTCAAACGGCTGTGCTTTTACCAGGTTTGGCATTATCATTGAGATTATATTGTTAATGACATACCCTGGTTTAGTAAAGCTAAATAAAGTAAAATAACAGTATGTTTGACATTGTTGAGAATGATGAACAAATACTGACTTGAGCGCTGCATGAGTGATGACACAAAAGTTAGTATTATCCTTGCTGCTTTTACCAAAACAAAAAACAAAGTTAATGATTTTTGTGTGGTTAAATGACATTCAAATTGAAAATTTGAAGCACAAATTAATCTCCTTGTGCAAAATTCAATATTATTTGAAGACTAAATGAAACAGTTTGAAGTACAGTGTGAGGCTACAATTTTGCAACAAAAAAAAGTGAAATCCAGAGTTTTCAATATTTACATTTGCACTTGCTTTCTGGTTTTTGTGCTTTCATTCGTTTTGAAAATGGCTTTCCTCATTGTTTGACCTCGCAAATCCTATAAACTGATTCATGTTAGATTAAAAACTTGAGCATGAAGACAATACCTCTGTACAGAAGCCCATTCTATGGAGGATTACAAAAAGTCTTTCATGATCTGTTTGGTCTTTTTTACTCACTCACTTGCAAATGGTTCTTTCAAGAAAAATGAAGGATGCATCAACTGACAGAAATTACTCTTGATATTAACATTGAGACATCTGATTGTGTGTTAATCGCAAAATTAGCCTGTCATCCATCCATGCTCTTTCCTGGATCATCTTCATGTGGTTGCAATGACACTATGAAGGACACAGAAGCCTGGAATTCCTTCAACATTCCCAAGCAGTGTCGGGGGGGGGGGGGGGGGGGGGGGGTCGGGTCCCTGAGTGATGCACGAGCCAGCCGAGAGATATAATCTTTCCAGTGGGTCCGGTGCTGACCTGTAGGTCCTGTACTGGCTGACCAGGTCTGGCATCCCTCCGGGAGGTGGCCAGGTGGCGTCATATCCTGTCACAGACCTGAACCACTGCAGCTGGCACCCGTCCATTTGGACGAGTGATGACTCCACCTTGATTTACTCTTAGAAGGCTGAACCTGGACTCAAACAGGGAGGGAAGATTAGTTTGGCTTTTTCAGATTCAGCCCTCTAACGAAAGGCTCATTTAAAAACTGACTTCAGGACAAAAGTGTCATGCAAAGTCTAACTTGCACACTTTAAATCAAATCTTCAAATATCAACGAGATGGAGGTTTATGCTCCTGTTGCACTCTTCTGCGACCCTGAAAATGCACAGAAAATGATCAGTGGACATTATGTTAATGCTATAAGGATTATTTGAATCTTCTTGTGCATGAAGCTATAATTTTGGCTCCGCCTCCTCCATGATTTGCCTCCTATACTGTTGTCCTGTTATGTGAGTGCATTTTACAAGTTGGAGTACTGACGATAATGGATTATAAACTCCCTTCCCCCTCCAGATGTGATGGAAAAATTACAGTGTAACACCATTAACCATGGCAATTATACGAAATGACAGTTCCCCTCAAACATCCCACTGATCCCAAAATAAAGACAGGTGGAGACAGAGTGGAGAGACACACAGCGAGAAAGATGTTCTCTGATTGTTAGCACAAGGTAATGAAACACTGCAAAAGGTGACATTATCAACATGTGGGCTGAGAGATTCAGTGAGATTGTTGCAGTCCCTATTTCTGGAGGTGTAGGAGTATATTTATGTGTGTCTGTGTGTGTGTGCGTGTGCACGATTGAAGGAGAAACCAATGATGTCTGCTTCTGTGAATTTGAGTGTCTGTGTGAGTGTGTGTGTGTGTGTGTGTGTGTGTGTGTGTGTGTGTGTGTGTGTGTGTGTGTGTGAAAGACAAAAAAAAAAAAAAAAAAAAAACAGAGAGAAAAGATTTTTCACACATCTCCTAACTCATTAGAGCCCATCTTGTGTTCGTTCACCGAAACTGTGAATTTGTATGAGCGGGCGGTTCTGGATTGCGGTCACCACAAAAAAGTTCCTCTTCAGTTCCCACCATGCAATCAGGACTGTGATCATTTCTTTTTTTTGGCTTGCGTCTTTGCGATGAATGCCCAAAGAATGATTGTTCGTAGGCTATATCTCAAAATGTAAGCTGGTGAAATATGCTGAACAATGGCCCGTAATGCAACACTCCTGTATCACATCGGAGGAGAAGCCACTGCAAAATAACATAATTTTACACAATTCATTTTTCTGCTTGTTTCAGAAGATCACTGCACTGTGCTTTGAAACACACACAGATGTCCTACCCCATTGAATGTCTCATTAAAATGTGCGGAATCGGCGATGGTGCTTGTGCTGTTGCAGTGCGCTTTGAAGCTACTCTTGTCATGAGTCTCTACAGGAGAAAGAGCAAAAAGCTGCTTATATGTGTGAAGACATGAGAGAAACATTTCTACACTGGGGATCTATTCATATTTAGGTTCCCTGCAGAAGCAGTTGCACTTGTATTAGAATATATATGTATATCACAAAGCATGTGCATAATCCACTCATGAAATTAATGACTATTTATCCTGATTATTATATTGCACAAATAACCAAATAGGTTTTATAGAAATTGATATGGTTAAAAAATAATGCCAAGGCATACATTTTTAACTCTTGCACTAATGCATAGAATTGATTTGTTGTGCAGTAAACAAGACCTTGTTTTCCATTATTACTGTTTCCTATAAATTAAACCTGTAAGCTGCTTGCTCAAGAAAACATGTCAACCACATGCGTGTTCAAGATTAAAAGCGAATCCTGTAGCAGTTTGCTCATAAGGAATACTTAAATTCTTGGTAGAATGCACAAACAAGGTAATTCAGTTTAACACTACATTGACACTGAACTCAAAAAAAAAAAAAGGTGCAAAGATGTAGCAATTCATGTTCATGTGATGAAGTGGCTTCTGTTTCGAAAAAACACCTTACAGACATATTACAGACACATATTTAACCACACTCGATCACAGTCGAGCAGGAATAGAAGTGGGGAACTGTGGTGCTTATTTTTGCTTCAGCAAGTTTCCATCCAAGATAAGCTGCAGTTGCTCCGAATCCATAAACAGAGTGAAGAAAGAAAAAAAAAGATGGAGAGAGGTTGAAGTCATATTTGAAATAATAATACACCCGCTGGCCATCAGCAATATAATGCTAAATGATGTGAAGTGGAGAGAAAAAAATGTATACATGCATAACGTTCAACTATTCTTTACCCACAACACAATAATCACACTGCTGCACGCCAACACCACACACACTCAGAAACCTGAGATGCAGCTTGTGTGCTCCTAGTTTACTGTGTCTGAACTGAGCTGTCATCAGCCATGCCTCTTCTGCTCCTAGAGCATTTCAGAAGTAACCCGAGCATACATCTATGAACTCTGGAAAGGCATTTTCCCCAGGTAGAAGTTATTGTTGTTATTTCCCCGCTCCCTGTTGAGATGTTTCCTTCGGGGGAGTGATGAGTTTGTAATTGAGACATCAGCGCTGTGAATACGCTACAGTTGCATTGTAATCCATCTTGCGTGAGGTGCTAGGATGAATTTGAAGTAACACTGCGGGGAAACAATTGGAAAAATGATTTATTGTATTTTTTTCATATAATCAGATTTGACATAACGCTGTGTGGTTTTTAAACAATGTCAACACCAGCTTCCGGGGCAGCTGAGGTTCAGTTTGTAGAGAGGATTGTAAAGTCAAGTCACAAAAACAGTATAATATGCAATAATTTTTTTTTTTTTTTTTTCATCACCGGCTTCCACACTGAAATAGAAATTATAATAATAATAATAGAATAATTTCAATTAAAAATCAACAATAATTTTATTGAAGCAAGGTAGCAAGATCCACCAAACCCTGGTAATGGTTTTAATGAACAGTTAATAGCACAATGCACTGTATAAATACAGTAAATTAAAATAATGTTGTGTAAAACAAATTCATCTCAATTTCATCTTGCTTGGGCTGCATCGGTAGGATAGTGCCACAATGACTCCTACCTTTAAAGTTTAAAGTTTTTCTTTGTTGTGGTGCAGAGAAGCAATTTCTACTGAAAATCATTCCAATCTCAACATAAAACCAATTGTAAAGATACATGCAAAATGCAGGGAAATGTCTAGAAAACGTTTCTCGTGATTGTTGAAATAGACATGGTTTTACAAACTCACCTTGACAACATGGATGTGACTCTCATTCCAGTTGGATAGCAATAGAGCAGCTAGTTTTTATGACAGCCTCACTGATATCTCAACTCTTGAGGAATTTGTTAAAAATAAAACACTATATCAAAAAACAAGAGTTTATGTAAAAGTGGCCCCAGAGCGCCTCCAGACTTAATGGGTAAAAATCCGATTCAAGCTTTTATATTTGGCTATACACTTCCTCAGGGACAACAGTCTCAGCTGCTGGCATGAGCATCATTGTCTCCTGATTCAAAAATTCATGACTTTCAGCCAGTTTGGAAGGACAGGAAAAAGAGGTCTGTAGCTTTGTTTCAGGAAAACATCTTAAAAAATTCTCTGTGCACAGAAGACCTCAGTGGTGCACTGCAATAACTCCAAACTACTGAAAGATCAATGACTGGAGAAATGTGTTACAGATAATGAGCATCCTGATATGTTATTTCAGACCCAAAGCACCTTTTGCATTTGCTTAAAAAACATATATAACACCCTAATTACAATTTGTGGATAAGTCATGACCAGCCTGCTGCTGGCCAGTATTCAAATGGCATCATTAAAATATGTAGTCTCCTCACAAATGGTTTTTCACTTTTCCAGTGCTGAACTAAATTGTGCCTATTAAAGAAACAATACATAACGTCTCCTTGCTGCTTGACTGTAGGCGCACATAGCTGTCCTCATCTGTGTGTAAAGGTCCATTGCCACTATAACAGTACGATCACTCTTTTACCGCTTTCTAAGAGAAACGCAAGGAAACGGGTTCAGTCGCTGTAAAATGAAATGGAAAATCTACACAATTGAGAACGCACACATTGAGACAAACCTCTGGGATCATGGATAGTACTTACACATGTCAACAGTAGAGTAGTAGTAGTTTTCACAAACGCAACCTTAGCAAAACACTTGTGCCCAATGGCCCTCGAGCGTCTGTGCCGTGTGAAATAAGCCCTGCTTCACTGGCCCAAGGTCATCTGAGGTCACCCGCATAATGAAGATGGATGATATCTTGTCGTGGACGTAAATTGAAGGTACTGACAGTTATGGAGAGTTATGGTGTGTTTTTTTTATTTTTTCATCTAACAATGCAAGAATATAAATTACAAATATCTGTAAAAAAAAATCCCTCGAAAGCTTTCACTGATCATAAAAAAAAAAAACAAAAACAAACAAACATGGGGGAATTTATTAAAACCAGAGGTTAGACCACATCTCTGTAAACACTGGCGAGACTCTGCTTGCTTAGGCTACATTAGTTTGCTCCAAATGCTTTTCAACCCCCTCCGAGCCTCCACTATAGCTGGTTGACCATGATTGATGGAAGGCACTAGACCACATTGGTGAGGGAGAGGTGACCACTGGAGCTTACCGAGGTAATAGGGTGTGATGGTGGTTGAGATGACTGCAGTGGATGTATTAGTGGCACATACAGTAGAATGCAGGTTCACATTCTCTCAAACATCAATCCCATTTTAGATAAGGGCCCTGGCTGAAACATCACACAGATGATAACATTTTTTTAAATTATTCCTGTGGATATGATGTATTCAGAGAGCTTTTCAACACCTGATGATTCGAATGAAAAAGAGCTACTTTACCAACTATCTGTGCAAAATGAGCAGAAATGTCATTCACTAAGATGTTCTGGTGTCAATTTTTTGGACGTCAGTACTGACTGACTGGAAAGAGGTATCATGGGAATGTATAAATCTGCGGGTTAAAGGTGTTTGAAGGCACTGTCACATTAAATCATCTCCCATTGCACCTTTTTATTCTCCTTTTTTTTTTCTTTTGAGAGCATCCCTGTGCTGCATGAACATTTGACATTGATGCAAACCATCTGAAGTCAACGCCTCCTGTAGGACAAGTCAAGGTCAACTGAATAAAACAGTTTTAAGTTCAAGTTCATTTGATTGTCTTCTTGCAGGTAAATGTAGAAATTTGAGTTAATTTAAGGTTTTCAGGTGTGCAGCAGTGCTCTGTGCTTCAGCCAAAAAAAAACTAAGCAATTGTGTGTGTGTGTGCGTGCATGTGCACACGTGCAAATGCAGGTGTAACCTTCGGTCTGGGAACTTTTTCCTCTGCTTTGGAGCATAGTTTAGTTTCAGCAGTTTTCTTCCATTCTGTTTTCCACTATGTAAGTATAAAGCCACATTCCTGAAATCTTTGAAGCACATGAATGAAAACATCGTCAAACATTAAAAATCAAAACAAAACATACATCAAGGAATCCTGATTCCTTGGTTTTTTTTTTTTTTTCAAAATTGATGAGGCAGATTTCAATGGAAGCGTAACATCTTACAGGAGGATGCTTGTATAAGAAGGACTTTTTAAAAAATAGATATTATCCTTTGAACCTTCGTGGATTGATGTAACATGGAGATGACTGCTTTGGCACATGAATCTTGTATATTCATGTATTTTTCATCTTTTTTTGTTTTTTCAGTAATATCTTGCTGTTTTTCCCTGATATATATCATAATATAACTGTTCTCAGACAGGTCGTACAGTTTTATGTGTTCCAGTGAACACTGTATTTCAGTGTTACAGATCAATGTAGAGTGACTTCTGTATGTTATTCTCTGATTGTGACATTTGGAACGTTGTTGGCATTGAACTCTAAATGGTGGCTCTTGGCCGTAGTTGTGAAAGTGAACAGGAACACACGTGCCTGTCTTTGTCTCTGTGCTGCAGTCTGTGGACTCCATGGATGGATAGATGGATGGATGGATATATAGAAGGACACTGTTTGAATTATGAAAGTCATATATACGTGTATGTCCCTGTAAAAAAAAAAAAAACAAACTCTGTTTTGATTGTGCTCATCACTCAATAAATCACACAAGCCCTGAAGTCATGAATTAAGTAATCCTCTACAGGTTTGTGTGTGACATGTATTTCCCCCACCTGAAGCATTTCTGACGTTATGATGTGGAATTGTCATATTAATGCTTTTTCCTGATGCCAGAGGCCAAGACATCAATCTTTGAAAGGGTTGTGTTGGACGCCTAAAGCTATTTGGTGAGATGACCTGTCATTTTTATGATCGGGGCGCTTGTGTCAGAGCAACTGTGTGAATTCCAAGAGCTTTGCAGCTGATCACCAGCGCATCTTATAATATATACAATTATGTTATTACAGATGTTTTAACTTGATTGCGTTTGATTTGCGTGATCCGAAGAAGGACTTCACCACCTCACAGACTTAGTCTGACTAGAGCAGGTACAGGAGATGGATGAGTGGGTGGATGGATGTTTGGCTGTGACTCTTTTTTTTTTTTTTTTATGTTTTTTAAAGCGGAAGCAGATTTCAAGGTAGATGATTCTAACCACAAGTGCACCAGGCACAGACCCATCACATTCCCCGCCCCCCCTTTTTCCACACATCTCTGACATTGCAAGGTGTTATTGATCTATTGCTGAAAGGACACCGCAGCAGAGGTGACACCACTCATATTTACTCACATGTTGGCGTGCAGCTGATGCTTTCACCCAGCGCTCTCTGAAATGGACAGGGGATTCTTCGGCAACATGCTCGGTGACAGTGAGAGCAGGTGATCCCATCAGACGCTGAGGTGAAACAGCTCCAGGGGGGATTCAGGAAATGAATATTGAAACTTTGCTGCTGCCTCTGTTTGAACATTCATTCGTCTTTGGAGGCTTATGGATGTCAAGCTCAACATGTGACAGTGGGATGGCTACTGCTCAACACACTAAAAAAAGAAAAAAAATCAGGCTTCAGTGTCAGTGTGCAGGTATCACACATGGCTCATCATATCAGTTGTGCATCGTATTGAAAGACTTTAACCGAAAACTGTGAATGGCAGTTTATCCTGTAACATCATGAATAATCACAGAACTGATTTCATCCTTCTCAACACTACTTGAAAGATAAGCCAGAGTAACCAACATCAAGCCGGTGATTTGTATTCAGGTTTGTATTAGTTATGTTGAACATTTTTGCTTAGATTTGAGACATTTCCTTCAAGATAAGTTGTTATTATTGGTTTATTTGTATATAGTTTCCCAAGAAAAAGCTCCTGTAGACATCAGCAGATATTAGCATTATTACCAGATTATTACTTGCAACAATGCAACAAGTAATTCATAAAATTGGTTATGAAACTTTGACTACACAATGTTGCTTTTCCCTGAATTACAGGAGTAAGAGTGAATAACCCTTGTGTTATGCTGTATGGCTTCTACATTTGCCTCTAGAGCCTTCAAGAAATAAATCAATAAGGCTCACAAAGAATCAAGACATTGTTCTTTAAACATTTATGTGCAGAGAAAAAGCTGTCTGAATAAATACGGAATTTGGATATTGTGACATTTTACCTCCTAAGAACTTTGTGTTGCTTGGTTCCTCGCCATTGTCACTTTGACCGTCAATTTATTGAGTCTTGTTTTTCCTTAAAGTTCACCAAAATGAGCGAACAGGCCTGTGATTTTGTGGGTGTGATAAGTGGGATGCCCACTCTCCCTGGTTGGTGTATTGCCCTTTCGCTGAATTGTTTTCCAGAATGGTTAAAATGTACCTCCCTTGTCAGTGTTATAATTCAAGTCTAAAACAAATAATTATGTTTTAAAAATATAAGTCAGGAAGGGGAGTAAACTGTGATGTATCAAGAGTGAAAGTAAGCCCTCATTTACACTAAAGTCACTCCACTGCGGAGGCCGCCGTTGTTGTTATTCCAGCATGTGCAGCAGGGTTACTTTGTAGAACTACTGAGTAGTAAGTAATCAATGCATGACTTTTATTGCTTAATACTCGGATGGAGATTTTGTAGAAACCAGAATGGTCAATGCTGAATAAATGTAATAAAGACAAACTGACATGAGACAATAAGCTTCACAGGTACAGCAGTTGCAATGTCAGCCCTTACCCAGCTGGCTGCCTCTGTTGAAGACCTCTGAACTGCATGATCCACTAATGCTGCAAGTCCTACAGCTTTTAACATTCTTTACAGATATATTTCTAAAAAAAAGTCCCACATCCTAAGTCCCTCAGCCAAGTATTATTGTGAAGTTTGTTACATGTGGATTGAGATCAAGTTGAAAAACAAGACTCTGATTCATTGAGTTAAATTGTCATTTACTTGTCTTTTGATAAGAAAAGATAGCAAAGCAAACACAGGAGCTTTTTGGGTAGAGTGTCTGTGTTAAATTGCTTGGGAATAATGATTTTAAACGCATCTATTGTTGCCTGAGGTTTTCGGGATGACAGCCAGGCTTCGGATGGCGACGGCTTGCCCTGAAAGTCAGGCCTAAAATGATATATGCTGATGTGAAATATGTCAACTCAACAATGGCCTGAAGGCTCCCCTTGGAGCAGGTATTTACTGGAGCACAGTCAGCATATTGGACGAGGCTGTAAATTGGTTGATGTGGAATACAGCTGCACAAATCCTTATGTGCTTTTCTGTGGGAACCAATCTCTGACAAGCAGCCTGTGGGTTCAGAGAAAAGTGGCGGTTGGACCTCATGGGGCTCTGTGATCGTCAGCATCATCATCATTATCACCGTTCTCACCATCATTGATGCCAGCCAGTTGATGTACTGCACATACATACTCTTTTTTTTTTGTAACGCATCCCAACTTTGATCTGTTCCTGTAATATTTTTTTTATTTCTAGTTCTCATTTTTTGTTAATCAGCTGAGCAATGTTCGTATCACTCCGGCCTCTTCATCTTTTTTTTCTTTTCATTTCACATACAGTTTTCATCTATCCATTTATCCTTTAGACATCATCCATCCGTCCAGTTATTCAGCCATAAACATACATCTGCCCGTCCTTCCATTCCCCCAACCCTGATTTTTTTTTCTATCCCAGTGTCCATTACATTAGGCCCCCATCCCTTATCCTGAGTTCACCTGTCCGGTTGTATGTCTCTCATCCCTCTGCTTCCTCCTTCAACCCCTGGGCTAATTTATCTTCTTCCAATTCACTCTCGGCTCACCCCACTCCCACACTAAATTACTCTGGGTTTGCTATTTGTTTCCTATCCTTTACTCGTTGTGTCTTCTTCACACATTTTTCAGTCTTTTCCTGCTCTCCTTTTTTTCCATTTCACAGAAAATGAATTTTTCTTTGTTTCATTTCCCAACAAAAAGATAGATTTCCTTTCTCTGGCTCCGTTTTTAGTCTTTGCTGCTCTTACACACACTTTAGAGAAATACTTCCTCTCCTTCCTCGTTCCTCATCCTCAATTCTATATTTGCTTTTGCTGCTGGCTTGCCACTGCTGTCCAGCTCTTCCCATGTCATTGCCTCACTGCAAGCTGGAATTTGCATTTTTCTTTCATTTTCCCATCTGCCACATGTCTGTTTGATCATTCATATATGTAAGCACTTTTTTTTATTCCCCATTGTCTGCTCCTCTTTGCTGATTTGGATCCCAACTTCCTCCATCTTTAACATATTCCCAAAGATTATTATCAACAATCAGCATCACTCACTAACGCCATGTTGTCTTATCTTTATTTTATTTTTTTCTTTTGCCTCTTTCAGTCTCAAGCCTGCTTTCCTTCTCCTTTAATCCAACATGCCCCCTAGTGTGCATTATCTCGTCTCATTCAGATTCAGATTTCATGACCCTGTAGTAAAAATGCATGGCCAGTCATACAATAACTTTTACAATGCTTTTCAGAAACCTATTTGAAGCTATCAGAAAAGCTTGCTGTGAAACGGATGCAGAGAATTTCAAAGCCATCCTGAAAAATGTTCTGTTTTCTTTTCTTTTTTTTCCCCCCTATTAAGTCATGTCGCACTCAGGCCTGAATTACAGTGGAAAAAGAATATGTCACAGGCCATAAATTGCCACGAAAAAGCTGTTTAATTAATGTAAGGGGGAAAAAAAAAATCAATCGTACTCATACTGTAAGCTCAACAGGGATTATTTAGGTTTTGCTTTCAGCCTGGTCATGCAGAACTGCCCACCAGTGGGGGACACACAGCTGCTTAGCCTGCAACACATTATGAGAAATCCCAGCTTCAGACTGAACTCAAGCAGCTTGTGTATCATCTCGAACCACAGATCAACAATCCCTATTTACTGATGGAAAGTCATCTATATGCAATACTTGAAGGGGGAATCCATCCTCTTTTGTGAATAAATTGTGATTAACACAGAAATAGGGGAAGAAGAGATAAATCACAACATCTATATCCACATGAAGCAGCATGAAAGTAGCTTTATGATATGGCTTGTCAAACAATGTAAAGCTGAAAGGGGAATAATTAAAGGGGTTATGAATAAATCTGTGAGTGGTTCAGGCAGAAGGACGTGAAGGATTTGCAGATATCACCACTAATGACACAATTTCTGGCCAATCAGGAATTTTCCCTAAACCGATGTGTACAATCTGACATGAAAGCAAAAAAGAAAGAAACAAATTCAGTGTCATTTATGTCTTCAAACTAACAAGAAACTTTTAATGATTTAAACCAAACTTTCTGGTTTGCATTGCACAGCAACACTATGCCTGCAGCTAATCGAAACTAGAAAACAATATTTTTTATTACTCATATTTCGATGTAGTTGGGAAAAGAAAAAAAAAAACTATCTGGCTGATGTTTTAAAAAATGTATTTGGATTTTCATACTCTCAATTGCATACTCATCTGTCCAAACAGATGGCACCATCCGTCGAAGTCTGTACATAATTAGTTAGGACTTCCATGGCTTAAGGGTGTTTTTTTTTCCATTAACATGCACTGTCAGCACACTGACTTTTTGTTCCAATGCTTTGCACATGATTTTCACTGCACTGCCTGATTATTCTTTAGGCACAAGTCATATATATACAGTATGTGCACAGATACAGAAAGCAGTAGAGCTCAGTTTCTATCATCATCACTGTGTTACTGCTGGATCACCAGAGAAGTCGCTCATTTTAGTTAATTATTATATATATTTTTTTTGTACCCTAAAGAAATATTTATAGGGCTGAAAGGAAATAGGGCAGTAATCTTTTCTGTGATTCAGATTATAAGCCAAATTACAGTGAGCTTGACATGCTTTTAGATATAACTTTGGATCCTTCATATTCTCCCTGCTCGACCGTTTGTTTTCTCCGGGTATTACTGTTTTCTACCACACTGTGAGAACATTCACTCGGGGTTAATTGGTGTCTCATTTGCCCATAGGCATGAATGTGTCTGGAGTGGGACATGTCACCAGTCCATAGCTGCCTTTACCCACAGTCAGCTTGGATTAGTTCCAGCTCACCCTGTTGTGGCCTAAATTTTGTAGAATCAGAACATCAAATGAAACACTGATAGGTGCTCAATGAATACTTGGGAAAAAAACATTTAGGAAAGTTGAAACAAGATTTTGCAACCTCTAAAATCTGCTTGTATCCACTTACAAGAGTCTTACGTCAAATTTCTGTCAGTTTGATTTCAATGTGTTCAAGACCATTAAGGGTTGCAGGACTCTACTATAATGGCAGCATTGAACTTTAAAAAAAAACTTTGGGGTGATGGTGACAGATATAACAGGCTCATCTGCATCTGTGAGATTAAACTATTTAACCAACTATGAATTCAACCACTCATCCTTCCATCTAGCTCCACAGCTGCTCTAAAGCTCGCTGTTTGTATTTTTCTTCAACTTTTTTCAATCCTTCTCTGTACTCTCTTTCTCCCTCTGTCTCTCTTGCTTGCTCTATTTTTTTTTTTAAACCATCCATGTTATGAATGCCCCGCACCATTGAGCTGTGAGGTTTTTCCCTCGACATCCTGACAAGGAGAGTCAACCTTGGCAGAAGACTTTATGTAAGCAATTCATTAGCTTCTTGGTTCTGGACCCCTGACACTGGTATGGTAATCAGAGCGGCTGCTATGGTGAGAAATTGCCCAGAAAAATAACGATTTCACATACAGGCTGGAATCACTCGCCAGGACATGTCACAGAGCTGTGACTGCGTCTCTGAAAGCGTTGTGAGATACAAAAGATCAACGTCTTTGGAAGGAAATGTTGAAACAACTTTCCTAATTTTGCTGTATAAATTGTCACAGAAGAACTGTACAAGTTATTTTATACTTTATTAAAATGCCCTATTGATGATTTAAGTCTAATCATCCGTGCTCGGCAATGTCACAGAATATCCCAAACAAGGGTGTCAAACATAAGGCCACTGGGCCAAAACTGGCCCGCCAAACTACCAAGTCAATTGTAAATATGTCAGAAAAAAAACCATTGATTCCTAACAAAGCTCTCAGGAGTATCAGGCACAGACCTGAGAACTGAGCTGAGAAATCAGTAATGGTGCCATGAAAACTAGCTACCGCAGAATAGAATTAACTTCAAAGCCACGAGCTTGATGCGACAGCTACAGGAAAAGTTTTTGGGACAATTCACTGTATTTTCCACCAAGAGGTTTCATTAAAATTGGCTTTATGTCAAGATGGCAGTTATTCTTAGTAGTAATTGGTTGGTTTTTACAGAAAAAAAAAACCTTGACATTTTCATCACATATACTCTGTGCCACGACAAAGAAAAACTATTCTTAAAGTTATCCTGAAGCTGTCTGGACTATTCAAGGTGAAATTAGGCTGCATGTGGCTGCATTCTGAACTGAAATGTGTTTGACATTACTGGTCCAACACATGATCAGTGCTGGGCAGCATCATGGTTCATCTAGAGGTGCGGTAAAAGCAACTGGAGGCTTCATCTTTGTCATACGATCTATTGAAACACAACTTTCCCTTCCTGGTTTATCATTGACTGTTCAAGTCATGATATTGTATATCCAGACACATCGCAGAGACAAATGAACTTGTTTTTTTTGTTGTTGTTTTTTTTTTTTTTTTAAGTAGGTTATTTACTTCTGACCCTAACTGAGCAGAACTGACTTCTAGAAAACAAACGCCACTGGTAAAACTTCTCCCAAAACTACTTATCATAGTAGTGAAAAACATTACATCTATTGAAAACAGGTCAACATCACTTTCATATCACAAACATTTAACCGCATCCTTCTACTCAGATGGACTTTGTCTCTTTTTAAACTTTGCCAACGTGTCTGTGATTGTTGCAAGGTGGAATTGAATGCAAATACATGTTTTTCCACAAGCTGTCAGCAATCCAATTCCTTGTATTTGGCATCAAATTTGGCCTTAAAAAACATCCTCCAAAAAATCTTCAGCTCAGTCTGACTGGAAATGAACTGACGGGAAAGCAGATGGTTCTGTTTTGGGATTTACATCGAGGCTCGTGTGTTTCCGTCAGGTTGTCTGTGAATTGTACGGTCAGTGCCAACTTCCACAGTTTGTTGCAATGTCCTTGAGTAAAACAAAAAACTCCAAGTTCCTCTAGCTTAGATACACTCCAGAAAAACTCTATTAAAAGAATATTATTCTATTTTGCTGTCAAATCCTCCCTTGATCCCTGAAAAATGTCAGACGATCTTCTTCTCTGCAAAAAAAAAAAAAAAAAAAAAGAAAAGTTGTTGATCTCTTTCACATGTTGCTCTTTTTTGTATGTTGTAAATATATTACTCATAATTTAATCCAGTAAAACAGAACAGGCTTTTTATGCTTGAGTGAACACGCAGATCCTCCATGACTACAACAACAGCAGCTGCTATGAGGTGTGGGAGAACCGACTCAAAGTTAGCTGAGGAACAGATGGACCAGCTGGTCTCTTCTGGTGGGTTACCATGGTAATGTAGATTTGACCTTATTTGTGTCTAATATTTCTGCTGCCCCCACCACGACCACACCAAATCCATTATTTATTAAGATAGGAGTAGATCTATGTTTATATAAACATGGATATACGTGAGAACCACATGCACCAACCGCTCCCCTATCAAGGAAAAGAGGTGCGGATTTATATTCGTTTGCCCGCACATGCAAATGGACACACGCATTTCGGCAGATTGAGGTGGTGCCCGCTATGCTTGGAGTCACTGCTGCCTGTTCTCGGTCAACTTGCTTTCCAAACCCAAGGGACGTCTCCTGTGTTCCTCATTAGCATCAGTTCTGTCCGCGCAATGTAGCTCGTCATCAATCTTCCACATAAGGTATGCAATGGCAAAATAGAAAAAGGGAGGGAGAGAGAGAGGTGAAGAGAGAGAGAGGGTTCCATAGAGTTGTTATATTGTTGTCATAAATTTTAAATATGTATTTGGTAACAATCCGGAGGAGAGATGCTACTGATGGAAAATTGGTGTTTTCGGCCAAAATGCACGCTAATGCTTCTTCCTGAATAACTCATAATTTAACGTGATATACTGAAAGTATTTGCATAACCTTCAGTCTACCACTTCACATATAACTCCCCCTCTGACAACTTAGCCATCCCTTTCTTTCAATTTTGGCTTTTGTACTTTTAATACGCCTTTTTTTGATGCTTGCACTGAAATGCCCCCATCAAAATTAGGCACTAAGATACACTGATAGCAGTGATGATTTGTGCTTATAAGGCAGGCTTTCCTGCCAATACAACCTGAGTGCATGGAGCCAGGAAACCCATTTCATGTCTAGAGATGCTTCAATGCAAAAATTATGGCACCTAATATGCTCTCACATCCCAAAAAAAAAATGCTTATATAGATGTTCCCAGACTGAAAGTGCTTACCAAGGTACGAGATGTGTGTAAATGAGCATGTTCTACTTCTGCAGTTGTGTGCGTTCATTTGCTTTCACGATCATGAGCTTACAATCGCTCATATTGGAAAACTGTGTCAATAAATTAAATTTAATCTGACGTTTTTCTTTCATATTATATAGATTGATGGCCAACTTCATCCACTGCACTTTGTATCTGCAGTGTAATCTAGATGTTGAGCTCACACCAAGCTGCTTAATAGCAGTGGTCCTCCTGTGAGTACAGATCGGATTTTCCCATCACAGAGTAGTTCTGCCTCTCTCTCTCTCTCTCTCTCTCTCTCTCTCTCTCTCTCTCTCTCTCTCTCTCTCTCTCTCTCTCTCTCTCCCAACTGCTGTAATCCTCACAATGAATGTCCTTCCCTTAAATTGCAGTGTCAGGAGTAACACTATGCTTCACACTCTCGATGAATGTGGGATTTAGGTACACAGTTGTGGGTGGGAGCAGGGTTAAACCGTACATTACTGGACAGCTGAGCAACCAGCGCAGCTGTTAAGGACATTTGTCAATAATGTTTAACTACAAGCGAGCCGCTCGGAGCTATCAGTGAATAAGTGTACTACGCGGTTGACAAACACCTGAATACAGTCCTGCGACACTAACCTTATGAATGTTGTCTCGAGAACAGCATTATTGGTTTCAATATTGTGAAAGTGGTGAGAAGAAACAGTGAAATTTTACTTTTGAAGAGCCATTTTGATGAAGGGAATGGGTTGGCACTCATAACGTTGGTTTCAGTGTGAGTTTGGTGTCTTCCAGTTGCTCACAGGTTGCCCTGTGATGGACTGGTGACCATAGTTGTCTGGAATTGCTTTCAGTACCCTGCTGTAATTTGGGCCAGATTTAAAAGCGGTTTCCACTGATGGAAAATGCTGCAAACTTATATCATGTGGCCACACATGTTGAAGCTGATCCAAGGGCCCGCTGAGGATTGAGTCTGACGGACACACAAAGTAATATGTATAATCCAGGAAGCATATTTGTCCCTGAAATGCCTGATGTGATTTAGAAAATGTGAAAATGTTAATTACTGTGCCTGTCAGGTTAGAAAAGAAGGTGTACATCACCTCAGCCTTTTGCAGAGACGCTGCTGTTATTGTGGTTGAGTGGCGTTTTGTCTGCAGGCTCCAGATGAATTCTATCTGTGGACTTTAGTGGACATCCACTCTGCTGAATCTGAATGTTCTCTCACAGGTTTTTTTTTTTTTTTTTTGTCCACATACCTCTTCATTTGCTGCGACAATCAGTTGTGTTTCATAACTTCATGTGTAAAGTTCAGCTTCCAAGTATCACTTTCCATTCTGTGTTTTTGGGGTCTCAGTACTCCAGCTGGCCGCTCCATGGTCAGTGAAACAGACTGCAGAATTTGCATTTGAATAATCCCATTTGCACAGGTTATATTTTTCTTCGGTGATGAAATACAAAGTACATTCAAACCAAAAGCACATTTTTTTTAAGTTGCCATGCAGTTTTGTGTGCTACCTGTTTCTGCAGCGATCACTTTACACCAGTTAGTATCAGTAATTTTGTGTTTTTTTCTTTATTCTATCTGATGAATAATGATGAAACTACATCCCAACAGTATGCTCAGTATACTCTCTCAATATACTCGCTGAGTCAGCGCCTTTACACTGACCATGGTTATTTTAACTCATTTTCCAGCTTTTCACAAAATTTATTTAAGAATAAATTTATTACCAAGGGAAACGTTTTAAAAGTATGTTTTGATTTTGACATTTTATCAGAGGTATATGCAATTGCTCCTTATATAAGATTTTATTCCTCAAGAAATGTGAATGCTGTGTTTTGTGAAAAAGAGCTACGGTTTTGCATAGATGTATTAATTTGACCTAAAGGGAAGTATGGTTGATGATGTCCTGTATAAGTGATATGCTTTAGATCAGAAGTCAGGAGTTGTCCAGACAAATCATTTAACAGAATTATGTCCCCCTCATGCAACTGGCTAAAAGAAATCTAGTGTGGCATTGCCATTAAAGTGCTGCTATCAACTCAGACCTATTTGTTGCAGCGCTTGACCCAACAGCATTTTGCTACACTGAGCCATTTTTAAGACTCTATCTTCAGTTAACAGTCATCAGAAATTGGTGAATTGATATTTGCGAGTGACACTATTCACATCACTGTGAGCAAGAAAAGAAGCGCACGGTGCTCATCTTCTTTTACAGCAGTATTATTCGAACTGACTCATAACTAACAAAGATGCTGTGGCATACGCTGAAGTACTTTGTTAGAAGAAAGTAGAAGTTGCAATAGTCACAATGTAACCTTTCACGTACCGGCGTGGGAGTCCGTCGTTGGTTCCCTGCATCTCCTTGTGATGTGATATATATGTGTGTGTGTGTGTGTGTATATATACGTATATATATATATATATATATATATATATATATATATATATATATATATATATATATGTACGTGTGTTGTTGCTATGGTATCAGAATGAATTTTAATGATATACTTGCTGTTGCTATGCTGAGGCTTTACATTAAGCAGTTTTATGCTGCTGACTGATAAAGGCACCGTCTCATGTCCACAGTGGCAGAAGATTATTTGTCCGCCAATGGTGAATTGAGCAGCTTTTTTTTTTTTTTTTTTTTTGTGGAATCCAGGCAATGGTGCATGTTGCTTTTCAATTATGTTTGTACAGACGTCACTTGAGATACCAATTAGTTTTCAGTATATGCTAATGGAGCCAAATGAATGTAAGAGAAAATGTATTTTAACTCTGCGTCTCACAATGCAGCACATAGCTTTGCTGCTGAGGAAAATGACCTGTTTTGATTCCTGATCCAAGCAAAAGTTTGGCTGCATGTGTCTTGGTACTCGGTCCATCTTCCTCTCACAGTCCATACTTGCTTGGTGATTATGAATCAACAGTACATTTGTGTGTGTGACTGTGTGCATGTCTTATCTCTATGCTTGACATGCAACCTGTTGTATATGCAATTTTCTCAGTGTCACTTGGGATTGACACTGTCTGACTATCTTTGACCTATATAGCCCTAAAGCTACAATACAACATGCATGAATTGATGGATTACTGGGTCTGTAATATTTTCATATGATTTTGTTGTGGAGAAAAAGTCTTTCCTTTTCCTTCTTTAACTGGAGTTTTTCAATAAAAAAGACTCTTCCATTTGGAGTCAAGTGACATCAAATGTGTTGTGAGCCTGATAGAGAAGTCAATTATCATCACTGATATTTCTCATTTAACAATTGATCATCAAATAGATTCCTAATAGAGAGTGTATTTTTCCTACAATTAATTTCAAAGAGGAAAATGATGCCGAAACCAGACACCATGTTTTTTTGATTTATATTAAAATGCTCATCGAAGCTCCTCTAATGCCTGGTGGGACGTCTCTGGTCTGAGAACGTGTGGAGCGCCGAAGTGTATCGAAGGAGGTCGTTTGTCACTGATTCAGTGGTTATTTTTAACCGTCCCCCATGTGCAGGTCTAATCAGAACAGGATGTTCCTCATCAAATTAACCAGGAAGTATATTTTCATGAAATGAGACTGGGTCGAAGCATATACCCCTCTATGATGTACATGACAGCAGATGGAGGCCAATTACGCAGGAAGATTAGGAGGCCTACATGCAGATCAGAGCTGACTATGCACTTCACTGATAATAAACTGACAGCATCATATCTGAAATCATTAAATATCTATTATATCCCTTTTTTTCTCTCGTTATTTTTTTGAAATCGTAGAAATGTGCCAGTATTTTTCTATTGTTAGTATTAGTACTGCTGCTACTATGACTAAAATAACATATCATACTGTGGCAATTAAAATATTCATACATCAGATCCAAAGTTAAATTGAATGTATTACTTTAGGGCATTTTAAATATTCATGAAGATTTTCTTTCCACTACCAAAATTCAGTCGTATGTAAGATAAACTTTGTCTGCTTCAAATAATTAAAAAAAAAATCTTCTTTGTCAACACTCCAACTATAGACTACAACCTACAGTATATTTTAACACACTTAAGACACAAGTTCACAAAGTACAGACGTCTAAACGAAATGTTAATACAGGAAATTATTTTATACAAATAGAGGGCTACACGTCTAACCAAGGACTCTTCACTTACCTACATTTCAGTGTCAAAGACTCAACTGTACAGAGAAAAGAAATCTTTAATTAATAAATGAATGCAAATTGCAAAATAGCAATAAATGTCAGGGATATTTGAGCTCAGGGGCACATGTGGACCAATTCCATCTCAAGAGGGACGAACAAGTAAAACATCTCTGGAATAACCTGAAACGTTAAATGTTTCCTTTGTTGTGGCTCAGAGTAAACGTGATGAAAATGTCTATATTTTCGCAAGACCAAACATTTTCTATCCAAAATAACTAAAATCTCAAAAAATGTCCAAAAAACTCAGCCTTCACAGGAAGGCTTTGAGAAATGAGGTAGCTAGCTTTCAAGCCAACATCTCAGCTCAGGACTCAGTTTTACACTATTAAGAAAATTTCTTTAAAAAGAAAAAAAAAAAGTGTTTGTGGACATTTGGAGGAAGCTGCAGCACCTGCAGAGGGAGAACATCCTCAGAAACTCCCCGTCTCAGACTCAGATTGGGGAGATTCCCGCTGTGAGGCCAAAGCGCCTCCCACGCAGTCTCTCTTATGGCTGTAGTGTAAGGTGATTAAATAATTTGCCATCGTCAAGAAAAGAACAGGTAAACGTCTCATCATCACCCTAACAAGCTATCGCTCCCTGTTAAGAATGATTTTGCCACAAGTGACAGTTAGAAAGTCATTCCAGCTGTGATGTGCCTCTCCAGATCTCATTTCCATTTTTCACAGTGACACACAGCATAATATCTCTAAACAGTGAGAATTTCCTCCTTCAGTTAATAAGAGATACAGTGAACGAGGGCCACAGGAGCCTCACTGGATCACTGCTCTTAGAAACACTTCAGGCCCATATATTTCCATATATTCAGCGGCTGAAGTGTGACATGCCCGATGATTCAAGATCCATTCAGCATCCTCTGAGCAGAGTGAAAACTCCTCAGCATTGTTTCGTGCATTGCACTGCCGCTGAACAGAAAATGGCATTGGAGATCTCGGTGCGTGACACTGCATTACATCCTCCAGAGGAAAAGGGGATAGAGTGAAATGAAATGCGATTAAGTCAGCACCTGCACATGAAACACCACTGCTGGTGTGTCCATGGCTCTGTCACAGAAGGAAGGAAAGAAAGAGTCGGGGTCTGCTTCCCACTGTTAAACCCCGAGTTTCCTGATTATCGATGGCTTTGTTCCATCATTCACTTGACTGCCATGTGAGGCACTTCGATTCTGCTTCTTTATTCATTTTTTTAAACTTATCGGTTCTTCCTCCAACCGTCTCTCTCCGTCAGACTTTCCTCTCTCCCTACCATCCCTACATCTTCCGCTTCCCCTTCCACTATATGTCTCCCCTCTTTGCCCCCTCCTCCGCTTCCTCCTCCTGTCTCTGGATCTGTTTCCTCCTTGGGTTGACAGTGTGGAAAGTTGATGAATCAGAATGCATGTGACAGCCTGGCGTTTGAGTGACTGTGATGTGGTTAATATGGTGCCTGCTGACAGAGCTGTGGAAACGGTTCACACTGGAGGAGCACCATGACACAAGCTACATTTTGGCCCAACTTCGCTCGCTCGCCGTGCTCTGAGTTTTTTCCTGCGTAGGGGGAGCATGTGTTCAGTTGCATGCGTCTCTATATAAACAGCTCTCTCCAGTGGTCAAAGGTCAGCAGGAGGAGCTGGCTTCCTGATTACCCGCCTACATGTAGCATCCTTCTCTTCCTAGGGGGGTTCACATCGACAGGGAACTTAAAAGTTCAACAGCTTTACTGGATATGATAATTACATGCATAAAATGTTATTGTGTTATCCAGCCTGAGGAAAACAAAACACAAAACTATTAGGATTCAAGTTTTTTTTTTTTTTTTTTTTCCCCCCAGAATGCTTGAATCTGTGCACAGTGCATTTATGAATGTACAAGCATCTGTGTGCATGCTCACATAATAATAAAAAACCCACTAAAATATTCCTACTTGTCAGTATTTGTGTGATTACAGTGCATGCTCACACTGTGATTTTCCTCTGCGCGTGTGTAAAAACATATGGTGAGACAGTGTGTAGGAGTTGTGCGCCAGTGTGTCTGCGGGAGGAGGGCGAGCGGGGAGGCGGTGATGGAGAGGAGAGAGAGAGAGGATGCAGGTTGCGCACCAATAGATGGCACTCTACCCTTTTGTGATTGGCTATGGTGACCCAGACTAAAACAGGTCTGGCCACACACTTGTTTGAGTCCAACAAAACAGGGAATGAGATTCTAAAACGCATTTTACTTTCCTCCAGCTTACCGGTGGCTGTTACAGGCAAAGAAAGTTGAACTGAAGGAGGTTGTGATGAGAGTGGGTTTTCTTTTGGCTGTGAGGAGAGAAATGATTGTTAGCAGCTATCAAATAGTCCCGCTCGCTGAGGATTAAATACATGCATTTTTAAATAAAAGGAAAAGAAAAAAAGGGTGAGTGTTGTCATGAAGTTACCTTCTAAATGGCAACAGTTTCCACTGAATTTGACGTTCTCTGCACGCGAATCCAACACTAAATGCAATACGCTGTAGTTTATTGCATTGTATTTCACTCACAGAGAAAAGCAGAGTGAGACTGCATTACATAAATGCGTGAGTCACTGACCAAACCATATCTCCGCTGTTGTCTCGTGACATCTCATACCACTTCATTACTTCGATCACTGGGAGCAGTAAAGGAGACACATTTGGTTTACAGCTGCATCCATGTGTGAAATGGCAATCATTGGCTTCACACAGCATGATGAGAAGATACAAATCAAACCTGTGAAGTTAAACCGGGGTTGCATGTTTTCTTTAGGCACTGATAGGCCTAAATTCACAAAATATATGATGAAAATTGATGAAAAATAATCCATAATGGTCAGTCTCTCTATTTGCACACTGGTGGACTGATGACCTGTACACAATGTCTTCTGTTGCTACTCATAAGCTGCGATCACCTTCAGAGCACTGCAAGCCAAAATGCAATAGATCAGTATGGAAGATGGATAAATGAACGGAAGTCAAATGTGCATCAATTCAAAAGTGCTACTAAAAAAAATTTAAAACTGAAAGATAAAAGTCTTAGACTAGGGACGTCAAACATAAGGCCCATGGGCCAAGATTGTCCAGCAAGAGGCTCAAATGCGGCCACCAAGCAACCAAGCAAATTGTGAACATTTCAAAGAAAATCTGCTGTGTTTTTTAAACACATTCCTAAAAGCTCTGCAGAAACTGAGACTTTAGCTGAGATATCAGCGATTCTACCATGTAAGCTTGCTGCTGCAACCAAACTAGCATCATAGCCATGTCAGGGTGAGTTTATAAAAACTTTGTAAAAACAGTTTTTTGGACAGTTTACTGTACTTTGCACCAGAAGGTTTCAATAAAGCTGTCTGTGTGTAACGATTGTGGTAATACTCTGATATACTCTGCACCACAACAAATAAAAACTTTAAAGTGTGGAACTCTTTTTGTGGCCCAGTCCACTCAAGATGAAATCCGACACCACTGGTGTAGCTGATGGTTTTTACAATATAAAAACTGAAAGTTATAGTAATACACAGTTTGACAGTGGACATGAGTAAAGAATGATTTATTAACAAGGGACAAAAGATCCAATTAGACAAATAGTTTTCTGTCTCTCTGTTGCCATAAAAACAAGTGTTGAACATAAAAAAAAATAAATAAATAAAAAGCAATGGGTGTAAGGAGCATGTGGAGGAACTTCTCTCTCCTAGAAAGTGAAAGATGTTATCTGTCACTGAAACCTGTTAATACAGTGCAGCTGATCATCAAGCTGGGTGATACAGGAGGAATACAAATAGCAACATACAGAAGTACTTAATCATATTCACAAAATATACACACATGATACCATTGTAGAGCATTCATTGTCTTCTAAATTGTGGCCACAATTTCTAGGCAAACGACAGAGTAGAAAATAAAAAGTAACAAAATATTTAAAAAAAAAAAAAACAAACCTGTGAAGGAGAGCAAAACGGCGAGGGGGCAGTTTTTGGCCGCTGTCACCATAGCAATAGTGATTTGTATTCTATGGAGTTCACAACCTTCTACATTCAACAACCCTAACAAGCACATCAAGGGTCAGAGGTCATGCAAGTGTAGTTCTTCTGGTGGCGTGATAGAGCTGAGCAGCGAGGCTGCGGTCACAGGGCAGCTCAGACGGGGCGCGGATGAAAGAAAAAAATAAGGAAAACTCACTCACTCACTGATTTATTCACTCACACAAACAAACATACGCAAACCTTCATCCATTGTTTATTGGACTATTCAATCGAAGTTCACTCTGAGGAAAAAGCACTGCCGGAGGTGAAAGGTCGTCGGTGCTCCGAGGCTTCGTTGGTGTTGAGCCAGCAGTTCTGTGGCGGTCCCGAGTTCATTGGCAGTTCCCACAATACAGCCTGACAGGGCAATAAAGGTTGAAATGCCCCATCTTTTCTGCCTCTGCCTCAAGGACAGAGGGGAAGACGGGAATAAATGAAGTGAGGAAAATTGAAAGATACAAAGACAGTTCATACAGGCTGACACCACTGCAGCTGTAGTCCTTCTGTGTGCATGTGCAAAATTTAAAAAAGAAACAAACTTCATCACATGTACACGGTAATGCACGATACTTGGCCATGATATTATTCCAGCTCAGTGTCAGCTAAACTTCACTTTGGTTACACTGCAAATGCCATGCAGAGATTTTGTAGTAAGCAACCATCCTTGGCAGTGGACATAATTCATGAGTTTGAAATTTAATGTTCTTTAGTTACTAGTTGTGCATCTAGTTCATGATAGCTTTGCAACATCAAGATATTTCTGAGAGATGGATCTCAACCTTTCGGCAAACCCAGAGCCTATACATGTTGCATTCCATGTTGCATTGCATATATTTACTTTGTTGTACTTTTGCATTACAGATTTGTTGTTATTGAACTGAACTGCCATGCTGGTGTTATCACATATATAGCAAAACTCTCAAACAAAACAAATAATCACTCTCTTCCCACAAAACACATTGCAGAACAGGAAAATCACATAACTTTTCAGAAAATACTATAAATAGACTCTGATATCTTTGAAACTGAACAATTTCCATTAAATGTGATGTTTGTGTGTCTGTTTTCATCTAAAATAGCAATCAAATAGTTCTTTACGACAACAATAATCTTTTCAGGGAGTGTTCTACTTTTTAACTTCAAAAGGTGCCAGCATTAACAAGCGACGCCTTTCATGAGAACATCTTCCTGCATGATTGATGTCATGAGCAAATAAACACACCAGCTTATACTTAGACTCCACATGGCTTTAACATGTTGCCCTCGCTACTTAATTGGAAACGGTGCATAATCATATGCAAATCCTGTCAAGTGGATTATTAATGAACATGTTGTGGCATTTTGTATAATTGATGACGATGGGTTTCATTTTCTATTTTCGCTGTTTTTAATAAAAAACCAGGAGCAGTGGCTTGTCATCTCAAGAAATAGTTGGCAACCGCTGCGGGAATCTTTCAACTTCAATTGAAATGAGTACAATACACAAGAACAACGAGCGAGTGAATGTAAACAATGCTAGCAATAACATATAAAGAGTTAAATCTTCTCTGCGGAGGAGTCGTGCTTTAAGCTTTGCTGTGTGACAGAGTATCAAGTGATGCTAATGTGCGGAAATGGGCTGAATATAGTCTTTATTCTCTGAAAGAAAGTCTGAGATGAGACTCCCGTCATATCACACGTTTGGGGCAATCCACGGGAAAAGTGTCGTCATATCGCATTTTGCAGATCAAAGGTAGTGTTGCGCTGACCTTTGACAATCTGAGAAGCCCAATATTCTCACATCATCAGTTTTTCTTTGCCTTTGAAGCTACCGGGAAGCTTCTTTTAATTGTTTTGTATCACCGTCGCATGTGTGCATGTTTATGTAAATGCAGACTCGTGATGGTGTAGTTAGTCCTCTCTTCACACTGGTTCATGACGGGCTCTTTCTGTGCTTGTCGGCTCTGTGATGGACTGATGACCTCTCTCAATGACCCTAAATAAGTTGGATAGACAGACATGTTTTTTTCTCATATATCCATTTCAGAAGGAATCCACAACCTGGTCGATATATCAGTAAAACACACCATATATAAACCCTTTGAAGATTTTGCCGCACATCCTGTATATCCCATCAGCAGAGGGAAATTAGGTCAATGAACCCAAAAAATAGAGTGTTGTGAGAAGAATACAGTGTGGAAAGAAGCTGCAAGTAAGAAAATGTCTGCAAGTCAGTCACAACAGATTCAGACATGATGGTACATACATTTCCTCATGTTATCTAAATATCAAGGAACCGAATGTGTCACTTCAGACACACATGCAAAGTCACTTTAATGTCTGGGAATGCATGCATGTTGCATTTACATAGAAAAATAAATACATACAACAAGATAGCTGTATTTCTGTTTCTGCAGCCGAGCCGGCTTTAGGTCTTCCTCTCATCCACTCTAAGGGACACAAGTCTTGACATGTAACTTAAAAAAAAAAAAATACAAAAAAAAAAAAAAAAAAAAAACACCAGGGAAGCAAAATAAATAAATGAGAGTGGTAGAGAGATGCAGTACGTACTTGAAATTGTTCCAGCGCCTGGGGCCCACATGGCTTTGAGCTCCCTGGTCAAGTTGGCAATAGGAGCCGGTGCATCTGCTCTCAAAAGACTCACTCTCCTTGTGACTACTTGAAAAGAAATACAATGCACTAAGGTGGCATGAAAGAGTGCTTGGCAAATGTCTGTCATCCCTTACATCATGAAATTGTTGTCTGAGAAAAGAAGAAAAAAAAAACCTGCATGTGTGCTTATATACATGTGCATATATGTGTGTGTGTCTGTGTACATGTGTGTGTATGGTTTCCAGGAAGACAAACTCTGGGCCTAGACAGTATCCCTGCAAGACAAAAATAAGACAAAGAAAGATGCAATTTGTAAAAGAAAGACTCGGATTTAAATCACATTCTGTCATACACTTATCCAAATATACTAATATATGCAAGCAAACACCTACACATGCACACCCACTCAGTTCCACATCCGTCCGCATCTGCCTGCACACAAGAACAGATGCACACTGGTATGATGTAACTGCTCACTCTGGTTCGGTATTGCCGCGCAGGCTGGCAACCATTCCAGGATGAATTTAAAATTTGAGTCTATTCAGTCCCCTCACTGCCAATATTGTCTACAAAGACCTGCAGAAACTCATCTGGGAACCTCAGCCAGGTAGTTCACACCTCCACCTCCTCTGCTCAATGTGTTAAAGCAGGAGACACTTTTGACAGCACTGGGAGCTTTTTCCAGCCAGAGAACTTCTATGCCTGGTGGCGAAAGAATATTAGCTTTCTGTGAGATTTGTTATATTGGCTAAAAGTTGTAGAGATATACCATGGTCAGACATACATGTGCATTAAAGTACAATCGATGGAAGAAAAGTGTATCAAAATCCAACTATATTGTATATATCAAGACTAAATATCAAATGATTTTAATAAGAAAATGGTTAAATGCCTGTGATATCTAAAAAATCTAAAGTATACAGTTGAAAAAGGCATGGAGTTTTCCCTCCACATACTTCTCATTACAGTGCCGTACAGTGCAATGGTGCTTCAGGCTGAAGTGTGGAAAAAAGACGATCAAAAAATTAGAATAAACCTTTTCACAGCCTCTGGTCACTGAGCAGTGAAGAAAGTTGGCCTGGGCCGGGGAAGCTTTCTGTGGGGAATTTGTATGATTCATGTTAATTGGTAATGAAAATGAGTTGTTATTACCAATTAATAAACAGTTAATTAACTGTCATTAGGGAATAAATGTGAGTGTTAAAAATGTATGTAATTAAGAAGAAAAACAGACAGTGAGAACCTATAATTGTAGACAGTGGAAATTAAAATTAGCCATTTTTCGTGGTCTGGGTTGCACAAACAGATAACGTAACCACATACACGCATGTGCTGATTTTTACTGAGGTTGAAGGAGTGTTACTGTCTTGGTAATGGCGCCATTTTTCTTTAGACAAGACTGTACCACTGTTTTGAGTTGATTTCTTCAAGTTACCAAACAATCAATATGCATCAATACAGTTGCTAATGACAACACACTGATGCAGGGCTGTATTGCTGCTTATTGTTCTTCTGTCTGGGTGACTGATGCTGAGCAGAGGCGGCAGAGGGATGCCCCTTGCTGTAACCTCCTCAGCTTTCCCATCCCATCCAAGAGGAGGCAGAGTGCATGCAGTGTGTCATGGTGAAGAGAAGTGGAGAGCAGGGGAATATTGAGACAAACAGTTTCTTGCTGAGAGACAGAGAGAGTGTTTTTAAAAGAGCGACTCCGAGAAGAAGCAAGAAGTTCAAAAAAGTCTTTCAATTCAAGGGATATTGGGAGAGAGAGAGAGAGAGAGAGACAGAGCCAGAACGGTTGAGGAGAAAATCAGGGACAGGGAGCACTTTTTGGTCACATTTCTCTCCCTGGCTGTGCATGCAGACTTCCATGTAAATGAACACAGATGTGTGGGATACGCTTTCATATAACCACTCACAAACTCCGTGACAAAGGCAGATGTAGCAATTCCCACAAGGCCCGGGAGAGAAATATGATATATAGTGGTTCACTGTTTATATCTGTCTTCTTCGCTCCCTGTCTGAGTGGCCTGTAATTGAATGATCATTACACCAAAGTTATGGCTACGGCCCTGCAGTCGAAAATAGGAATTGAGTTGGAAACAGCATTTAGTGGTTTTGATTTATGAGCAACAATGGGGAAGTTGTTTTTCAAGCCTGGCACTCTGATGGCCAATAAAGAGGAGCAAGGCTTATCGCCTGCTGTACCCGCTCTGACACACATTCACCAGTCAGCCTGCCAGCAAGGCAGCCAGCAACCAGTCAGCCAACCAGCTGAGGCCCTTCATGGAAGGAAGTGTTTTCAGCAAATTTGTTTCCTTCATGTCTCACCCTGAATAGAGCTATTCATTAAAATAGCCTGCAGTTGGTAGGCACTGCTGCCATGGCACATTTAAACACTTGTGTGCCTGTATCCTCTCAGAAGTAGACACACACACACACACGCACGCACGCACAGACACCTGCACGTACGCTCACACAGAAAATCTTTTTCTTCTGGTCTAGCTCATCTTTGCAGGAGGGCCCTCTAATATAAAAGGGAAAATACAAAGAGAGAAAAGGTCTTTTCCATGCCCCGCTATCTGCTTTCAGTTTGGGCCACTGGAGCTGTATATTTATTTCTCTGGAGTGAAATGAACCGACAACCTTCATTACAATGAATGCAAAGTTTGGATAAAGGTAGAAATAATTCAGAATCAAAGGACCACTTGCGAAGGTGTGGAAGTAGCAAAGAAATGTAAAGTTATTTCAAGAGCATTATGAAAGGTAAGAGTCACAAGCCCAAAAATCAACCACAAATTTCTTTAATATGCTAAAAATTAATGAACACCAAAACATGCGAATTCGATTATCACCAACTCAAATGAATCCTTTCAACCATGAAGAGGATTCACTGGCCTCACTGATCAGCGAGACCTTGCAACTTCTGCATGGTGAGAACCTTCACGTTTTTTTTTTCTCCTTACAGATTGATTACTGGCCAGTTGCATTGTAATTTCTTCCTTTATATTGACTCCCAACCAATTGACCACCAAGCAGACATTGATTTTTATTTTTTTAAAGAAAACATATTTAGATTTTTTTTCCTTTCTCTAAACTGTATGAAAAATTGTATCGAATCACAAAAGCTAAAAATTCCTACTTAAATGATGGTAAAGTACAGTCTAGATCATCAATCGCCTCCGTTCTTCCGTCACTTCGCCACACCTCTGTGTCAGTCTTGTCACTTCCCGACTTGTTTACTGCAAGTACTTTTTGATCCTCCTGAAACTTCACTGGTTCAGGACTCTGCTGCCCATATCACCAGCAGGATCTCATTCACCTGACATATCACTTCCATCCTACGAAGTTCCCCATTAAGCCTGCATCCATCACAAGATTCTACTTAAAAACAATAATAATAATTGTAATGAACCCTGCCTTTGTGTGGCTTCTTTCATATTGAGCTGCATGAACATGAACAACGCAATATTTTCTCTTCAAAAGGCAGCTGGGCTGTTTTATATTTTGAAGATGTCATCTGTTCATCATTTCGGAAGTGAAAAGCTTTTAGGGTGAGATGGACGGTACCACACCTTGGACGGCAGAGTGTCTTTATACTCAAGATTACAAGAGGTAATGAAAACACACCTCATCAATAACGTTCATGGTCCGTCTTATCAACTTCCTGCAGTGGGCTTTCCTTCTTCTATTACTATCCTTTCTGCCTGACATACTGTAAAGATATGACCAGGCAGAGAACTGTTCCTGAATTTTGTCTGGTTACCAGGACAACGAGTTCCCCTTCCATCTGACGTCTGATTGGCTGTCTAAATAGGAGTGTTAGTGATGGCAGCCGTGCCTTCCTGAAAACTTCAGAGATTTTCCAACAAGAAGCACTCTGGAATCCCAGACAAAAAAATCAAAGAGTGTTCATAAAAAGGATACCGGATGCAACAGCCACACGTGCGCACACGCACACGCACACGCACACGCACACGGACACTCTTCCTTCATTACCAACAAATGCAAAATGATTCAGATGCTCAGATTGAGACTCATGAAATAAATAACTCTATGTGATTTGGATAAAAGTGCTAAATGTGCCAGACTCAAGATTTTTTTTAGTGTGGAAGTTCCTAAACCTTTTGGGAGCAAATGATATACGGAGGCAAAATTAACCCAACTGTAAATTCTCCAGCACTGCCTGCAGCCATTGTGTTTGATGACAACTGAGGTCGATATCAGACATCTTGACTCTTACGTTTAGCATGATGTAACCACAATCGATTGGCGTGACAACCTGTGGTTTTGCTTGTTCTTTCAACGACCTGCCTCTGACACCACTGGGATTTGTTTCACTGGAACACGGGATGTTGTATCACCATTTTTTTTTTTTTCCTTTCATCAGCCCCCTACCCACTTCACTTCCTCAGTCACACTTGAAAGTGTGAAAGTGCTGTATGAAAAAAAAGAAGAAGAAGAAGAAAAAAGAAACAATGTGTGCATAAACATGCACATCACCTATCGACATATTTGCATACCTATTTCCTCATTTCTCATCAGCGCTGTTTCCTATAGCTCAAAGGCCACCAGTCTGCTTTCTCACTAGCGGTTTGTCAGGATCTGCCTTCAAGCTTAAAGTCCCTATCAATTATTAGAAACAGTTAAGAGAGTGTCACTAAGAGGGTTAGTCACACAGAGCTATTCTGATGCCTGCCAACACTGTCATGTCATCTGACTTGTCTCGGCTCATGCCTTGAGGGCTTTTCCCTTTTTAGAGGAAGAGCAAGGCTGGGAATGAAAGGAGCTGAATCCTCACACTTTAAAAGCCCCCGAGTCAGGAGCGGTGATGCACGTCGATAGCGTGCACATAAATGTACGAGTGGGCCGGGCAAACACATCTGTTTATGCATATGGCTGGGACAAGTCAAACACACCAACGTGTAAGCGCGCAGTGAGAATTTCAGCCGTCGACTTTAAGTGGCATATCCCCAGGGCTCTGTTAGAGCGGCATATCCAGGATCTATTGAGCTGATGTAGACGAGAAACGCCATCAAATCTCTGTAAACTTATGTAATCTGTTAACTGTTCAAGAGTTCACAGACAAGGAGGTAGAGAAACGGTTTTATCAAACCAGAATCCAGATAAGGACTTCTACTCTGTGTGGAAGCAAAGTATTTGGGATTTTTTCTTCTTCTTCTACTTTTTTTTTTCTGAAATTGCTGAACGGGGCAAAGAATTTAATGTTTTATGTAGAGAAGGGGTGTCAAACACAATTTACCTTGTGGGCCACATACAGCTGAGTTTCATCTTGAGTGAGGAATTTAAACTTTATAGATTTTATCTGTTGTAGCGCAAACTTCATGTTTGGGAAAGTCATAAACTCAAATATCAATATATAAGGACTCAAAATATAGGTATGTTGTGTTATGCTCCCACAGGTTAATGTAAGGCTGGGTCTCAGTGTTGTGTTACATTCAATATTCTCTGGAAAAAAAAAGTAAAAAAAAAACTGTTCTGCTTGATGCTGTCATGTCATGGGTGAAACTGGAACCTTATATGGCTTTTTTCTTGGTCCATAGACCTCATGTTTGACACCCCTCCTGTACAACACACAGCAAACACCCCCAGCTATGCTTGACTTAATCTAAAGGACTTTAAACTCAGTTTAATTTAGTCCAAATTAAAATTACCACCACAGCCTTCACTATAAATAGTACTTATCAAACCCTAATGTAACCCTAAATTAATTTATACAACTGGGATTTAATTTATGTCCCCATATTGTAAATTATCCTGGTATTATAAGTGTTTAAAGTAATTAAGTTACTCACATTTAGGTAAAACGTCCCTAAAGACCAGGCCATAGAAATGGAAATGCTTCATCTTGAGTGGCTAGAAATCAAATGATGAGATCTCAAGCATGCTGTATTCTGCTCTTTCAGTGTTCTGAGGTACTTTAACTCCGATCACCTCTTTCAGGCGTATTTTGTTGCAATATTACTCGTAGGAGTAATAAAGAAAACACAAACCTAAAAAAAGACTACTTCAGCAGTAAGATCTTTATGTAGTCAAACAGTGTGTGTGTGTATGTGCAAGCGCGTGTGTGTAAGTAGGAGAAACTGAGTGTTGAGCACAGCCCTACCCACATGCACACACTCAGTGACACAGAAAGCAGAGGAGAGGGAAGCAGAGGCAAAAAAAAAAATCACCACTCAGGACCAAGTTTGGAGTGCCATCCCTCATCCACCATCTTGAATATGCTGATGATGGCTTTTAGTTAAAAAGGTTTGCATTTTTGCCCACAAAGAACAGAAGACTATTCATCACTGCGTGTCAGCATTGTGTTTGTTTTGATTATTGCCAGAACACTCAGTGTGCAACGCTCAAAGCTGTGCATGCTGTTACTCTCTGCTGTCATGCGTCCGCAGCCACGCTCTGCATCACTGGATGTAATTATCAGCTAAAAATTCATTTAGCGATAAATGTAATTACATTTTTCTTGTGATTGGTCACTAATTTAATCATATGTATCTTTCATCTTTTGTTCTAACGAGTCCATTTAGCAAACACACCAAAGCTGAGGCAATTATTATGTCGTGTTTAGGGAAGAAGTAGTGACAACAAAGGCAACGGAATCAAGCCATCTGCTCACCTGGACATCTCCATCGTGTCCTTAGTGAGATAGACAATCCAGTAGACCAGGTTGAAGGCTCCGAATGAAAGAGGGAAGAGGATGCGTGAGTACTTGTCGATGATGCTGGTGCCAGTAAGGACATTGTTGGCTGGTACAGCTGAACCCTGCTGCAGGAACGCTTGGGCATTCACTGGTGGGTTGGGGAATGTTTTGGCAGGCCGATCAAACAGCGGGGCAGAGTTCATCCTCTTCTTCAGCACGCTGCTGGCATCCACCTATCAGACGCAATGAGGGGAAAAACATGAGGACTGGAAGAGGAAATCTGCATTACAGGAAACTTTGGATGATGTCGTATAGAGTTATTAATAATAAAGGTGCTGCTGTTGTTATATAAGGAAAACATACAAGAGCACTTCTTAATACCAGCGTCTTTCACAAAATCAAGTGAAACACCGGGCAGCAGATCAACCACACTGAGGTTAATGCTATATCGAGCTGTGACTTGATTAGTGCATGTAGGAAAGTGTGTGTGTTTGTGTATGTAAGTGTCTCTGAAGGATAACATCTAGAATACCAATGAGCACCACAGTAATTACACTCAACAAAGGAAATCAATGCTGTTTTGTTTTTGATTGAATGTGATTTCAATCAACCCATTCCATCAAGATTGATGTAGTTGTGGGAAGCAAAACAAAACATATTAAACAAAAGCGCCCCAGTATATTGACACATGGTTATCGTATGCCTCATCAGCTTTCAGCAAACTAGTGTGATCCCAACACATGCTCCCTGCTCCAGTGCTTGTAAATCAGATACAGTGCGCGTACAGAGAGGAAGGGAGAGCACATCTGGGAAATGGGTCAAGGAACACGGTGCTGCCTGCAGGTAGATCCAATGAGACAGAGTAAAACCCAGAGAGACAGCAAGTCTTGTTTTCATTATTATCAGTGGCTCAAAGTAAACACAGGTGATCGAAATATGTAACAGCGTCTGATCGACTGGAGAATCGCAAAGCAGCACAATCAAAGGGCAATGTTCGTGTTAACCTGTGAAAGTAACATGATTATAAATCCGTATGTGTGCTGATCATTTAGTGCTCCTTTTCAATAATGGTACATAACAGGCCGGCGGTTAATGGTGTCACTTCACAGTAAAAAGGGTTCATGTTGAAACATGGTGGCCAGCTGTGTGTTTGTGTTCTCCCCATGTCCCTGTGAGTGGGTTTTCTGTTCACAGTCAGGCTTCCTCCCACAAACCAAACATGCTTGTTAAATCAGCTGGTTACTCTAAAATCAATGTTTTATGCATCTGAATGTCTTTGTTATCCCAGTCATGGACTTGTGACCTGTCTCCAGTGGAGACAGTCTTATTTGCAGGCCAAGTGTTGTGATAGCCGATAGCTGCTTAAAACAGGGATGGCAAATATTTTAATTCAAGGGCCACATACAGCTAGTTACGAGCTATTTAGTTATGAACCACACACACACACACACACACACACACACACACACACACACACACACAAACCCAGTAAATGAATATCTATCACAGCACTGTTCAACTGTTGCCCACCGAACAGCCGAGTTCTGGCTGTCGGGATCACTGTGGATACTTTTTTTTCTTTTTTCTCCAGACAGTCTTGGAACAAAACCTGGAACTTGTGAGATTTAGGCCGGATTTGTGAGGCTACAGGATTACATATCCCCCTACAGGTTGATAAAGTACTACACTGCTGCAACCTTCTGGCTTAGGGGAACCCTTCCAAACATCCATGGTAGCTTACCTCAAAATATGACTAGATTAGACCTAGAACTCCAAGGTTTCACAAAGCCTGATGCATAATGTACATACTCAACTGTAAAATACATTGTTATTGCTTGATGCTGCATTGATGATGATGTGTGTGTTATTTGGACTTTTCAAATAGTGTTTGTTACATCTCCGCAATCCATAACAGTAAAAAGTACACTAACATTATATATGAGCATAATAAAGAGTGAAGCAAAGGAACTCAGGAAGGATGATGCAGTATGTGCTTCTATTCTTTTCAGGCATCATTAGTGTGTGGCATTTACTGCGCTCCCAAAATGCTTTTGTCAGCCTTTCACTGTTTATAGAGATGAGGTTAATCTTATAATCGATGTTGGAAAAGGAGAATAAAAGGGAGGTGCTAAAAAAAAGAAAAAAAAAAACAAAACAGATTTGTAAACACTATAGAAACAAAACACCAGTGAAAGGTTTGGGTTGGGATCTCCAGTAACAAGTCAGCAGTGAGTTCACTCATCACTGCATAACAATGAATACACCGGTGTGTGAGTGAGGCCCTGCATGCTTCACAACAGCAGGCTGTAGCTTGAAATGCCAGTCACCTGTCACAATAATGATCCATTTTGCATAAGATCCCGCAAGCGTGTACATACTGCATCCTTAGGTCTGTATTTGTGTCTACGCATCTGCAGATGATCTGAATGACATGCTATTTTTGATGATGACAACAGGCTTGTTTTTCTTCTTCCCAGTGAAGTCCCGCAGGGATCGGCTCCTCTTCCCTTTATCCAGTGTTCCAGATTTCAGCAGACCCACTTTGATGCAGGGAGGATGGGCACTGACTGGATGGATGAATGGGTCTTGTTTGGGTGTGGGCATCCATGCATAGGGGTGGGTGGGACACAGGAGTGTGACTGTGTATCTGTGCTTCATATTGCATGTGTAGGTGTGTGTATGGAATAAGGTTACATTAACGACGCTACCAATATGGTGAAGCGTTAAGTACTTCGAGGTTCATTTCTGTGGGTGGTGGGTAGGTGTATGCTTGTGGATGGATGTTACAAGGTGCCAGAGATGGATATGTGTATGCAAATGCACCTCCTAAATTAGCATAGTTACAGCTAGGCAGCATATATCCTGACTATATCAACAATGACAGTCAAAACAAGTCAGCCTAAGCGTTGAAGTCATATCTGAGAATAATAAAGCTGGCATATGAAGACAGATCAACCACTCCAAATAGGTAATTTTACAGACGATTATAATATTGTACTGCTTTAAGTTCTTTAGACTGATAATGGCTAGGACTACCGTTTAAAGGTTGGTTTATCACATTTTGGATTCAGGCTTGCACATATGAAATGGGAGTAATTTTGAAATGACATGAAAAACACATGTGGATGTTGATCTAATAGGTTGCAGTGATGATCCTGCCTGACAGACAAGCAAAGAAACATGCAATCTATGGAGCTGATTCACTGAGATCCTGAATAAGGCATGTTAAATTGCATGCCCACGCTCATAGATCGCTTGCGGTTTGCATGCATTTTGTGGGTGATCAACCAAAAATAATGCTATGAGTGACATTCCATGCAAACAATACTATTGAAATGAAGGTTTTGCATGCATTATCGCTTGTGCTTGCGATGTAGTGATTGGATGTAGAGTGCAGAACCCTCACACGTACAAAATGAAATGGGATACCACGGATTTGGATGTATCAGATAGCGGAGGAAGCCGTCAAAAAAATACAAAAGCATGTTGCAAATAAATCGAGAGCAATACGGGAGCTGACCTGTCACAAAGTGAAATGTTTGAGAAATAGAAATGAAAAAAGTCCATGTATAAAAGTTATGTGCATGCTGCTGATCCCAATAACAGCAGCAAGCTTTTCAAATGCATGAAACGACACATTAACAAACAAAAACATGAACAACCCACATGTTTTCAGACATTATAAATCACTGCCTACACAGACTCATTGTGGCAGCAATGTGATCCCAGCTGACAATGACAAAGATACACCTCAGACAGGTTGCCAGTCCATCGCAGGGCAAACACAGAGAAACAGACAGCCACACACACACAGCTAGAGGCAATTAAGGGTCAATTAACCTCAACATGCATGTGAGGAAACATGCAAACTCTAGAAAAGCCTGCACTTCGACTGGGGATGTTCTCACTGGGAAGGTGCAAATTTGATGTGACTTGGTTCTTGCCGAAGCGTTCCAGTGAAGAAAAATGTTACTGGACATCCATCCTCAAGATAAAAGCAGAGTCCTAAGTTTGCTCCACATTCTTGAAAGTGTGTTATTCTGGTTTTTGGTTTGCATGTGCTTTGAGCGAGTAACACCATGATACCATAGAGTTGGATAGCTATCGGCAAAGTCCAGCAAAATAATCTGAATATAACATGAAAACGCAAAATGAAATGGAATGTAATTAGGGTTAGATTATTTATGTTTAAGAAAAAGCGCTGTTGATTTTGTTTCCTTGGTTTAAAATAATACCAACACCTTCCCAGTCTACTTATCAGGACAATCTAAAAATTAGTATTTGCCTTATATCCGTCCTGAATTAATGATGGTGTTTTTCAGACAAGCATCAGTGACTATGTGATCGCATGCACCTACAGATCCCATCCTCTTTTACACTTTGATCCTTTCTTGTTTCATTCCAAATTCAAATCTGTTTTTTTAAATGTGCCACATACTGCGCCACCTACTCACACACACACACACACACACACACACACACACACACACACACACACACACACACACCTGATAGTGCATGCCCTCTTTATTCACTCATAAACAGACCTAGTGTCCTGTTATGTTTACAGCTGCGTTTTAGATCAGATAAAACATTTACTAATGCTGTTATGTGGTTTTTATTGCTATTTGGCATTATTTTCACAGTCATAACAGGCCGTAGTCTTTTAAATCGTGACTGGTGGACGGTTATTTCTATTCCCAGTGATACACCATTGTTTTTTTTTCCAGCTTTTTTTCCCGTTCTCTGTGTAATGAAGAGTCCTCCCTCCTACATATTTGGTGAAAGCAGTCATTTTCCATGATGCATCCCTCCCACTCCCTCTTTCTGTCAGTGTAACTCTCCCTAACACACACACACACACACGCACACAAGAAAAAAAATAAAACAAAACAAACCAACACAGCCACCTCTCCATCTTGCTCCTTTAAAATGGACCATCCAACTTTCTCACTCCCCACTCTGCTTCATTGTGGTGGCTGCCCTCCTTCTTGTGAGCCTGCAGTGATCTGCTGGATATTCCCTTAATCTATGGCCCTTACGTAATCTGCTGCAACATCGTTCGCAGAGCCACTGGCTGTCTCCTCGTGTCACTCTCAGCGGTTATCACATAGTTACAGGGACAAATAGAGTAGTGGGAAAGAGGGATGGATGGATGATCTACTGGAGATAGATGGACATATAAGACATTGTGTCATAAATGAATGGTGTGGATATAAGCGGCATAGTTCGCCGCAGATTACGTGCCGGCATATATACAGGCCTGTATATGCATTAGAGGCTACACTGCAGATTATTTGCGGATGTGTATTCTCCAGGGACAAGCATGGATGAAGTGGAGACCGTGATGTCAGTGTGTAAATGTGCACATCACGCTCAAGCAAAGTGAAGGGGCGAAAGAGAGGTGGTCGAGAGACGTGTAGTCTGTGAAGCGAAACTAGAAGGTACATACAGTAATAAGTGCACAGCCGGCAAGAGCAGGAAAAAGGGGATAATCTTATGTGTAGGAACATATTGTGTGTGTGTGTGTGTGTGTGTGTGTGTGTGTGTGTGTGTGTGTGTGTGCGCGCGCATGCGTGCTTGCATGTGTACTTAACTGCTAAGAAAAGGAGTGGATAAAGATGTCAATGAGTTGTAAGAAAGACAATTTCCTTTTGGAGAAAAGACAGAGAATGAAAGAGAGATTGTGTCTGCTGTGCATTGTTTCCATTGTACATCCTCCAACAAATGGAAGTAGAGGAAGAATAGATACTGCAGAAGGAACATCGGAACAATTCAAGAGGTGGAAAAAAAAGAACATTTACCCTCTTTGGGCAGATTATCTTGAGCTTTTCTACAGCAACCTCGAAACTTTGTGGAAAGTTTGTTGAAAGCACTTCTTTAAAACGCGGCTCTTGTTGAATTGTTTGCATCATCTGTTTCCCGCAGGTCTTCCAGCTATGCTTTCATGCCGTGAATCTCCATATTCCTTCATCTCCTAAAAGTGAAAAGTGTCGTGTTTTGATAAGATTCGTCAACCAGGAAGGCGGCTGAACTAAACAAACCTCATTGTCATGTTGAGTCAGTTTGAAATGACTTCAAGGCGTGCCAAACGGTAAATGGACTTTCGTTTAAATGACATATTTCACAGCTTCAGCAGTCTCCAAGTGCTTGAAATTACACAGAAACACAAAATGGTCGCACACAGAGGAGCGGCTCGAGGTTCACCATCTTGCCCTGGGACATGTGGGCCACTTTGACAGATCAAGAAGGGGAAATGAACCTTTGGAAGACAAACCGCTCCGCAAACTCAAAGCCACAGCCACTCAGTCAGTGCAGTATAATGTAGTACTGTTACCATAGAAACTACCTGTTAAGTTACGATTGGTAATTCAACACTGAGTAGTATTTACATGTTCAAAATGTGTCCAGAAAAATACATCACCGTTAAACCAACACTAATTATTCTCACCACGGCTCCATTCTGTCCATGCATGCAAGGAGATCTCTGCACGTCTTTCATGCACATGAACACGATTGTATAAAAAGCACCTATGACGTGTGAACGCACTCACACCTTCATGCTGTTAATGCCAAATTCTAACCTTATCATCTTCAACAAGCCTCAGCTGGGATTAAGATGAGTTACCAAAGGCTCTATGAATCCTGTCTTCAACTATACACTTTCAGTGAACCCCAGCCCGCTGTCGCTTTAAACGTCAGTTTGTGGCAACGGGATTTCAGCATCTCCTGTTTTGTAGCACATTTTAGTCATACCTTGTGACTTTTCATCACATTCACGAGGGGCATTTCTTAGTGTTACTTGCAGCCACGTGTTCAGCACAGACCAGCAGGATTGTTCTCTTCTGACTTTGATCATAAACATGAAAAACACTGTAAAAGTTTTTATTGTTATCTTAACTCCAGGCGATCACCGCTTTCAAGAATATTTTTAACCAGCCTCTCCGGCTCCACAACCTTTCCACAGATTTCTCTCAACACATTGATTCAAGTAAGCATTTTAAATTACAGACCAATCCATTATCTGCAAGATTATACATATGCATAATACTTCCACAGCTAACTGAGACGACGGCTGCATGGATAATCAGACATACAAGTGTTCCAACTGAAATATTCAGTCAAGAAAGGATTAAATAGAGAAAAAAAATATATGTAAACCATTTTCCATGTAACCACCATTTAGCAATACTAAGAGGAACAACCCAGCAATGCTCAAGACCAAGATAATCCATTAATAGTTTAAAAAAAAGACAAAAAAATCCCCCATCTTGTAGCTGCCACAAGGAAAAAAAAAACCCAATCTGTCAATCATCTGACTGAAATGATATAGTGGAAAAAAGGGCAAACATATGTACTCTTTGATGCTGAAATATTTCTGCAGTTGATCTTTGTGTGCTGTTTTCTGATCATTATTGTTCTCTTAGCACCAGCTTTTATTATAATTATTCCCCCCCATCTGCAAGCTATTTTCCTCGATAAGCTTTTGCAACACAGCTGTGCCTACATGTAATATGAATAAAGCAAACAGAAGCTATAATGAAAAAAAAAAAAACAGTTTCTATATAAAGGCACCGGGCTAAGGGTGGATTTAGATGGAGACAGGCAGAACAAGACAGGCTGGGTGAAATGAAAGATAAGCTTAGGATAATCAAAACCAAGAATAAATAAAAAACACAACGTTTATGAAAGATGACTGGAAGCAGAGCAAAGAGGGGGCAGTTACAGATCACAAGGTTCTTATGGGTTCATAGCCTCATCCAGTCATTCCATGACAAAACCAAGCAACCTGGATTTGATATCATCTCTAGCAGATTGCTATCCATTGTGCATACTCCTGCTTCCGTGTGATGTCCCTAATGGTATTATTTGTAGCCGATAACCCAAAAATAGCAAAAAACACAACACACAATCTGTTGAGCATGCAATGCAGCATTCCTGATACAGGATCTTAGTAAACCAGACTCACTGTATTTTTAATGATATAGCAGTGAAACCACCGGCTGTGGACAATGCAGAACGACTGAAAGGGTTTTACTTTTCAAATGTTAACAATAGATCAGTATATATTTCTCAAACAAGACTATCTGTGTTTGCCCTGTGATGTACTAGCATCCTACCCTAAATGGAATAAAGTGAATATGGATGGATGGGTTGATGTATTAACAGACAAAACTTACAGTGAAGGATTAGCAGTTTGACCTAAAAAAGAGAGTAAGTATGGCTATAACTTCAGCTGTAGCCAAACTGCAGAGTTTAGCAACTAATGTTTTGTGAAAGAAGAGGCACACATCAGTGGAGTTTGATAAAAGGCGTCTAATGAGGCTAAGATTTTTATCTTTTTTCCTGAGCGTTGCTTCAGCTCATCATTTATCACAGCAACTCAGCAGTTTGTGAGCTCTATATCTGTACACTTCATGAGTGAATCCAACAACCTTGATTTGATTTTGTTATTTTTCTAAAACAGAAGTGAGCTCAGATTACAACTTGAGTGACGTTCCAAACCTTTAAGTCAGTTCTGCTCAATGTTTTTACAATCCTGACTTTTGATTCATGTAAGTAGTTAACACTTGACAATAAGGACGAATCATCAGGTTTTTACAAGGATCCAAAGAGAAAACAAATGCTGGGTGTGCTCAGCAAGGCAATGCAGACAGGTGGAGGTACACCCATAATGCAAAGCAGTAGTATTCCATGCATCATCCACAGTATTTCTCATTAACATCTCAAAAGCTGGTCAGGGAGAATCAAACCTTATAATCCCCAACTTTTGATGATATGCCAAATATTAAAATACAAGATGCCAGTGAGAAGCAAACTTGAAAATCTCAAGTCCACACAGATGGAAGCACCATCACACACTGATATTGAGTATAAATGTATTTAAACTTACTGAGGAGACCTCTCCGTCGTTCCCCGTGGCTGCAGCCGGAGCTGCTGCTGCGGCGGCGGCCTCTTGAGCCGCCACCTTCATGGCCGCCGCTTTCCGCAGCTCCCGGTTCGCCTGCAGGGTGGAGAAGTAGTTGACGGCTGCAAACTCGATCAGGGCGGAGAAGACGAAGGCAAAGCAAACGGCAATGAACCAGTCCATGGCTGTGGCGTAGGAGACTTTGGGGAGGGAGTGGCGGGCGCTGATACTGAGCGTGGTCATGGTCAATACGGTGGTGATACCTGCATAAACCAAGACAGAAGAGTTCAGGACATTTATCTATCTATCTATCTATCTATCTATCTATCTATCTATCTATCTATGTATCTATCTATCTACCACATATATTGAAAGACATTGCTGCTGGTACCAGATATACTGGACACATGGTCAAATGTCTGCGTCATGGCAACAGAACCGTCAACCCATGTGGCATTTCAACACTCCGAGCTTTGCCAAAAAGTCACTTGAGGGAGTGCTGATCTGACCATATGTAGAGTAACCTGTGCCCCCGCACTGGCAAGATCATCGAAAGAGAACACATTCTGGATCTGTAAACAATTCGACAGCAAACCGTCGGACTTTGAAGTCTCCACACGAGAAAAAACATGAGCTGATTTATGTTTTTCTCATCTTGTGTCCATGGGTGAGATACAATAGGAATAATAGAGGGAAATGTATGCATTTAAATTTAAAAACTCTGTAAATGTGATGCTATTCCCAGGCTCTCTTGGATGTTTTAGGGACCATATTGAAAAATGCTTTCAATGCCACTTTTGAAGCTCAGCCTTCAAGAATAAACAAAGTATATTTTTGTATATTATATATATTAAAAAAAATGCTTTCTAATCATTAGAAAAAAAATATTTTCTTCTGTCTTGTGCAGACTCCGTCCTTATTAAGTCAGATAAAGATGCTGACAATGAACATCTCCTTTAATGGCCCATTAACAAAGTACACATCTAATTCACTTTCATCAAGCTAAAGCAAGCAGGGAAAAGGGGCCATTGAACACCGCTGTCCGTGCTTTTACCGAATGTGCGCTGTAGTTGGGCACATTTCATTAGCAGTGTTGGAACTTATGGGGGATTTAATGCACCTAATAACGCCTCGAAGAAACATTCTCTGCTCAGCACTTCCATGGTGAAAGCTAACAACTCTCAAATACAACCTTCTCCAACAGTCAACCGACAGCGGCTGTCTCAATCTCGAGCACAAGTTAAACGATCTCAAATGGGAGGAACATGGAAGGAGAGTCTGCCAGGGGTAGGAGGGAGAGGCAGGAGAAAGCAAAAGAAAGGAGAAGTGTAGGAGGGAGGGGGTGAAGTATAAAGACAGGATAGAAATGAAATGCTTGGGGCATTTATGTGCTTTTATAGGAAAAAAGCAAGGTACAAATTAGGCCACACTCAATTAAGTCTGTAAGACTTGTGCTCAGGGGACTTTCAGCTCTTAGAGAGGTTGTTGACAATCCAGAACACAGCATATGGCTTAATGTACTGTCAGGGTGGAGCTCGTCCATTCAGCAATTTGTCTTCTTCTCTTCTGTTCTCGTCTCTTAACAGCCACAATATTAATGAAACTTGCATTACTTATGCAGTTTCCTTTGCTGAGCAAACCCAAGAGTTACAGGAACTCGCAAGCAAGACACAAAAAAAAGTAAAGAGCAGAATTTTTTTTTTTTTTTTTTTTTTTCATTTTCATACCCAATATTGGATGAAATGAGAACAGCGGGATGAGACGGGTTAATGAGCTGCCGCAGATGCGCTTTCTGCATGAGGCTTCAACTTCCATGCAAACACTGATGATTGGGATCTATTCTCTGAAGTGGAGTGCAGGCTTGCTGGAGTGCTGGCTCACTTCCAGCAGAAAGGCAGACCACAGAACCACAATCTACCACGGCCAGCAGTTTCACTCCGCTCAGCTGCAGCTTGTTGAATTTTAACACAAGGAGGAATTAAGCAAAACGTGATAGCGATTTCTTTGCACTTCCACACACTTTGCCCATTTTCGCTGCCTCCTCTGCTTTGTCTCTGTCATCCCTATCTCTGCCTTTGCGGAGCGGGCTCTCACCCTCTCCGCTCCTGAGGCTATAGAGCTTGGTAGCAACTGTAGCGTAATGTAATGTGAGCAAGCGGAACCTGTGAGTGCTCGGAAAAGAGCCAAGCAAACCTCCTCCCCCTCCTCGGCCCTTGCATGACCAATTTCAAAAAGGACATTTATTCCCAATTAATTCAACCCCCACCACAGTGGAGAAGCAATACAGATAATGAAGAAGGGTTAACACAGACGATGATGACTGTGTTTGCCGTTCTTATCTGATATGTTAAAGAACAGACAGCGAAGTGTTTATCAACCAGAGAGCAATAAATGGGAAAAAAAAGTATGCTGTCTTAAAGTTTGAAGACTTCCAGATTCACACTGAGGTCAGTCTGTGGGTGGCGAGTCAATAAATCGAGACAATTTCTGTTTTGAATGCTTGGGGAAATTAAAAGTTTACTGTTGAGAGATCGAACTACAGCAAGTACAAAAAGTTCTTGCAAAAACTCCGACAACATCCAAAAGTCACCATAATGGATGATGTGTTTAGAGAAAACATTAATTTGTTCTGTTTCAGTGACTTTGACAAACTCGCATTTCCTGCATGAAGTTAGTCAAATTATGCAAGAATATGAGAAAATTACAACATCCTGCAAGATCGTTTTGCTGCAGTAACTGGAAGCCAAAATGAGGCTGCTACTGATGGTGTTTTAAAATGATGTAATCATCATAGCAATTGAAAACAAAACTGAAACTTAGAGAATAATTTATCAAACGTAAATAAGATTTAAAGAATTCTTACCAAACACAGTTCGAGCTGGAACCGATTCCTTATTAATCCAGAAAGACACTTGCGCCAGGATGACGGTCATAATGCAAGGAATGTAAGTTTGAATCAAGAAGAAGCCCATTTTTCGTTGGAGGTGGAAGTGGACGGTCATAATGACGTATTCACCTGGCAGGAGACATGTCAAAGAGGGGGAAAAACATTTAAACAAGCATGCTCCTGTCTTCACATCCTTCTGAAATGTAAAATGGGTACTTTGAACACATAGTTTAGATGATAATTACTGTTTTGTTAATCTTCCCTTTGTTACTTTTTAAACTTGATTGTGTCTTTTGAACATTACAGTGTACCTCTCATTTACTGTAAGAAACCCTAATTAAAATATGTGAGACGTAATCTCAGAGCTGTGAAATTTCTGAAAACACACAATGAAGAGAGCGACCTGAAACGAGTCAGATCTCAAAACAACACAGTTCTTCACTTATTTTTTTTGAACACATTGGCCCACCTGTATTGGACTTTAGCCTCTCGCTCGACACTGTCTGACCAATCAGGTCGTACTGCAGCAAACTGGATGACTCTTGTGGCACCTCGACAGAAGACAAAGGACCTTTCTTCCATGTATACACAATCTCACTAATGGGGTAAGCATCTACACACAATGGATTAGAAAGAAAAGAAGAAACTTTGTTAGAACTTTGCGCTTTCAAAATGCACATTTTTAAGGATGCAAATGTCTTAAATGCTTTATTTAGCTACAATGACACGTAGACAACATATCAGATGTTAAAAATATTTCAAAAATAAATAGCTTGTTGTCAGTTTAATGGCTAAATACATCCTGAACGAGTTCAATGCTTTGCAGTCTTCACTATTTTGTACCATTACTATCTTTAGAAGAGGGAGTGTTGTAGCCTTTTTGTTTTATGTTTAACATTCTCTATGGAAAGGTCCTCGATCTTCTTAGACAGACTTTCTGTTTTATCGTGAGTCAAATCGTTTCTTTTAAAGGTCTAGACTACAGACTGCAACTCTTCTGCTGTGAAGCCATGCAGCTGCGATGACTTCGGTACGAGGGAAAGTGGTGTCTTGCTGAAGCATGCGAGAATTTCTTTGAAAGAAAAGCTATCTGTATGAAAGCATATGCTGCTGTTAACCCTCTACATAGTTTTCAACACTAATAATGTCTCTCCAGATGTGTAAGGTTCCTATGCCATAAGCATCAGACACGCTGGCCTTTACACAGTGTGCTGATAACAAACCTCTCCAGTCTGCAGGATGCAGCATCTGTGAAGAACAACTTTATATTTTCATTTGACAGAAGAACAGCTTTCTTTTTTTTCTTCTATTTTGCCTCAGTTCATTTTAAATGAGCTTTGGCCCAGAGAAGATTAATTAGATCGGTTTTCACATATGTCTTCTTTTCTGCATGGTGATTTGTGTTTATATGCTGCACAGGGAACTGTGTTCACAAACTCCGGAAGTGATCCTGAAGCAGTGCAAGGGGTTATAGTGCAGCATCATGTCTGTTCTCAGGGTCAGGGTCCACAAAGACATTCGGACACATTCACATTTCAATTTGGTGACATCTTTAAATTCTTAACATTTTTTTGACATCCTTGTTTCTAATGTGGTAAACCTCTGCCAGTCTGATGTTACCAGTAAACAAATTGCTCTTTCAGCTGGTTACTGTCTTTTTATCACTTGCTTCGCCGTGTCTTCCCTCGTTCTTTCTTTTCTTTCTCGGGCTGCCATCAACGTCTTAAAAATAAATCTTCAATTAAATAGTAAAATATTTCACTTTCAACATCTGAACATTGCCTGTGTTCTGTTGTGGGTAAGATATGAGTTTATGAGATCTGCAAATCTTATTTTTACTCACGTTACATAAGAGACATTTCTAATTGAAATCTTTGAAGCCATGTTGTCACTCAGTTACTCAGTGACGGAGCGATCATTTGAGAGTGACACCATCTGTCAGACCAGCGGGGCTTAACAAAAGACAAACTCACAACTGCCAAACTTGAGTGGGCAGGCGTGGCCGTCCATCGGGAAGTTCATCAGGCGCATGGGACACTCGGCATTTATAGTTAATCTGCCAGTGAAGAAACGAGATGAAAAGAGTGTGTGATTTATACTTAATACACTGATACCAGCAAGGCAACAGTTGTTGTTTTCATCCAGTCAACATGGTGCCATGCTGCGCCGGCACACTGAAACAAGGTGAGGGGCGGACGGAGGGAGCTGAAATCTGTCAGACATACTTACAGCAAACATACAAGAAAACTTTTAGAAACCATGGGAATGCCCAATATTCATGCTCCAGAACCAAAAATACAAGTAATATCAAAATTCCTTGTTGCAAGGAGCCAGCATAAATGATTATCGCGTTAGCCCAATATTTTGGTTCGTACAACCCTGGTACAATATTATTAATGATCTAAGTTCAAGAGAAAACCACACGATTTGTTAAATGCTGCACAAAAAGGTCTGCAGGATTTCTATTCAGTGATCCCCCAGTGATACAATTCAAGCACTGCACCACGTTTTATACCTCATCAACACATTTTCCTCATTGTTCACACTATCACCATTATCGTAGACTTCTGGCCAACTAATGGGTTCAACAAGAAGAAATGGTGATGATGGCGCTGGAACATTCACAATAAACACATTCATGGTTTAGAAAAAGAAATATTGCCAACATGGTGGACCTCAAACGTGTGTATAACACATGTCCCCCAAAGACAATGTATTTATTCAATTTCTGGAATATTCTTTTATGTTTACCAAACTAAACAGGATGAAAGCAGGCCGGATATCTTTTAGATAGTGAGATGAAGGAGCCTCACTATTCCTTATCTGAATTATACTGACTTGAACTGCATTAGAAAAAGGGGAAAAAACCCCGAATGTACAAAATAATGGCTCCATTGTGGGTTTTTATCATGTGGCATCAGTGTGTAGTGTAATTACAATCATTACAGTACTGTTTGGTGGAGAAGAGACAGCTATTTATAGTAATCAAGTAATCCACATAATTTCACCTATTTCAAGCCAAACATTTCTTTAATGAAAAAATAGTCCATACTCTTCTCTTATCTAGCATTATAAAAACAGGCAAATTCCTTTGAAAATAACAAGATCAAATAAAGGCAATTTAACACAAATATAATACTCAAATTAATTCTCAAACTTTAGATATTACAATGTCATGTCTCAGCAGTGTGTATAAACCAATGATCTTTAACATGAATATTATGGGTGAAGTTGAGTTCACTTCGATTTCTTAATTACTCATTAAACAAAGCTGTTTCTTTGCCGTCATTGACTCTAGGGGCATTTATTATTATGACGATTTCTGTATTTTTTTTTTTTTTTCTCCCATGCCACATTTTCTGTTTTGAACAACGCTGGAGTCACGTTTGTTTGAATTGCTTTCCAGGCCTGCTTTCAATATCAGATGGCAGATATCTTGCTTTTGGAATGGCAGTCTTCATTTCTTTTCATGTCTGTGCATATTCTTGGACGCCTGTTTGTTTGATTTGCTTTCCAGGTCTGTGCTCTATTCCGGTCTTGGCTGAGCTTGAATCTCACTGTCCAGCAAATGTTACCTCATGGTGTAGAGGATAGTTCCGTTCTGCATGATGCGAAACAGCTTGTTGGGGGTGGTCATGTTGTGAGAGATCGACCTCTTGCCATTCCGGAAAAAAGTGTCCGGTGTCCAGATCTTGCTGACCATCAGGTTGTTGAGCCGCAGGATCTCGATGGGGCCCTCAAATTTGAGTCTTTCATCAATCCACGTCTGACGAAAGAACACATCCATGGTGTACTCCTGGACGAGGGTTAAAAGTGTGGGTTAGATATTTATTTACTACGCCCAGCAAACCAACCGTTGGTGCTGCTTCTGCCTCAGCATCTACTGTCTCCTGCCGTCATTGTATACTACCCCCGGAGAGAATGGCAGATGGGTTTGTTAGCCATGGTTTTGAAGGAACCTGCTGGCTAGAGTATTGGCAGAGCAATGAGCTGTTTTCTCTGTTTTTTTTTTTTTTCCTTTTCTCTTTTTGGATTATTCTACTATTGCTGCCAGTACTAATAAAAAATTTAAAGTAACTGTCTATAAATAGCTGCAGAAAATAATGTATTTTTTGCTCTACGACGGCGAGTTTACCTAATTTTGAATGTACATTTGTTGAACTATGACGTCTGAAAATGACATTAACAGGGCAAAAAAAAAATTAGAACACTTTATTTCATCCGTGATGTCAGCATAAAGTCTGCAACGCGAGTTTATCCTGCTTATGGATCAAATGGAAGACCTCGCTGCTTTTCTGAAGAGCTGTTTACATGCCTCTCAGTAGCAATACCACCAGCATAACACATGGCAGTTCAAGTAGGCTTTAGAGACAGTGAACCAGTCTCTAAAGCCTAAAGCCTAAACAGTGTTGAGTACAACAGACATACATCACTCGACCTATCCCATGATAGGAGTAACCAGCCTATCCTATCCCAACATCAGCCACATCACTATCTCCCTCTCTGGCAGGGGGATTGTCAACCAGATTAAAGTCCTAAGCTGCACTAATGACATCCAGCCCAAATGCTACAATAATGAAGGATGGGAGAGCCATGAGTTGAGGTTATATGTGCAGAGTTCATATGAAAAGATGTACATTTGTGTTTTTATATTGGTGCACAGAACCGTTTGTGCAGTCAACTATTGATTAAACCCTGTAAATGAAGGACAGCTCACGAGTTTGCCTGTGCATGCAGTGGCAGTGTGTTAGTGGTCAGTATGGCTTACGTACCATTTCAACATCTGAAACAGGTCCAAAGCTGGTGACAAAGATGTCGGTTTTGACCTCTGTAACTGGACCTATCGCAGAGGTAAAAGTAGTTGTTTTAATGCAGAAAAAAAAACCTTTAAAAAAACATTTTTATATTCCTCTGAATTGATGCTTAGAATAATTCAGAAATCCAGCTTTGTGTGATAAACTAAGCAGCACATAGTAAAAAAAAATACTTCAGTTGTGGATCAAAAATTATGAGCAATTAATTCTTCAACTCGATTTACAGTAGTTATTTAGCCAGTTTATTACATTATAAATAAAAAGCAAAAGTAAAACATGGGTGCTGCAGCGCAAAAAACTAAAATAACGCACCCATGACATACAAGTCAAACTTTGTCATCTGAAGCATTCATCCTTGCCGCTGTAACTATGTGGCTGTATTACATAAAGAAAGCAGTATGACACGGTTATTAGCATACCTCCAAATCCAGGTCGCAGCCTGTTGTCATAGCCATCCAGTAATCTATCCAATATGCGCGTGATGTTATCCAAATAGATACTGGTGTCACCGTGCTGATTTCCCCAAACACTGCTCGCACTGTAACTAAAGTACACACACACTAATGAAAGCTTGTGTCAACACATCAGAGAACAGTTGCACAAAAAAAAATGAACAGTTTTCCAAATGCTCACTCGTCCACAGTGTCTGTGGATGCCGTGCGTAAAAGTCCGAGAACGCGCAGGGAAAAGAGTTGTCATACTCACCAAGACAGAAATAAGCAAGTTAAAAGGAAAGCCATGCCTCGCAAACACCCGACAACTAGAAATCCCAGGTCAACTTTTAAAATCAGCATATTCCATCATTTAAACAGCATGATTATCTGCGGGTCAGGTTTTCCTGTTCCTTTTTGTAAACCGTGCGAGGATACCGCGCCAGTCCAGCACGACTTGACTTCCCTCTAGTGCGGTTGCGCCCGCCTCAGCCTGAATCGCTCAGCTGGAAAAACCTAAAGAGTTTCTGAAGAGAGTGAAGAGGAGGGACGAGAGGGACTTTAACGCACACCGAACAAAGCATTGTTTTTTTCCTCACACCAAATGCATTGGTTCCAAGTACAACTTAGTTATTCTCAAAATGCTTCTGTTTGGTGGAAATGATGACGGCTGTGCGCTTTGGAAAAAGAAGGCTGAAGGGAAAAAAAGAGCGATGGAGAGAGACAGGCAGAGGAGGGAGAAGTGGAGGAAGAGAGCTTGCACAAATCCAGTACCATTGGAGCGCACATACCCGGGAACCATTTGAATGCCGTATAATTTTTTTTTTTTTTTTTTTTTTTTTTTACTTTTTTGGGCGGCTGACGCCTCTCAGTGTGTGTTACCTGGATGCGTGTGCAGGGTTTGGTCATGCAAAAAAAAAAAAAAAAAAAAATCAAATTGCTACTAGAAAGAAAGCATGATTCATATACTTGCTTGGGTGGTTGAGTGGAGTGGGTGGTAGGTACATTTAGTGCACTCTCAAACTCTGCAAACCAAGAACAAGGGGGAGATACCGCACTGTAAAAGTCAGCTATTCTTGCAGAGCTGACAAAAGTTTATTTCTGTTACAAAAGACACATTCACTAAATTGCATCATGCCCAGTGCTGCTCAGCCCAGGAGGTCCTGTAGTGTCTTCAAAAATTTCCTAAAAAAAACAGAAAAAGCTAAAATAATCAACCTTTCAGGCCACATGCGAAACACATTCATTTAGTTTATGTATTGATCTATAGACTGACTGAACAGAGAAATGAAGCAAATACTGTGTGGGAGGAATATACTGCACCACTATTCTGGCAAAATGCTAATTATAACTCATGCACCAATAAGTTGAACCTGAAGGCGGAAAAAGGAAAGAGAAAATAATATCTGGATTTTTCGTTCTCTTTTTTTTAGTAAAAGCCCAATGTTCTTTGACCAACATTAGCAAGTTGTCTGCACAGTTAGGTCTTCATTGATCAGCGAGTGAAAATAATTTCTTTCAGCACAGCATTACTTTTTCATTATAAGTGGTATCATAGTCAGGTAATCAATAATTGATGCAAGAGAAAAAAATATAGGATATTCTTCTGACAGCATTAAAATATGAAGACTGATTATGCAACATAATCCTTCAACTCTGGTCTCTTTGTACTCAAAACACAAGTTATATAACAATATCAAAATATGATTCAAATCATATGCAAACAACAGATTACCGGATCACTTTCAGATGAAGTGCATCCAGAGTTGATACTTTTAAAGTAGATTAGAAATTATTTGATTTGATGAAAGACGGATTCCCTTTGGTTCCTGATGAAAACGTCTAGTTAGCTGTGATGGATTTAGTGAAAGTTGTGCATTATAGAAGGATTTCAAGTTTGCATGAGGTTAGTTTCTTTTTTTCTTTTCTCTTTTTTTTTTTCTAAGAAATGTCTCAGGGAAGTAGCCTCTGGTGCTGCAACACTGTGGATGAGTTGAATGGTTTGGTGCAATGTTCAGGACATGAAGCATACTTTGCTACATCCACTGGGGATCAAAACTACTTCTTCTTCTTTTTTTTTTTTTCTTTATCCTTGCCGGTCAACATTCCAAGAGCAGTGAAACACTGCAGTAGTCTCAGTAGAAGTAGGGTGTACCATTTGCTCATACAGATGCAGTATTTCACAGTCAGTATTCAGAATGACAAGTGCAGCAGGTGTATACATGATATGCATCGGGGTTGTAATGTATGAGAAGTGTTCTTGGAGGAATTTCGGTTTCGCTGTCGGCTTGGCGGTCGACAGTGTGAGCTGACCTTAATGCCATTATCAACTTGATCTCATCAACCGTGAGGTCAGCTCATCTGACAAACCACAGCGTGCCAACCATGAAATACTTCTGACCTGATTTAGTTTGCTGGCATGGATGAAAGTTGTGGATGAACTGAGACAAAAGTTAATTTATTCTCTTCCTCAGTGGTGGAGGAGAAATTTTAATGATACATGGAAGTGCTTTATATGCTTGGGGAGCAGCATGCAATGCTATTGAAGAAGCATTCTCACACGCACACGCGCACGCACATACACAATTTCACTCTCACATGGCACAGACATGAATCACCTTTCTTTTATTTACCTTTATTGCTCGTAGCTGAGTATCATGAGACACGCCCACACAGATTATTCCCTGCTTTTTTGGGCATGTCACCCATCATAAAAATCGAGTTAGCATTCACACGAAATTCGCAGTGCATAACGCTGAATGAAGACGGATATGTAACTTGACAGTCTCCCTCAAATTGGAGATGATTGCCATTGCTCGGGCACGGCACAATGTGCGAACTCGCATGTTGCATACATCTATGACACGACTCCTGGTTGGCCTGCATGACTCCTCTAACATGAAATCAGTCAGTTAAATGATCAAAAAGAAAGAAAAAAATAATGTCTGGCTAAATATTTGATTGATACGCTGCCTAAATAGCTGAATGACTAACCAAAGTGACTTATAGAGGGCTATTAGGATGCCTGTCTCCCTGATTGGATCACTGCCTGCCTGGATGCTACATCTAGCTGCGTGCTCCGTCAGTCACCCAGCCAAACATCCACAATCGCTTGGTGCAGGCAGCCGAGAAGCAGATGGTGAGACTGGCTAAATTGGGAGGCACATTGAAATGAGGGAACGTTAGATGAAGCAGATTTTAATCCTACGCCCCAAAACGTCAGCGCAGATAACAGGCGGCACGGTTAAATACCTCAGCGCGCTTATTGATGATCCTGCCACAGCCATCATGTTCTGACATTTCACTCTTAGCTTCACGTGGCCCATTTCACACCTTCTTTGTAATTGGTCATTAAGTTTTAAAGCCCATGTCAAGTGAACAATTTCAAATAAATTGAAGGTCATTATATCTAATAGACAATATTTCCACCAAATATAATCACTGTGCCATTCATTAGACTTAAGTCCTGAATTGAGATGAAAAAGGCACAGTGATTATGATGGATTGCAATTAGGTGTGCCTCGTTCCATGAGAACAATACACCTCATACGCCGGGGTGGTAGCAATTCAATTATGTCAATTTAGAAAGTACAATTACTTTGGGAAAGATAAGGAAACATACTTGGAAATCCAACGTGTTTTGATGAAGGGGGGAAAAAAGCTTCAGTAGCAGTTTGTTAATGAGTTCATTATTCAACAAAATAGAATTTAATTAAACATGTCATGATATACACTCTGTGCTTGATTCCTTGTAACACATAGAGCAGCTTCTCAAGGAGCTGGTGCAAAGTCGGCAGATTATTGCCAGAAACTTTCCAAAGCTTTGTGACCTCTCTTTGGGAAGAAACTGAATGTTTTTTCTCTCTTTTTTTTGTCTTGTTAAACTGCATTGCATGCACATTGATAGTAATATCAATAAAAGACAAACAAAAACACACACTAAGGACAATGAAAGAAAATCAGACAGCAGATTAAAGCCTTATCTCTTACATTAAATATTTTTAATACCTAACTAATAAACTGCTTTTCAGAAACATGAGGCATTCTTACTGTATGATTTTATGCAGCTGTGGACATTAACAGCCTGGGACCCAGTCTCTCTCTCTCACACACTGCACCACTTCAGTGCTTGTTAATAGTCAAAAAAGTGCATTGTCTAAACTCATTCCTGGCCACGCCACAGTGCTTCTATAAATACATGGTTTCTCCCACGTGAGATGGACCCACTGTACTTCATGAGCTTCACCATGTGGTATCTATGGCAACCAGTTACAGTAGAAGAAACTCGGCATGTGTGTTGAAATGTGAGTGTGTGTTTGGAGACCAAATATGTTCGCAGCAGTAGAAAGGCGAGGATAATCTGATCGCAGATTCTAAAAGTAGCTCGAACGCAGACAAAGCTTTGTTGTTTTTTTATGTTGATTTTATTGGTCTGGTGACATTTAGGTTTAGCCCGGGGTACGTCAGGTTTGGAGTGATATTGAGTGATGAAATGACTATAATGCTAAAGTTAAGCACAATAATGCACCACATTAATCCTGAATACATGCAGTTCTCCTGGCAGCAACATGAAAGTTGTCTGACTGAAAGCTTCAATGCATTACCAGTTATTCTCAGTAAATGCGATGCATCTGTGGACATAAATGAATAACAGGCCAAGCGTCTTTTTTATTCAGTAACTCATAAATAATGCCGCAATTTAAGGAAACGTGTGCTTTCCTCAACAATTTGAGGTTAAATAGTGACTTTAATTCAATGTTGAATGTTTGCTCTGCGATGGAATAGTGACCTGTGCCTTCGGCGCTGCCTCTGGTGACTCTCAGTGTTTTGGTTAGTGGGTAGCTGTGCATGTAGGTAGTACTTCTGCATCAGTAATCCTAAAAGACCTGCACTGTAACTTTCTTCTCTGAAAATCTTTCAAGTCTGCCTTTCCCCCCCCCACGTCTTTCTCATCCCTCATAGTCACACATCCACAAAAGCATTGACAAAGAGAAGTTCTTTTCAAACCTCTTCTCCTCAGACATGATGCGCCGCACCACCACCTCCACTGGAATCAACGTTGTTGGGAAAAAAAAAAAAAAAATCCCCTGCAGTTTCCATGGAGACCGAGCCATATCATAGTAAGATAAAATGTTGATTTTGAGAAAACAGTTGTCCTCGCTGCCTCCACTGACCTCTTGCCAGGCTGCAGCCAAAATTTTCAAGATAAATATTGCTGGACGACTGCCAACTGCTTGCTGGAGAAAGAACAACAGTTAAAAAAGGAACAAACAGACTATATATATGAATAGCTGTGAAACCTACTAATTAAAAAAAAAGGAAAGTGATTTAAATAGTATGGTTGTACAAGCCAGAAGAAATTGTCATCTTATTGCTGATCTACTGGAATGTTTCTGCATGACTGTCAGTGCGATTTCCAGAGACTGGTTAGAAATAGAGAGAAATGTTTCCTGGGTTAAGACGCCTTGTTGCTGCCAGAAGTCTTTGGAGAATGATCAAACTGGTAAAAGTTGACAGAAAGACAATGGCAGAAACTAAAGTAAGTATGGAGACACTCATGTCTGAAAGCGCATCATGAAACTTACTACAGCAGGAAAAATCTCACCTTTTCCAGGTCGGAGTTTCCACAATCGCACTAAAAATAGATGGTTGTGGTTTCACAAAACATCGCCTGATCTGTTAAATATTAGTTTTTCCAATTTAATTACTAGAATGGTTTAAGCAGATGACAGCATCTATGATTCGTCTGGACTGGAGATCAAATAAAGGAAAAAGGAGTGGACACAAGTGCTTGCAAAATTATTTGTTTGCTAACTTTTAAAAACACACACACGCACGCGCACACACACACACACACACACACACACACACACACACACACACACACAAACAACTTTCTCTGGAGAAATGAGAAACTTTGGCAGTTTTCAAATTCAGTTGTTTTCTCGCGTCTCCTCCAAAGCTCTGTACCCTAATAATAAGAGAACATGTTGCTCGCAAGCTACAGACTCTCTAAATAAACATCTTGATGAAAAGAGCAATATAGACAAAGAGAGCCGTGAATATCTGTTTTCTAGTCATATTAAATAAATGTTTTCGATTCCACAATCACATCCCACAAAAATCATAATTATGGTGAAGGCTGTCACCTGTCAGAATGTTTTATTTCTAAACACACCATAAATCCAAAAGAATAATTTTCACGGGGGCCATCAATAGATCACAATAAAGAATTCAGATAATCCATCATGAAAGTTTTGTTGTTTAATTTAAATACTTTTAAATTATAAGGAAGGTGAATTATTTATTCTGACAACACTGATGTGAAAACCACAGGAGTCCAAACCCGCTTGACCCTCATGAATTGCATCAGTTCGAATAAAATATTCAGTCATGTCAATAATTCCCCACAGATTATCATGATATGTTTCATTGATGCTTGTTTCACACAAAATAAGAATCGTTTAGCTGATGCTAAAATTATCCTCATATTTTTCCAACAGTGCTGCTGAGGTGATTTTCTTCCCTTCGCAGTTGCAAGAATAGAAAGTTAGGATTCAGTCTCTATGGTTACCGCTTTAAGAAGGAGGGAAAAAAAAAATCAATGTCAAGCTAAAGTCAGAGAAGCTTTAGAGGTGGAACTTGGCTAACTTTGCAGAGCTGTGTGTCTTCACACTGAGGGTCGATATGATTAAACTTGACCTGGTCAACGTTGCTGGTTCTTTGTCAAGGAATATTCAGAGCAGACTTGTTGCTGCACGTCTTAAAATAACTTTAAAATACATCTGAGAAAACACGCAGTGATGCTTGATCTTTGTAATCTGCAGGTGGCAAGGTGGAACATGAAGAAACCAACCACTGCGACACCATCCTATGTGTCACATTCTAAGTCATCGTTTTTTTACGCCAAGACACCCAAGAGGAGATTTTGGCAAAGGCTTTCCAATAATCCTCCCAACCACCCTTCCCCTTCCACCGCTCCCTCCGTCTTTCCACCCACTCGACTTTGGCTAAAGCTGACACTCACCCTGGACTCCTGTCAGCAGTTTTGGCCGTGATCGCCAGCGTATGTCAGGGGCAGAGACTAATACCGAAAGAGAGATGGAGAGAGAGAGAGAGTGTAGAGGAAGGCACAGATTTGGCCAACTATCCACTGTTTTGGTGCTGGCCGGCGATGCAGGGAAGGACACTATAACCTTCAAGTGATAGCAGGTGGCGCCTCCTCTGGTGGAGGGGAGGTAATGAGGCGTGGAGGCTGGCCGGTGGACTCAGTTTGCGTGGCTTATTTACACTTCAGAAGCCGAAGCCACCATTGTGACATTTTGCTCGGGACAGGGGGAGTTTGCTGGTCAGTCGCAGCTCAAGACACATTCGCAGACATCAGTAAGCAACACTTGTGTCCATCTGCTTAATTCATAAAGTTAATTTGATCTGAGAGGAATAGCAATTGAAAAGTTTGGATTTCCTAACATTTGCTACATTGATGAGCTGCTCCATCTGTCGTTACAAAGAGCATAGAAGGAGCGCTGCAAGAAAAATATGGCTAGATGAAGCTTCTTAAAGATGTTGCCAATACAATAAATCAAAACCTATCAGAAACAGAACAGTGATATCAATACAACCAAAAACATATGGAAGCTAAGTTTAAATTATTTTAGTTTTTTTTTTTGCCATTTTGTACAAAGAGGAAAATGGAAAAAAAAAAAAATCAAAGAAACATTGCAGTTTTTAAACATTGCTGTTTTCTTAGCTCTTTCTTAACCAAAACTTTGCTGCAATAAAACTATATCAAGACAAAATAACACCAGAGTCATTGATTCATTTGGTGATCTAATACTAGAAAAACTTAACAAGCGTCACACAGTGAGAAGTGTATCTGACAATGTTCTCTCTGCTCCCCCAAAAGAAAACCCTTTCCCTAGTTGTATGACCTAAATACTTGTCAACAATTAGAAATACATGATTTATATGTGCCTTATGAGGCCCTCTAATGGAGCTCTCCTGCTGAGTTAAGGAGCTCTAATCAGGGGTGTCAAAGCTGTGATTGCAATACACATAAAAGAAAAATACAGAGACGTGTTTTAATTACAGGGGAAGGCAGAGAGCAATTTCCATCTCTAGGTGACAAATTGTGGTTGATTATAGTATAAACCTGATGTATGTTAACTGTTGGGTCTTGTGTTGTTTGGTAATTTCTGATCTAACAGCCACTGCACCTTTATGACATGAATGGTTGAAAAGCCAGCAAGTGGATGAAAGTACCCCACTTCATTTCACCCATGTGCTTTTGACAAATTGGCACATGGCTGCTCCGTCTCAGTGGTACTGGATGGATATCAGACACTCAATTCATGGGAGGCGTTACCTGCCGAGAACAGGCCAGGTGCAAACTCCACAGCAAGACCACAAGCTGTAGAGGTAGATTATGCACGGCAGAGTAATCCACCTTCTTTTCTTGCCACTTTCCTTCTGCACCTGCTGGAAATTTGTAAATAAATGACAGATGACTGGCTTTATGAGTTTCATAGTATTTGGTGAGGTTTCACAGCAGCATTGGAAAGATTTAATATTGGGAACACTCCTGGATAAAACAAACATTAATAGAATTCACACCACAACAAATATGACACTGTATTAGAATCATTACTGAAGCAATAAATTTAATTTTTAATCGTAGCACTTTGTTGTAGATGTCTGTTTTCATATGAGGGAAAATGTGAACATGTGAATACAGCAGAATAATAGTCACAGAAAATATTTGGCTCGTTTTTAGTGACTAGTAACTGTCTCCTTTTTTTGATGTTGTTGCAAAGGTAAAAGTCAATGTCATGGCAAGTGATTAACTGAGATCTGTTATCTGTGTACTCAGGCAAACTCTGCCTCGGTCAAACACACTCGCACCGAACAAGATCACAAGCTCTTTCAAACATATTCATATTTTCCATCATCTTGCCAAGATGCCAGCAAACAAACTCTTGTTTACTGACATGAAACAACACAAATGCTTTTTTTTTCCCAGACGTTGGGGACATTCTTTCTTTCATCACCACATCACAACCTGAATATTGCACTGGCGGAAATGCATGATGTTTTATTGAGGGACAAAAAAGACAGTTATTAAATTCCCCTTAGCACAAAGATGCAGAAAGACAGAAATGGAGAGAGAAAATTGAAAGAGGATCGAGCTCTATTGGGAATGTTAAACAATCAAGCGAATCAGACATTACGAACAGCGTAGCAGGTCAGTTTCTTTGTTTTCTTATCTCAGTCCCAGTTTAAAGCGATGTCAACATCCACACAGTCATTTAAGTTATGATATGACTTTGTTGTCTTTCATAAGAACAGTTCAGAGCAGTCACTTTTCAAACAAAAAAACACTAAGATATGAAATCCATTGTTTAATATGAGCAAATGTATATTTATTGTAGTAATTTGCTTGAAATACAAACTGCAGATTATCTTAGTGGACTTTCTGTTTTAGTCCTCCCAAAAATGTCCAATGATGAACAGACTGGATGGATGGATGGATGGATGGATGGATGGATGGATGGATGGACAGTTATCAGAGGTGTAATCTATATTTTCCAAATATGACTCCATACCTCTGAACAAAAGAAGGGACTTGCTCAGAGACACACCAGGTTTTTTTATTTTTCCACAAGCAGGTGACCAAATATCAGAGCAAACTGTTGGCGGACCTGCTTTTTTTAACCATCATCCTTCCCCTATTTCTCTAAAGATTATCCCATCTGTACCATCCACTCTTGGTTTTTTGTCATTCTTTCAGGATGCTGCCATGCTGTTGGAAATAGGAAGCTGCCAAAAAGAATGCCTTTTTTTTTTTTTATTGTGTTTTGAGTTATTGTATTCCTGTCTTATCAAATCTGTCTGATGATTCAGGCTTCAAGACATCCCGACTTTCTGAGTCTTTGTGAATGCTTCCTCCTTGTCTGTCATTAAAGCTGTCCTTTTATAAAAGGCCCGCAGAAGCAACACAATGAGCAAAATGCATTCACTGTATTTTCCTATTGGTAAAATAATCGCTTAAATTTTGCTGTTGTGAAAACAAGACAAAAGTAGTTAAGCTGAAGAAATTCATTCCCAATAGTTAGAAATAGTAGTATCTTATAAAGTAATGAGGTCTGACAGCATGAATATTCAACAATCCCAAATCATTATACAGCAATCTCTTGGTTGTATTTAGATAGTCTTCATTTCAAACATGGGGATAAATAAAATGTTATTCAAAAAATGACTAAAAACACACAATCTATGGAGAAACTAAACTAAAAAGCTTCTGAAAATATGCTGTCCAACCACTGGAGCTTTTCATAAAAACGTATGCTTGAAATGGAGTTGGGGGACACGAGGATGATGTCGTCTTTGGACAATATTTCTATTTAGATCACCCGATCAAGATGAAAAGCAACAACAACATGGAATCAAGACAGTCTTATTTTAGTAACTATTACACAACTGTTGGTACATACTGTACTTATTGAGAATACATTCTGATACAGCTTTTCCAGCTGTTTGACATTTTTACTTAGTTTGATGTGTTTTTTCTGTCTTGTTCCACACAGCCACCCCACAATGGGATATAGACATTCTTTACAGAACTGAATGGGAGCTCTCTATAATACATTAATATAATATAATTCTAAAATACAGTCATCACCTTTGTCTATAAATAGTTTCTGCACCGTAAAAAACCCAATTACCAAAACATTGACTCAATTAGAAGATTGCTAAGGCAAGTTGAAATAGACCATTGGCTCAAGTGTTGTTATTGGGAAAGCCAGTTAATAAATGTTTGTACAATTATTCATAAAAAATATTGAGTCAGGTGATAAATTGTTGTTGGGTGAACGCCCACAATGGCTGATATTGACTCAACTAACATACAGTAATTGAGTGAATGGATTGGACAAGTTTTGCATTTGTTGACTGAACAAATGTGGGCGGCGTCATTTGCGGTAATGAACTTCGAGCAAAGGAAGTACGGCAAAGCCACAAAGTTTGTCGACACGGCCTCACGGAGGGACGAGGAGTGACAGGTAAGCAACACTGTGCGTTTGCTTATTAACATTGTCAATCTCTGAAACCAGAGTCAAAAGAAATTTGTTTTTCTGTGGAATCTGTTCTTGGGGGACTGTAACATTTTTTGCTTGCTAGCTAGCCAGTTAGCTTGGGTAGCCGGGCAGCTAACTTACATATTACCCCTCTAATTCATAAGGTCAATGTTTAGCCAGCTAACAGCATTAGCCGTCTAACAGCGCCCGAGGCCCCACGAGCAGCACGTCCGCACGTTAGCCAAACCCGCGGGGCAGGGTTTAGCTAAAGCTAGCTCCGGTCCCGCGAGCGGCACGTCCGCCCGTAAGCCTGCTAGCTGACGCTTGCTCCGGTCCCGCGAGCGGCACGTTCGCCCGTTAGCCGGCTCGCTGACACTCGCCCCGGCGTGGGCATAGCAGCGCCTCTGTGCGACAGCTGTTGGCGGACGAACGCCGTCAGCTCGTTGGCCAGCTCGCTCTAGCATAGATTTATAATATGGTTTTGCCTGGTAAACAGCCTAGCAAGCAAACCATCAGTCGGGAAGCAAACGTCTCGGCGGGAAAGCTAGCTTTGAAGGCTTTAATAAGGTCAGCTTTTCTAGCATTTGTATTTATATCAATACTTGCTCTGGAAGTAGCTGTAATCCTGTCATTCTCAAACCACTGGGTTCCCTTAACTGACAAAGTACAAATTGAACTAAATGGACCCCAGTCCCATTAAAGTTGTTTGAATATATAACGGTATAATGGACGATGTTTTAGCCAATGAATGGCGTGATGCGAGCGTCAACTATTGGTCCTCTGACATGTCAATCACGCTGAAGAAATGCTTGCGTCACGCCGTCAAGCGCGCTCGTCGGAGCAGCAGAGCAGGTAGGACGGTCTGGCGCATGCGCGTTTTTCAATAAGCGAGTAACAGACGTTTGGCTTCGACTTTATCGAGAAAATCCTCCATTATACCTTTAAGGAAAACACTTTTTCCTAACTTGTAAGGGTCATTTCACAGTCTCCTAAAGCAGTGGCTCCCAAACCTTTTTGCCTGTGACCCAAAGGGGAATTATGACATTTGCCAGGACCCAAACTAGTGAAAACAACAGATCTACAAGCCCACAACACATCATGAAATAAATTGGCTGTGCCGTTCTTTGGCTTCCATCTTAACTTTTTATTTTGGCATCTCTCTACTCGGGGCAGTTTCTTCTGCTTGACACAGTTTCTTCTCATTGACTTGCACTACCCTGTAAATATCTGTCGCATATCTATAGTTATGTATCTTCTCCCTCAGACGAAAGGAGGTCGTTGCTGAAGATGTGCATGTCTCCACAATCAGCCAGAGATGGCCAGCCCTATTCCTGTTGGGTCAGGTAAGTTTGTGTATGTTTTACTTTGTTCCTTCCACATAAAATGTCACACAACTGAGACAACCATATGCACTGGAGAGGGGTGGAACTAACTGTAGGTGGGAAGAGAAATCAGATGTAATGATTTTGTCAAGAGGAAGTTAGACTAATATTTCTAGAAACACAGAATAAACACAAAAACAACACCAGGGCCATGTTTCTTATACCCTAACAATAAATAAAGGGTCTGATGCCTCAAAGGTGGAATGACCCTTTAAGCCTGGTATTGAAGATGGTCACTCTGATCTGTCCTGAGCAAGTGACGTGATGCTACATCTGTGGTTTTTGCTATGATCTGTCTACAGGTTGTACATTCACAAGTTGTCTCTTCATTATCTAATTGTTTTGCAGGTACATGCAGAATTCAGAAGAGTAACAGGAAAAGAATTGATGGAAACGTTCTTCCCCTCCTTGGATGAGCACACCAGAGCACACCGCACCGTAGCTCACCACCCCACTCAAGTGACACTAAGGAGTCTGTTGGAGTACCGAGACGAGCAGGTAAGATGGAAAATAACAGACAAATGTGTCTTCATCACTTAAACCCTACTGGGTGTCCGGAGTCCCTCACGATTGAAAATAGTGTTTTCTGTCATTGTGGGTAAAGCTTCTGCTGAGAATAGCTGATCGACAAGCTCACAATGTCACATCGTGAGCTTGTCAGTCTGCTATTTTCAGTAGAAGCCGTTTTCAGTACACTGTACATACAGTAGATGTATGTATGCAGTTACAATGAATCAGCCTTTAGATTCTAGATGTGAAATGAGCTGCCTGCCCACTCCATTCCCACACTATGTCTGAAAGAGTCGACATTGTAAAAAAATTGTACAGTGACAGCATTACATTGTTGGTTTTTGTTTTAATTTAGAACTGTTTACTTTGTTTTCATGTTTAAGCACTTTGAGTTTACACGTCTTGTATGAAATATGCTGTATAATGTACAGGTATGAACAATATGCATGTGACTTGACTTGTCCTGTGTATCCAGACCACAGAGATCCTTAAACATCGGAGGGTGGTGGCTGTCAAAGGGCTGCAGTATTACCTGGGGGAGAAAACCGTGCTTTTCAAGACCTGCCAGGTAAATCAGCATTTCAAGGAGAACATCCATCTGTCCATCAATATCATTTGGATATTGTTTTTAATTTCCTTTTTATTAATGTGCTCCATCTATAGCCAGACGGTGTTTACGAAGCCTCAAGCCCCATGCCAATGGGTATCCTGGAGATTGTGGGGCCTCCAGGAGGCCTGGAAGCTGCGCCATTGCTACCTCCTTACGAGCCTTGAACCCCAGACTTTCCTTTACAGCTTATACTGTCAGCTATTGGTGTTGCTCTGTTTTGCACTCTTTTCAAATGTTGTGTAATTTTTTGAATTTGAATTTAAATGTTTTGTTTTGTACACAGAAAAATAAACATTTAAAGTAAATTTGTCTTTATTAGTCTTTATTTAATTAGGCTATATTTTATGTTGAGTATATATCATTTAAATATTAATTCATGCAGTCATTATTATGTTATTCACTCAATTATTACTTTATAGTTGTAATGACTAATAAGTCCTAGTTGAGTGAGCACATGATGTGGAATATGACATGGTGTCAACTCATTTGTTTCAATTGGCTCAGTTAATAAGCCAACAGTCTTTCGTTCTGTCAACGATTATTAAGCAATTGGCTGAATTAATAGCCAACGAAGAGTTTTTCGTTCAGTCAATGTTTTTAAATAGTAACTGAGTCAACTCAAAACATTTCGTGAAACGCTTCACCCTATGAATAATCAATTCAACCAATTTTTTTTTTAATACAGTGTGTATATTAGGTGGAATAAATTCTGCTTTGTTTGTGCTGTTTTAAATTGTACAGGATCCACAATCTTGGATATACTTTAGGTAACCCTAAAAATTGCTAAATGGTGTGATTCAGAGATTGGGCATTGCTTACAACCCTTTCAGCTTTTTAATGTATTCACAGTGATTGTAGATCGGCTGTATTAATAAATGTTTCTACAGTTTGATTGGAATGACATGTGCATAGGGTGTTTTCTGGTCAAAATAGAATTTGTTTTTTCCCATTTTTTTATGTAGTTTCAAGCAGACCTATTCATCCTGTTGACTTGTATGCTCATTGCATGATTTATTTCAATAGCACAATGTTCTAAATGTAGTATTTTTTCGCAATGTATACCTCAAAAGAGGAAACAAACATGAAGCTTATTGGCCAAAACCAACTTGCAAAAGATTCCAATTCAGCACACCAACCTGGATAAAATTTATAGAATTTCAAATGCAAGTGTGATTCTTTTAGAAACACATTTCTAGTGAATCGTGGAGTGAACACAACAGTGAACCTCAAACTGAAATATTAGTGATGCCGCCATGAGAGTTAGCAAACTATATATACTCAATAAAAAACATGCATATACAGGCATGGGAGAAATTTTTCTTTTTTTTGGGAAGGGGGGGGGGTCATTTCATTGTATTTTGCACCAGAGGGTTTCATTTTCAGTAGTAACTGTTTGGCTTTGTGAAAAATGTAAAAATGTAGACATTTCCATCATGTCTACTGTGCCGTGACAAAGAAGAACTTCAATTGGTTACATTTACAGGTTATCTTGATACTATTTCACTGGTTCTCCCTGTTCAAGGCGTAATTGAGTTGTATGTGGATCCTGAACTAAACTGTAATTTTTTTCCAAAACAAAATGTTTAATTTACTTTACTACTTTTGTGATCGATAGTGTCTGGTAGAAATACAGCTGTGCTGCACTTGTGACTTCTTCTAACAATTGCCAATGGCAATGAATCAATATTGGTTTCCTACTAGTACACTGCACTGCAATAAAAAAATATCTTGAGTACAGAAAAAAAGAACATCTCAGGTATTTTTGGGTCACTAGACAGTCAACAAGTTCTAAACTGAAAGTAACTTCCAGGTATTGATCAACTTTGTTAAGCTACTTGTGTGCATCCAAATATTTGACGATCATTATTCTTGTTTAAAGCTTAAATGGTACACTGTACATTATTGAAAAAGTTGTAGCACAACTGATAATCATTTTATATACTTTAAATGCGTTGCAGGTTCGTTTAGAGTCATGTAACATCACACTCATTCATTCATGTTTCTGGAATTTGCATTCTCATTTAGAATATATCGCCCCCATCAGGACACAATAGGGAAACCGATAAGCTTGGTATGAGTACAGTTGGTTTTATCGTCAGCGCAATGATAGGAAAACATTATATTGCATAGGAATCATAATGGAGAATTGGGCAGCTCCCTCGTCGGGCAGAAGAGTCGCTGTAGGACTCCTACACGGTGCGCGCACAGTGCGCGGCGCACTGCTCCAGCATCCGCCTCTGATCCCACCATATCCATGACGCTCCGTGTCCGAGTTCACACAGCGGCGCGCATCCTGCTTACCAGTGCGTGGAGGCACGGGCGTGCATGACTGTGAGAGATGCGCCGAGTGTAGGCTTCAGTGCATACTGCTCCCTGCTCCATGAAACCCGCTTCCAACCCCGAGGCGCTGCATTGGCACCGCGCCTCATCGGGTAGAAAGACTCGCTCCTCGTTTTTTGTCAGAGGCCTGAATGCGTTGGGATCGATGCACGAGCAAGTGATAGAGCATGGGTGCATGAAGAGCACGAATCCCACCGCCCACCCCCGAACCCCCCTACCACCCCTCAGAGAGGGCAAGAGCGTCATGGACCGTGTCAAACAGACATGCTGACTGAAGTGACTGTTTTCAGCACCATGGACAGAGAAACTTTATGTTAATGAATGAAAGATATACAAACCGACCCACTTTCCTAAAGCTATTTTGTCTCCCTTGTATATTTATATTTATGTTTATATATTTGCGGTTTAAAATAAAAAAAAGTTCAAAATATCTGTTTACTTGTTATTGTTTGTAATCTATTTTGTGATTCTGTGAGATCAATCATCCAATGCAACCATATCCTACAATCCTCATTTACTTAAATGAATGTTTCCACGTTTTCATTTCACTTCTTCTACAGAAAGTTTTACAAGCCTTTCAAACTAAAGTGTATTAATTTGTTCCTGTACTTTCTTTCCTTTTTTTTTTTTTTTTTTTTTTTTTTTTCGTGCGGAAAAGTTCTATTGAAGGTTGTAAAACGAGACCTATGGCGCGCAGAGCTCAGCTGGGAGCCCCCGAGTAGTTGTGCCAGAGCAGCAAGGTTAAGTGCCTTGCTCAGCGACAACTAGACGAGCTGGCTGACGAGTGGAAAGACACAACCCCACCCACATCTTCGTTTTTTTTTTTTTCCCCCCCGGTGGATTCGAACCGCCGACTCTACCCCGTCACAGATGCGCCCCCCTTCTTCAGCGGTCGCATCGCGCGTAAAATCGGACCGAGGGAGACCCATGGCGTGCACATGAGTAAACTTGAAGCCTCGGTTCTCCTTTAAATTTCCTCCGTGTCTGGACTGCCACTACGATCAGCAGCAGCGGCGCCGCTTCATGTTGTGGTCGGGAATACGCATGCGCCCGGCATTGGAATTACTGCACTGGCAAGAATAAGTTGGAGCTCGCCTGTCTTCACTCAGAGAAAAATATACATATTTCACATTTTCAAGTATGGTAGTGTTCAGAATAAGGAGAATGAGGTGTCTGTGCGTGTGGCTGCTGCCCTTCACAGTGGCTGTGGTGTGCGCCCAAAGGTAAGTGAGAGGGTCGGGGGATGCTCCACACATTTTCACTAAGTGTGACTGTTACAGACGGCGTGGAAATACTCCTCTGATCCAAGAATATATCGTATTCATAGCTGCTTCTCTGTCTCTTTTCTGTCTCTTTTTCTCCATAGTGTCGGTGTCAATGACCCTAGCAATATGTCTTTGGTCAAGGAAACGGTGGATAGACTGTTGAAAGGTTATGATATACGATTGAGGCCAGATTTCGGAGGTAAATGAAACAACTGTGTTTGAGTTTTTGTGCCCTCTTTTTGCTTGTGTGCAATTGCTGGAGTAATCACGGATGTCTAAACTCGATCCGAACATTTTGGAAAAGTGTAATAAAGATTTCCTCTCGGCTTCTACAGAAGCCACGTTTTTAGGATACAGTGCAGGTGGAATTGGTCAAAACACACCGTGATAATGTAATGACACTGAGTAATGAAGTGTAAGCATGATTTCGGACGGTAGCTCACACCATATTTCTCAATGAACCATGCTTAGTACTAAAAAGAGATGCTACTGTGTCTCAAATTCAGACAATTGCGCATCACTCTACTAGTTCAAATGTTGAATGCGGGACGTATGATTGTCTTGGCTGCATGATTGCATGTCAACAACTTTTCGGGGGAATACCAGCACGTTGAACACTGTAAACTATCATTCAGCCGCAGGACAAGTGTTAATCGATGCTACCTTCACGCACTAATCATTAAATGTCTCGTGTAAAAAAAAAAAAAAAAGTGGAGATGAATCACTCGGTGGCATTTTGATGTGTTTCTTCTGCTTGTCTGTCTCAGGTGCTCCGGTTGAAGTTGGGATGAATATAGACATAGCCAGCATAGACATGGTATCAGAAGTCAATATGGTAAGTGGGCCTTTTATTGCCTTTACTTTAGACTTTGTGTGACCATTCTGCTTTAATGATCAGTAGCTATATAAAACCATCCGAGGGAGCCACCCTCAGCCCCCTCCACCCGTCTGTATAGAGACAGAGAGAGAGAGAGAGAGAGGGAGAGAAAGCTCGGGGAAACCCCTCTCGATGGACTGTGTAAATGTGGTTTTCCTCCGATCACTCTCATCGACTTGTGGGTTTGAGACTTTGAGACTCGGAAGACAATAATCGTTATGTGCCAGGGTTGATGGTGGCATTTAATTCTCACAAGGTGTGGGACTTTGAGGCTTCTGACTGCCTTATTACACCTAATTCCCTGACATAAATAAATAAATAAATAAATAAATAAATAAATAAATAAATAAATAAATAAATCCTAATTTGAAAATTCACAGTGTAATTTCCGGTCTCAATGCCAGCAAGATTTCACATATCTTCATGTTGTCAAAGCCACTTCATTAAAGTTATTGTTGTTGTTGTTTTTGTTGTTGCTGTTGTTGTTGTTGCTATTGTTGTTGTTGTTGTTGTTGTTTTCATATCTGCTTATGAACGCTTTGCTGGAAATGTAGTGACAGTGGAAGAATGTCAGAGCAGTCACTGTAGGAGAAGCGGAGATTAAGTTTCATACAAGTGCACCTCTTAGTGATGAGATGGCAGAACTGCAGCTCACTGACCGGAGCAAACACAAGGCTGCTCTCACTCTGTCATTGTGGGAAAGTCACTGTTGATGATTATGATTCAGTGGGCAAGGTGAGCAAAACATATATTTAAGGCAATGTACACAACCAATTTCATGTAACATTTTTTTTTATGTGTAGTGTGTATTTATTTGTATGGAGCGCTGTCTTTCTGACCTCCACCATGGAGCTGCCACAGTTTCATCTTTAATTTCTCCATAATTATACCAATGCGTCCTGCTTCTGCAGCTGTTTTGGTTTTTCTTGCTGAGATATGAGTCACGGTTTGATGTCAGGGAATTAATATACACAGGGATATATTTGGCAGCTGTACCTTAAGGCTGTGGCTGATGTTTTATTTATTTATTTATTTATTTATTTTGGTGTTGTAGAATATGTGGTTGATATGCAGGAATTGAGATGAGAAAACAAATGATGCTGTGTCTATTTGCATGGGTTTACACCACCACACCAGCTCAGGCATACACTATGTACATCAACAAGGTTCTCCACACTGATCTAGAAGACTTATTTCACAGCACGTTGTCCTGGAGTAACCAAATGCAAGAGCTCCCCCAATTAGTATGTATCCATATTAATATATTATGGTGTCCACATGTAAATTATTCTAATTTCTATGAATTGAGTGTAATTTTAATGTATGATGTTCTTTTGTCTCTTTATCCCAGCTGACTCAAACGTAACAGTTGAATTCAAACACAGCTTTCTGAAACAATAACTGGACGCTGGTTATTTATTGTGGTGAATAAACCTCCCAAAAGTGTTGCAGGCAGTACATGTTGAATGTTAAGTAGTGTAGAACACAGTGGAAACCAAAAAGGAAAGTAAAACTGAAGAGAGAGCTCCATGCATGATGCCTACAGAACGGTGTTATTTGAATTGAGACAAATAGTACAGTTAAGCAAATCTAAAAACACTTGTTCTTCTTTAGAAAGAACTTTTATTACTACAAAGAAAAAAAAGAGCACATGGGGAGCATTGTTACCCTTTCCTAAAAGTACACCATCACTGAGCTTTATATTCACACACACTCACATAGCCACCAAATAAAAAAGGAAGAAAAAAAATCCTCTCTTCATCCAAACAGAGAGCCACTGCCACACAGGCCCTTTGATCATCTGATTCTTTTGTTGGATCTGGCCTACTAAATACCCTCTAATGTGAAAGGGGAGTCATTACCACCTGACCCACTGTAGTTTCATGAAAAGAAGAGGCCACATGTGTGTGTAATGGTCTCCGCATCTTTGATCTGCTCTCTTCCCTATAAATGTAACCACTTTTCAGGATAGCAGCTGGTGTAGAAGCACTTCCCTTTCTTCCATTTCCTCTCCCCCATCTGGCTCTCTGTCTGCAACGTATTTTGGTGCAGGGATAGAATCATCCTGTGTACTTTATTTGGTGAACAGATAAGTCACTGGGTTGTAGATAATAAATGTTAAATGATAACAAATGTGAATGAGGGATGTATAAAACTGTGTCCTATTTTTGGCATTAAGGCCAGGCAGGTCAGCCATTGGTTTAATCATTCGTTTACTTAAAATTTCTTTTGGTTGTTGGCTTACACGTGCACGCACACACATTTTTAAGAAAATATGGAACTCCTGGAGGTTTGTCTAAAACCATCTGTTTTAGAATCATGTTCGCAATGTCAGAGACAGAAGTCCATTTAGAGACAACATCGGCCTCTGGCTCACTTCAGATGAGTCACCTCGCTAAGTATGCAAGCCTTCAAGCGTGAGCGGCCCAGAGGACATGTCCTCACTAGTGTTTGTCACATAAGCAGTTCTGCTGTCCAAATGCAATGTCTTGGCTCAAGCAAGTTACAAGGGTAAACCCCCAAACTCCAAATTCTACCCCACCTTCTCCTAAGCTGACGGTTATGCACAGGATAGAAAAAAAAAAAAAACACATGTTGAAAAGTAAAAATAAAACAGAGCACCTGTGATATGACTCACATAACATGGAGGAAACTACATTACATAGGATTTTGGCCTGGAGCATGATATGAAATGAGGAAACTGTGGATGGTATTTATTGCATCCCTATGAAAGATCACTCGTTCCTGGAGCCAGACTTGCAGTTCCAGAAGGGTGAAAAAGGGATAGGATATGATGCTTTAAGACCGAGGGGGTCACATTTTTCACCTCTGAATATGTGGCATAAAGACGCAGGGAGACAGAGATAGATGGACGGAAGAGCGAGTTACTCGTGGAGAGAGAGCCAGCAGCAGCGCTGGTGTTGAAGGGAAGGTCATGTACCTTGTACGGCTGAAGGTTCATTCTGCGTGACTCAGAGGTGGACATACAGAGAGGGACAAACATACTGAATACCAATGTCATGTTAGACATCTGACCTGAGGCGGGTGGTTTTGCAAACTTTAATTCATTCACTGGTCAAGGGAAGAATGGAATAGGCATAGGTTTTTGTTTTTTTTGTTTTTGTTTTTGTTTAATTTCTCCCAGCAGTTCTAGTTTGTGCACACTCTTGACTGCCGTTGAGGTTTTATTATTTGCTTTTGGTTGAGCTCCTGACTACTTGAGTCCTAAGCCAGCAGTTTTCACTGGGGAGAAATACTCCCGTCTGAGGATGAACTGAAGTTCTTATCCTGCTCCAAAAGGCAGAAATACCATTATTGATGCACATAAAGGTCAAGAGGATCTTATTGATTGTTGGAGGACTGTGAATTTCTGAGCCCCCCTTTTAGTACCCTGATATTTCCACCTCTCAGCATGTCTGCCGTAAACGCATAAAGATTGCCCTGAAAACTAGGCCTATACTCTCTGTTTATATATATTATACAGATGTAATATATCATAATGGATGTTGGCTGAAAAAACAGGAGATTACTGCTTAACATATGATAATAAAAGAGAAGAAAGATTGTAGAAGCACTTATGCAGTATTGGACAATGTCATCCAGCCCTAAGAGCGCTAAATTGATATTAAGTCTGTATCTACGGTTTGGTCTAAATCCATTTCACATCCAACTGCAACATTATATTGCTGATGTACACAGAGAATATTGATGAGCTGTTGACTTTGGCCAATGAGTTCACTCGAGTTAAAGTTCATTAAATTAGTTTCAATACAAGTGAATGAATAGATTAGAGCCAGTAAATAGTGTCAAAGATTAAGAAAGGTAATAAAGCATTTATTAGCCAAGTAAAGATATTAATATATTAACATAACATTTGTTTGATTTGTCTCTTCATTTTATTCAGCAAACGTGGAGGCTGCAATTAACTTATAGTGCGGAAACGTTGCATCCTTTAAAAAATATCATTTAGTTGTAATGGAAGTGATGAAAATTCTTGAAGAGGCTCTAAAAGTTAACAATTCCAAAACCACTGCATTAAAAGTTTTACCTCCTCAAAGTGCCTTGGTGTGCCGGGTTTAATGGAAGTGTGTCTTTTTTATTCTCAGTCTATATTCAACCAGAAAGCATATAGGGCAGACATGGACATACTTGCACACTTAGGGTGTCTCCAGTGAGAACATGTCTCTGCAAGTCCTTCATGAACATACACACATTAACCAATTCTAATCCCTAGCTAGTCTGCAGTCATGTTGTTCCGCAAACTAGTATGTTATGGGAGCCTCCAGGAAAGTAGTCATTTGAATTATGTAACAGCCAGAAGAGAGAAAGAAGAAGAAGAAGAAGAAAAAAAACTTTTACCGAGGTAGCTTAAAGTGTCTTTTAAGAGCTTGTTTTGAGAGAACAAGATGGGAAAGTGAACGAAAAATATAACAAACCTGCTGGGCATCAAGCCAAAACAATAAACTGAAAGACACTTAAGAGCTGCATACAGCTGGAATTAAGAGAAAACTCAGGTTCATCTGGACAAATGATCCTTTTCATAGACCGATTGTTTCTATAGAGATACACACCATAAAGGCTGTGTGTTGTGTTACTTCACTAGGTCAGTCAGGTGTATCATGGGAGATTAGCGTAAAGCCGACTGCAGCCTCTTGTAAAATTACAAACTTACGCCAAACAAAATCTCAATATTTACTCACAAATTTAAGTAATGATTAGCAATATTACACATCTCAGTAAATTCACAGGGAATAATTAATTTAGCAGGACAAACAAGAGCTACGATGTTCCAATCAATAAAATATAACCGATGGTGCCGTGGCTGGTCCCCTCACCTCATAACAATAATGTTGCAAACCCCAGCCAGGCCTTTCTGCGTGGAGCTTTCATGTTCTCCCTGTGCACGGTTTTGTTCCAGACATGCATGAGAGGCTAACGGGTTAACAATATCTATAAATCTACAATGCCATCTTCATCTCAAGTGACTGCACACACATGTAAATGAAGCGATTCCCAGTTTTACATCCAGTAAGAAGTTGCCATATTTAGAATTAGAACCAGAGAGGGTCAGTTCATCATAATGAAAGCATTCAGTGCACTTGAAGTTGAAAGGCTTTGTTTTGGGGTATTTTGCCAGTTTTAATTTTAATGTAAGTTCAGAATTTTAAAATGTCAGTGAACAAGGATGATGCAAAGTGTGATGCAGAAAATGCTTCAGCTTGTGAGTCAGATATTTTTGTGCTTTGTTATATTATCAAAGCAACGCGCGGAGTCAAAGCTGCCGGGCTGAAATATCCCCACATACTTCACAACCCGCAGCCATGACACAGAAGGCTTCATTCAGTCAGATCCTCTCAAAGGTTCTTAAAAATCTATTAAATATGTAAATGTTTTGCTGCAGGTGAGTTCATGTCAGTCATTACAATAAACCTCGTCTGTGCAGGTGGAAGTTTGAAGTCAGTTGCAGAGGCTGACATGGTGAGAAGTCGAATGTGAAATGTCTTTTCAGCTTTTCTGATTACAAAAACAATACAAAACACATTTTTCTTTTTTCTTTTTTTCTTTTCCAGACAAATGAAAACTGTAATCATGATCATCTTGCATTCACACAGTTTCTATTGCAAATCAGCAGCACAAAAGTCCTGGCAAAATAGACATTCTGGCACAAACAGGATGCAATTATAAAGAAATAATTGAAAGATTTCAACTTGGGAAACTGACAACCTAAACTCTCTCATTAATGAAGTATATGCTTCGTCGATAGGCGGGCTGCGGGGTCGGAAACAAAGTAAACCAGCGTAAACAAATGCAAACGGAAGAGGGTAACAGGCGGTTAATCAAAAGGCAGACAGATGGTTTTAGTAACAGGAACAGAGCGAGAAGAGAATGAAGCCTGTAATTATTGGGGGGGAAACAACGTGGCAGCGCTGGCAGAAGCTCGTTGTGCGCTATCTTTATATTTAATGGAGTTAATTGCAGATGGTGAACTGGTTAAACAGGTAATTGGGATATACGTAAAAGTAATGGTTAGTAGGCAAGTGGAGAAAAAAAATGGCAAAAGCGAAATGGATATGACAGTATTCACAGCGCAGCGGAGTGAGGAAGGCGAGGCAGAGGAGGGAGGAGAGGTAGACGGAGCAGCTGTCACCATGACAAGATTACTACAGGGTTTTTTTTTTTTTTGTGCAGTCAAAATCTCATATGGTCTGTGTACAAAGGTGTCTGGGTAAATGATGACTGGAGTATAAAACTGCACTTATTTTCAGGCCCACTGCACATATCTCTTTAAATCTAATCCGTGGTCCTTATATCAGTTTATCTAACTCCACTACTTATAACTTTCTTTTCTTAAATCTCTGTCTTTTTTTTTATTTTTGCAACTGGGAATCCACTAGAGATTATGGCAAATACACAATTAACCCTAATTTACAAAAGGCATGGCTGTGCAGTGACACTCACACTGTTTCCACCAGAAGCACGATTCAGATGCGTCCCACTGGCGGCACAGGAGCGGCTTCACACTTCACTTTGTGAAAGATAAGCAGCAAGTAGGCCCTCAATGGTATCAGGTGCACATTCAGTGTGTATTGCAGTAATGACATTATGTACCTCGGTAATCTCACTTCTCTTTCATACTTCAAATTGTATCATTTTGAATTTGTGGAGCAGAAATGCCTCGTGCACGAAGAACGATCACGGTTCAGTCAGTCATTCCCAAGATATATCCTGCACAAAAGGTAATATTACAATGCATATTTTAACAGGAGCTGCTGCATCAAAGTGTGCAGAAGGTATCAAGCCAGACAGGAAGTTCCTTCATGAAAATCTGTTCATTTGGGTGCAAACATTTGGATTAAAAATCGCCTTATTTCAGTCAGTCTCTTCTTATTCTTTTTTTTCCCTTGACTGTCAACCAATTAGTGTTTTTGGCTCTGAGCAACATCTTGACAAGTACTACACGACTTGTTATTAAAGCTCATAAACATGTTCTCAACTGGATGATTTGCAAAAAACTTTATTGATCCTCCTACTTTTTTCCTTTTACTTCCTCAACAAGCAACACTCTGCATGAACACAGCAGTGTTTGCAGCTCAATGTAGCTCCCATTTATAGCTTTGTTACAGAACTTGCATCGACTGGTATGCTGCATGAAAAGAATAAAGGAAATTCAGCTATCGCGTGTTCACGTTCACCCTGTGGTCCTGCAGAAAAAAAAGCTCTTTCTTGCGTCTCTTTTACAAAACAAGCTCTCTAAACCTTTCAAAGCGGGTTCCATTAAGTCTTACTAAGAGCCCCGTGGCAACGCTTTGTTGTGTGTGAAGAAATTCTTCAATTGTTTGACCACTATTATCACTGTTTGAGGCTTGCTACGCCGCGCAAATCTGTTCATCTTCAGCACCGAATCCGTAGAAAGTAACATTGAGAAATGGAGCAACATACTGCCGTCATACTACACAGATACCAGGGATGTTCTGCTTAGATCGTTATTAATGTTACAGCCACAGCTTATTGTACAATTAGTACCACAGCTCTAAATGTCAGGGGAAGGAAGGCGTGTAATCAATTCCCCCAGGTTAAACAAGCTCACTAGTTAGGCATCTGATTCACTGCTGCCTGTGACAGTGAATGATGGGGTGGATGTTCAGACAGCGGGCCCTTCCCCGCAGCACTTGGCCTAACAGCATCTCGTTTTCTTGTCAGTAGGCAGAGCATGGGGAATTAACAGCATATTGCCACAGTGTCGCTTGTTTATTGCAGGGTAATAATTTCCACACCTGTCCTGTATCTCCCTTCTGTTGCATTGCTTGTCCTCTGTTTCCTGTCCTCCTCGCAACAATGCTCCCACTCTAATTTTTGTGTTATTCCAGCCTGTTTGATAATGACGCAAAGCCGAGGCCCCTGCCGTAGGAGGGGTGGGGGGACGGATTAGACAGAGTTACAAATCGAAGTGGGTTAATCGGCTAGCCTTCCATTTCAAGCGACATTTCTCAGTTCATTGACTGCACAAGTCTATTTATTCCTCTGTTCCTCCTCAAATTCCCCTCATGCTAATCTTGGTTCATTTGAAAAAGAAAAAAGTGCTTAATCACTTCACTCCCATCTTTTGAAATCTCACGGACTTCAATTACACTGATCTTTAAAATGTACTTATTGCTCTTAGGAAATACAAAAAACCCTTTTTTTAAAGACAAACACAAGACTACACTGAACCCCAAGCTGAGATATTAGTGATGCTGCCCTGACAGAAAGCTACCTCACTGCTAGTAAAGCCTCAAGACAAGCTGTTAAGGTGAGTTTGTCAAACTGTGCATTAAGCAGCAGGTACGGACATTTTTTGGACATTTCACTTTATTTTGCACCGGGTTTGATTCCAAATTTATGGTGGCTTTGTTGAGTTTCTCATACTTTTCTGTAATAATAGTTTGGTTTTACATAAATACAGACATTTTTCTCACGTATACCTTGAACCATCATGAAGAAAAAAAACTTTAAAGTTACAATTTAAAGGTCATTATGCCACTATTTTACAGCTCTGGTCGATTCAAGATGCAGTTTGGCTGTATTTGGCCCCTAAACTAAAATCTATTTGATTATCGTATTGGATTATCAGTATTAATCCATCCATCCGGTCACCAGAGGCAGACAACCACACACACTCACATTCATATCTAGGGTCAATTCAGGGTCACCAGTATTGATTGTGGGAGGAAACCCATGCACACAAGGGAGAACATGCAAGCTACACACAGAAAAACCTAAACTCAGACCTTCATGCTGTGCTTAACCGACTAAATTGAATTAGTGTTAGAGACCAAGGGCGAATCCCAATTCTCTGCTTAATCCTCAATCTTACTCCTCATTCCTCAAAATGCGCGCTCCCGTGAAGTTAAGTGTTGTCCCATTCCTTAACAAGTTGAGGAAAGGAGCGAGACTAAGGAGCGTTATCTCCCTTAATTTTGAGATTCGACGAGACCTACCTTGGAGTTAAGGATAATCCAGAATGCTTGTTAAATAGTTCGTTTTGCTGTTATTTTATTAATAAAAAATCTTGTATATTACTTTGGGAGTAATTGTATTAACTTTCTATCACAGATAATATTTACAAAGGCTATTAGAAAGAAATCAAGAAAATTCATTTGAATGCATTTATTAACAAGGTCACACATGCAAAGTGTTAAACATTTCTAATGCAGGGCACATTACTTACAGTTATAAAGGACGTTGTTATGGATCATTGACCAAAATTATTGCAAAATTATTGCGGAGAGAAAAAAAAAAACAGCGCTCCACGCGTGTGCGCTCTCTCTCTCCCCTTCGGACAGTCCAAAGAAGCGTCGCGCGAGCCCCTAGCACCCTCCCGACGGTCCGAAACCCCCCCCCAAACTTTTTTCCTGCAGGAAACACTGCACTTAGCTTTCTTCTACCCTCTTGCGCAGTGCTGACCCCTGTGATCCAAGGACGTAACTGTCTTTAAGGGTTGTCCCATTTCCAAGTGACATTACATTCCTTAACACTTGTTTTGAGGAGGCACTTAATTTGAGATTGAGGATCAAGGTTGAGGAGTGAGGATTAAGCAGAGAATTGGGATTGGGCCCAAATCAATCGCATTCACAGTGGAACAGACACATCCCTCATTAGTTACCTTAAACTTAAACATGAAAGACATCATACTGTGATAATGCTGAACTTGATGAAGTTTGTCATAGCTGTTTCCCCATGACCCGAAAATATTTAGATCAGTAGTGGTTTATTGTCAACCTATACAAAAAAAACCCTGCTAATCTGGCAATATGAATGTCATACAAGTACTGTGCTGTGTCAAGACAAACTTGGATCATCTTTTATTTGGTGTGGGAAAAGAGATCAAGCAGGTTAGGCGTTGGATTGACAAAGGATTTATGTCAAGCAACAGTCTAAACTTAAACCATATTGTCAGTATGATCACTAAAATCCTCAATCTGGATCAGTGTGAAATGTTCACTGACGGCAGCCTCCCTTCAGTAAGTGTTCCCTGCTCGTTTTGGAAGTCATATACTGACACAATTTAAGGACAGTTGCTTTACTTTCCCAAAGGAAGATCTCTGTGCAGTCTTTTGTTAGACTATTGTATATATCAGTGGCATTGAAGAGGCTCAAGTCAGAAAAACAACGGATGTATTGGTTTGATAAAGAACACAGGAGTAGAATTCATGTGTCTCTGTTCTCTTTAAAGCCAAATTTCAGTGTGCAGGCATCACTGAAGAGTGTTGTGAACAGGGGATAACACTCATCACTGTGTGGGAACTATTTTTAGATTGTTAATCAAGGTAACATGTTTAGACTGACACACTCAGTATGATATCCCATAAAGTGTGAGCAGACGGAGATTGCTTCATTTCAGCTCGTCCACCCGCAGTGACCTAACAGAGGTCAAAACCATGTGTGCCTGTCTGCGAGCGTGTGTGTGTCTGTGTGTGAGTGTGTGTGTGTCTGTGTGTGAGTGTGTGTACTTTTTTGTGTTGAGAGAGAGAGAGAGAGAGAGAGAGAGAGAGAGAGAGAGAGAGAGAGAGAGAGAGGGAGAGAGAGATTGTTTACCTTCAAGTTTTTTTCGGTGTCTGATTTTAAAGAATAAAGTAGTGCCTCTGGGTCCTGATGATGGGGGCCAGGCTACTTACTTTTATCTACCTTATAAAAGAGTGCATAGTTTCAATTTTGCATGGGATTTGACTCCTTAACAGAAAGCCAATATTTGAAACCGCAATGAAATTAAAAAGAGAAGTTTAGTTATTGCATTTCAGTATCTTTTGCTAAAATCTGATACGTCTGTATGCATTTTAGTGTTTATCACTTACAACAAGAATGTTGTTGACATGGAAAAGTGCTATGATGACCTGTTGGGGCTGTTTTCTGTGGCTTTAGCTTGAGCTTCTGACTTGTGGCTGTGATAAAAAAACGGACCATGCTGGTTCACAGCACATCAATATGGATGAGTTGAAATGGATAAAAAAAAAACCCAACTTTTTTTCAAAAATGCAGATAACTCCAAGAGATTCACTTACTTTTTCAATCCATTTATTCAGAAATATTCATTGTAAGAGATTCACAACTCCACCTCAAGAGGAATGAGCAATACAACATAGAACTCTGCTATTTGACCTCCCCCACCACTTACCAGTCAATAAAACGCTCTGTATCACGGTGCTACACGAATGCGGAACATGCTTAGAGAATCACGAGTGCCCTCATTTCACATGCTCACATACATTATTACAACGGGAGGAACACTCATGTAAGAAGGGAAAGAAATTGCAGTAACTAGAGTGAAAGCACTTCAAATACATGCTAGATGGCTGACCTCAAGTCCTTGCTTTTTCTCCATCACGAGCAATTCCCTTTAATATACAGCCAACGGTTCAGGCTGAATGATTTGAAAGGTTGCGTTTGATTGAGGAGATATCTTCGGCATAAACTGCCAAAATGATAGCGCAACAGCACTTTTCCTCAACTTCCTTTTTTGTCAGCCACATTGATTCACACCGTAAAAACAAAAAGAGAAGAACTTAAGCTCCTTTTTTCTCTCTACCTATACTTGAGCTCTTGATTTTACTCTGCGAGCAACCAGTACGGTGTAAATTTACACTTTAATGTTAAAAAAATATAAAGTTTAAAAAAATTTCAAACTCTGTCACCACATACGAGTCATTAAGACACTCTGTTACGGTGCCACACATGTGCAAATGTACATTTATAATGCAGCTCACATACATTATTACTACAAGCTGGACTACAAGCTTTTTTATGGGAAAGAAACCACAGTCATTCAAATGAAAGCATCTCCAAATACATGCACGTTAGATAGCAACCCTCAAACTCAATTTTTTTTTTTTTTTTTTTTTTCTGTACGTCCTTTAACACACAGTTAACAGTTCAGGCTCGTTTCAGAGGATGTCATGCTTAATGTTAAATCTTCAGTAGAAACTATTGTCAATAATCCAGCAGATAACAGCAGTTTTTATCAACTAATTTTTTTTCCAGCAACATCAATTCAACCAAAAACCAAACAGACAAAAGAACAAAACCCCCTTTGTGTAAAACACAGATCAATAAGTTTTCTACGACGATAGATTTTAACTCTTAATTTTTGCTTTGTGACAAAAATAAATAAAAATGTACGACTTCAATTCACACCATGGCGTGGAAAATTGCGAGTGTTCCAGCGCAGTTCAATAAACCACAGCAGAGTCAAGAGCAAAAGCGTGACTCAACTCTTCAGCAATTGCTGCGTTATGCTTCTCAACACTCTCCCATTAACAGTTCTCAGTATCATGTTCAACTGCTGTGAAAAGCAATCCACACCTGCTGGTGGTCCTGGTCGGCCATTATCAGCTCCTTGTATTGTGAGAAGCTGTGATGAAGCTGCTTCCAGTCCTGAGCTGTCATTGACAGCTGGCAGTATGAGTTTTCACGTGCTGAGAAACCGGTGGGTTTGTGCCAGAAATGAAACAAATCACAGTGACCCCTCAAGACCACTTCTAAAGCTGGGATGACGAGTCAGAACATTAGATGCCTGTGAATAAAACTTTCGGCGATAAGAACAATGTAAGAACAGAATGTTCTGGCAATATTGACAGGTCCATTCATCTTCTAAACTGCTTTATCCAAATCACGGTCCCAGGGAACCGTGGGTCAGGGCAGAGTGCCCGAGGACAGGTCGCCAGCAGATCACAGAGCAAACACATGGAGACAAACAATCCCGCACACTCAGATTCACACCAAGCAAACAGCAGCATCCGCCAGTGGCCTCACATGAAAACTGCACCATTTTCAGCATTTCTGCGGTTTCCGTGAGTCACCAGTGATTCTCAAGTGCATGTTTTTGGATTATTGGAAGAAAATACGCAGCGAGGTAGCTCCATAAGCACTGATGAAATTACCCCTAGATGATAAACAGAATCCCAAAGTAGCAGTTAAAGGCATATCATGAAATTATTACCCCAAAGGTGACTTTGGAGCTGTGCATCTCGACATCGCTTAACAGGAAAATGAAATCTCCAGCTTGCCACAGTATATTACAGGCTGTAGTCTGGGTGGCTGTCCTCAAGCTGAAGCAGAACCAAAGCAGAGTGACGAAGCCAGACAATAAACGTAAGCAGAGGCATAAATCCACCAAAGCATTACTTTGACCAAACAAAATTCCCTTTTTGGATTCAGCCCAGACTCTTCTGAATGTCCTTATGTGCACTATTTACACCTGAAAAGAAGAAGAGCTCAGAATCTTTTAATCTAAATTTGGCAGCTAATTCTGATTTAAATTGCAAAAATTGGGTTATTTAAGGCTGGGCTACTTCAGTCGTGTCTGGAGCCTTGCTGTTACTTTTGAAGGTGATCAGACTGCACTTCACACTCAGGCCATGAAAACATTTCCACCAAGATTAGCAATGAATTGAAAAAAAACCAACCTGCCACCGTCCTCTCTCTCACTAGCCAGTTAAAGAGGTCAGCCGGGGCTCACGAAGGAGAGGAACAACTCCCTGGAAAAACAAATAACATGGTGAGGATTAGTTCTGATCATGATGTTATGTGTACGATTGTGTGAGATGCAGTTTTATTCCAGAGTACAAGGAGTATTAAGGCTTCTTGATGCTCACATCAAGTTATTATTATGGGTGCATGATATCAAATTTCTATTTTTTTCCCCAAGAGGCACGGCATGCAGTTTTAGTCTCTAAAGTAGGGCAGGGAGATGAAAATGTTAGTGCCTTTATGAAATAAATGAAAGTGACGATTCTTTTGGAAAAATGAAAGCTTAAGATAACCAGTGGGCTCAAGTGTCATGCAATTTGTACAATAGATTTTGTTATCAGTATGAATGTTCCTGTTTAATGTGCTAAACAGCGAAATTAGAAAGTCCCAGGTGATGTTAAATTTACTGGAAGTCTCACAGTCATACATGGAGATTGTTGAAAAAAAAATTAAATGTGGGGAATTGATTGCAATCTTGGCAATTTTTATTTTCTGGTCTTTCAGTTTCACTTCTATATTCTGAAAAACCAAAAAGAGAAGCTGCACCTGCAAATCCTGGAGGATTTATTCAAATCAATTCAATTGAAATGTACTCAACTTAATGTTTGTCAATGATGAAATAAAAAAAATTACTGATTTGTCTTAAAAGAAGAAGCAGATCTGCAGCAATCAGTATTTTCAAAGTCTTTCAAAATGAAATCGTTGGTACGTTGACCATGCCTGATCCCAAAACTTCCACAAGAGCATGCTTCTGTTATTATTGCACGTCAGTGCCATTCTCTCTCACGTGCATGCGCACGCGCGTGCACAAACACTCTGAAGCTGACGCCCCTAAAGCACCCCTGCGTCTCTTGAAGGTCAGTCCCACTGTGAGGAGATATTGCTTCTTCAGGGGTGTCCTTGCTCAAGGAGATGCTGCATGCAGCCATCAAACCTGGCCTCGCACAACTCTGTACATTGACAAAGAAATACAAATGTCATCCAGAAATTATATGTTGACAATCCTTTTTTTTTTCCTTCTCTTTTTTTAAAGTCAGATTTTCTATGTGACATCGATTCCGGGTCCTCTCTATACTGCATTATGTCACTGTTGACAATGTGTACATGCGGTGTGTGCTTTTTGGTGCTCTGTTTGTGTAGCAGGCAGCTCCTTCCTCCATAATGCATGAGAGGGGCGTCTTCTCAACTAGATCAGCGTGTTTGTATGTGTGCTGTGTATTTGTCAGAAAAAAACAGCTGTCTGGAGCCTCAGCAACACCATAAAGGAGCAAATTCTGTGGCTTTGTAACAAGACAGGCAAACATACCCTTGCACATATATCTAACAGCACGGGACATGCAGGACAAACACAAACAAGTGCAGTCTGATAGCATCCAGCATTTATATGCACACTATTTCTTCCAGAAGGTGAAGCACTAAGTGGGGCAAATGACATACACCGACACAGACACCGCTCCCTTGTCTCTTTGGCCAGCTAACCTTCTGTCTCGTGTGAGTGACAGCTGAGATTGAGAACTCCATCATCTCGCCTCCTGTCTTTCTGGGGATTCAAAAGCACCCTAATAATCTTTGTCCTGCTCTGCCTTCTCTTCCCTTTCTATATCACGACCGCCCCCAACCCCCCCCCCCCCCCCCCCCCCCCCCCCCCCCACCTCCATCTGAATTGCCACTCCACTCTACTCCTCTCCAGGGATGCGAAAAGGCCTGCAGATGCTCCAATCGACTCTAATAAATTGTGTGTAGTCAGTTAAGCTGCACGACTGCCAACTGGCAAAGCTGCGAACCTTTGCTTTGGGAAAAGTGTGAAAAAAAAAAAAATAATGTTCCTCTAAATTTGATTCACCTTCAGGAAGCCGTTTTGAAAGCCATACCCAGGCCAAAGTAAATGATAAAAGATGATCGAGGGAAAATGGGTTGTATAGAGAAAGAGGGGAGCAGTGAAAGAGAGATCAGCGCCATGTGGTGTGAAGGAAGGCTGGACAACGTGTGTGAAAACAAACAAGAGACTGGGACTTCTTTAAATCTGTCGCCTGCTTTCTGACTTGCCATCAGAAAATGGTTTTGTGGAAAGAAAAACACAAAAGAGTTGACCAGCATAGCACCCTTTTAGAAATTCTTCCGAAGACCTTGAAAAGGCTGAGCAATGTTTTTAAGGTTTTATTGTCAGTTTTTTAACAGGTGATTGATGTGAAGTGTGATTTTTTAATCTCCATGTCTGCCATTCTCTCGAGGATCCTTTGCAAAGTGGAAATACAGTTGTATTTTGTTCTTTTGAGGAATTTTCCTTTGATTAGAAAACACACGATTGAATAAAATTCAATCAGTCCTCCTCACAGTGAGAACTGTCCCAATGAAAAGATGTGTGGTCTAAGTATTTCTGTGAACTTACATGTTTTTCCACTGCATGTGTAGCTTTTCTCCAGGGACTCAGGCTTCCTCCAACAGTCTAAAAACATGCCTCTGGGGTTGATTTGTGACTTGGGTGGGAAATCAGCACTTGCTGCTGGCCAGATATGAGTAAATTCACGATGTGGATGGATTTTTTTCAGTCCACAAGCCACAAGGACGTGTTGGAAATCTGGACAAGAGGAATCAAAGATCAAGTGACTTCTACATCTGAACTGTTGGGTGAAGCAACGTGCCTGTGCTGCTCCAAATCTGCCTCAAATGTTATCATCAGAAAAGCAAGAAGCATCCAGTATTTCTTTTACAAGGCAATATGTCCTTACGCTACAGATGTCGTGCCCAGAAATGCTAGCACCTTGAAGTCATAAACATTTCTGAGACTAGAAGCAGTTTAAATGTTTATTACATGATCAAACTGATAAGTTTCTACCTTCAACTTTGATTCAAAAAAAGAAACACCAAAGACGTTGTTTACGTGCTTTTAGCCTGTCAAATTAATTCAGTGTTATTTGATAAATTGGAAAGCTTTGACATGTGTTGCTATGTCACACTTGCCGTTTGATGAATGAAATTAGCTTGAAAGAGATTTAGAGAAAATACTGGCAAAAAGATTGTGCAAAAGGTACTTTAATGTATTGAAATGAGATTATTTTTTGGGGGGAAGAGGGATAAAATCGAGAAAAATTAAGATGAAAACTCGTTATAAATAAGTAGGGCTGGGTACCGTTAGATATTTTTCAGGTGCAAATACCTTTTCGATACCTCACGTACGGTACCGGTTCCTGAACAGTACTTTTTTCGGTACCTGCCTTCGCGGCGCACAGACGACGCCATGACTGCATTTGCACTTCATGCCACTAGGTGTGCTGTTTGCATGTTCAACCTTATTTTACACAGACACCACAGAGGAAGAAGGGCGCCGAACAATCGTTTCTGCGCATGTTTATTGACCGCGCAGCCACTTTAAGAGCCGAAACTGATACCCGTACGCACGTCTCTTGTTCGGGACGTTTTTTGGTCGGTACCACTGAGGTACCGTTAAACGGTACCCAGCCCTACATAGAATAGAACAGGAAATACTTTGAAATTCCTCACAGCATTGCTCTGTGCACAATAGTAAACTAATGAATGAGAATATCAATATATAAAATATGAAATATTGAAATATTAAATACATATTGGATTAAATATACTTGGCTTCAGCAGAGCTAGAAGATGTTATCTTCCAAAATTTGTGCTTCACAGTGGAAAAAAAACATGATTATTGAAAATAATATATATTTTATATACCAAACGATAATATATTATTTTACAATGTTCACTCAAGCCCTCTGAATGCAAACAGGGGACATCATTAGTGTATGAATGTGCTGATGAATAAGTTAAGTTTATCTATAAATATAGATATGTATATTATATAATATTTTCATGTATTCGTCTAATCCATCAGTTTGTAACAATCAGGCCAAAAAATCCCCTGCAGCAGCCTCTGTATGCCTTCCTGTTGCCGATTTACTACATGCAGTGCACAAGCTGTTCCAGATACAGCAGTGAGTCCTAAGGACTCCATACACAGGCCCCCTCTGACTGGATAATATATGTCACTCCGCTCCATAGGGATAGGCATGTTTATTATTAGGCCTCTTTGGAAATGCTGCGCCCTATGCCAGGTTTCTTGCACCCTTTCGCTGATGACATGAGGGCAATGCGAGGTAGAAAATTGAAAGCCATTTGTTGGAAGAAGGTTTTTTTTTGTCTGAACTGAAGTAGGATGATATACTTTGGTATGGACATATGGCTGAGTTGGGGGCATCACATTTCATCTCCACTAAAGACAGGACGAGAGCAAAGAGGGAGGCAGACACAGAGAAGGTGGAGGGAAAGGACGCTTTATAGTCAGGCTGCTTTAGGATTCTGCCCCACTCTTCAAGGTCAGGATACCATAGAAATAGCTTAAAGCAACATAGACCTCTCTCCCCAACAACCAAAATGACCGTCCAAGATTCAGATCACACCATAGTCAAAAGGTGTCCCATGAAATATCATGTGATTTTCGCTCATCAAGTCTGTTTGTTTTAATCTAGTGTCCATTTACCTGGAGGCAATGAAGTAAAGAGGAAATATTGAAATGTTAATGAGGGCCTTTAGAGTCAATTTAAATTCTCAGAGGCTGATGCACCACATGTCAACACCCACAGGTAGAGGTTTAGTAGTAACGATCCAAGCCATTTGCAGTGACCTCCGATGTATTCCCACCTCCCCTTAGTGCATGCAAATAGATGCAACAGGAGCTCCCCTGAGAGTAAGATGGATAGTTTTGGAGGGGATGTCGGAGAGATGGAATGGTTTAGGGAGGACTGGATTGTTTAAGATTCATAAATAGGAGTGAATGAGTGAGAGTGGAAGACAAGTCTGAGAAATAAATAACATGGAAGTGAAAAGGAATGGATGAAAGAGAAGTGGAAATGCAGCAGAGGGAGGTCACTGTCGGTGATGAAATCAGAGGCTGGAAGTGAAGAGCTGTGAGAATAAAAGCAATTTGCATTCCTGCTCCACTGAGCTTTGCAATGCCTTTCATTTACCCCCCCCCCCCCCCCCCCCCCCCCCAATAACCCACCCCCACCCCCTCCCACGAACCCCATCCCTCCCAGCAAACACACCATACTATTCCATATCTGTCGAATGGAAAACACACTTCAAGGGTAGTGGGGGAAAAAAAAAAAAAAATCAGCATTCAGGATTTAGCCAATCTTAATGCACGTCTTGTCTTTTCTCCCTCCCTGTAGACTTAAGCCTCCACCCCACGTTGTCTAACCTTGTCCTCCTACAATCAAAACAAATCATTCACAAACTTTTTTTTATGCTTTAACACAGTCTTTAGCTCAACTCCTCTCACACTCCCCCTCATATTGAAGAAATCTTTACCGACACAAAATCAAAGAGGGAGTCGCATGCAGAAGGTGGGACGACGCGTTGCATTCGATCCAGGCGAAGCCATGTGGTGTGGGGGTGGGAGTGAGATGTGAGGGGTTAGTGGACGGGGCAAGTTGGTGGATGAGCGTGGTCGGCGAGGTCAGAGTGGGCGGCTGGAAAAATCTCTCTTTTGTTTTAATGTCCTTCTTTTTTGCTCTCCATATGTTCAGAAGTGCTGATCTATTTGGAATATGTGCCAGGAGGGGAGTCATGTGTTGCCATAGTTACTATGAAATGTTCTTAATTTCTGATTGACCCACTCTGTACACAGTGACGAAACTCAGTCTCAGGATATAGACTTGCCTGTGGAGCACATGATCCAGATCGGCGAGCCGGTGATTATCAGATTATCAGAGCGCCGACCCCTATGCATCAGTTTTGAACTTTGGATTCATCTCTTGACATCTGCTGGATGGTGAGATGAAAGTCTCAAGAGTCCATTCTTTTTGCTTCTTGCTTGCTACAGATATAAAACAGACTTAGATCAATCAAGTTAAGCAAAATGGAAAAATAAGATTTTAAAACGGCAACATTTCCACTCGACAGACCATGTTAAGACGAAGAATGGTTCTTAACAATGAACTCAGATCCACAAACAGCTGAGAAGACCTGAGTTGAACCTGAGTTGAACAACTCCAAGGCTATGTGCTGCTAAATATAGATTACATTCGCCATTACTATTTGATAGTGTGGTACTCCACTTCAGTTTTGTAGCAATGTGTTGCAGTGTTAGGGCGCCTAAAGCAGCCTTGACTTGTTGTTTATTTATCAGACCCCACATTTCAACTATTTTCCAATCGGTTCCACACTTGCAGCAGCTCGAGGCTCGGGGTGCGAAGGGGTTAGATGATGAGCAGGTCAGGGGATTTAAATGGCAAATAATTACAGCTGTCCAATTTGCATCATGCTTGCTGAGATTGCTACAACCTACTGCAGGGCCATGATGACAGAACCTCTTCAGCATGCCAGTGTACGCTGACAGCAGGCTCGGTAAGCAGAGTCAGCACACCGTGAAAAAAAAAAAAAAAAAAAACTCTTACGGCATGTTTCTCCCCTGGTAGTGGGGCACCTCCGTTCAGGCTTTTGATGATGATGATGTGATGTGATCTGCTGCAGCCCATCACACATCACCAGTCCTGACAGGACTAAAATGTTTGTTTTGTTCCTCTTTTTTAAAATATGTTTTTGTAAAAATGATACTATTATCGATGAAGACTAGAGATGGAAACAGACATAAGCATTTCTACTACTCTATGTCTACAAACTGTATCAGCTCCAGCACCCTGTGCTCACATAGGATCCATAAAAGAGCATCAACAATGGAGGGATCAAACTTTCTTTTGAGCCTTTTTTTTTCCTGTATGAATAAACAAGCTGGATTTAGATAAAATATGAAGATTTTCTATAGTTCTTCTGTGATGGATCAAACAGTGGGTGAATGAGTATTTCTCTAAAACTACATAGATAATTATTCAATTATATTATCATGAGCAGACAATTTACCTGTGTTAAATGGGTAAATTATGTATAGCATACAGTATTTTCGTTCATAAGAAAAATCACACACTTAAAAAATAATCCCAAAACAAACGACTCAATAAGTACTTAATCCATCAGTTATTTGAAACTGAAAGCATAATTTGAGAATTTCACAGTTGACTCCTTTTGTATGGAGGTTTCATTCTTAATAACAAAAAGTATTTACGATCAATTCCTCAAAATCAGTGAATACATTCGCACAATGGGGAGTTTGATGTGAAACTAGATATCAGTTATTAGTTCTAATGGATTTTGTAGTAGATTTGAGCGTGAGGATTTAATGATCACTTTGCATTGTCCTGTCGCTGGCAGCTAAAGAGCACAAGATATTATACCATGATAAATTTGACGTCTTTCTTCCTGCATCGTTCCCTGTCCCTTTCCCATTTCTCTCCCACCCTCCTCCTCCTCTCTCCAGCGTACTTTATGTACTGATGCTTATTATGACTGTTGTTATGACAGTCTCCCTTGCACTTACATGCACACGCCCGCTGCAGTTATCCCAGTGATTTACAACCCCGCCGTCTTCCACGGAGAGACAGACAGTAAGAGAGGCACGCTGAAGTTGTCTTTGAAAGCTTTATGTCGACTGTAAACTAGCCGCAGTGGCACCTCCACAGGGCCCGTCCCACACAGCAGACCGCCAGATCCTCAAGTCGATAGGCCTGTGATAATAGCCTCTCAGGGTTGACAACAGAAACATTCACTCAGTTTAATAACGAGGCCCCATGTCACTTAACATCTTTTTTTTTTTTTTTTTCATCTCCATGCCTTGGTTGTCTTTTTTTTCACAACTATTGGGGTAAATTGTGCATGTGACAAATTGCCTTATTTAAACAAAATGACACTGATCAAGAGTGCCCTGGCTGCATGGGATGTAAGACACAAGAGCATGGCTTGCTATCGTATGGTTTGAGATTCTGCATCAATAAAATGTATACAATTTTACAAGCTGAGCCTGGGCAGCTGCACCATTTCCTTCTGTTGCTGTTTAATTGGGGTTGTAATCCCTGGAGAGCAGCACAAATCCCACATAGGATAAAATCACATAGAAAACGCACCTGTACACACGTAGGCATAGAGGACAGGTACGGCGGTTCGGTGTACAGTTCAGTGCCTGCGTCTCCAACATGAGGCTGTGAGCATGTGTGCGTGCATATGAGCCCCTGATGTTTCATATATCACAGAACGCCCTCCTCTTTGATCATGTGCATTGAGGAGTGCGCAGAGGAGCTAGTTTAGGAATTCGACATGGCAACAAGCATCTCTTCAGTCACACGTGCTGCGGTGCACAGCGTGCCAGTGCGAACCGTTACATAAGCAGAGGCTGGGGATGGAAGTGTTGGGAAGGCAGCACGTGCAGTTAAGGATCTGTTAGCGGAAGTCTAAGCCTACAGAAGAATAAAATCTGCGCCATTTTGTTTTAAAATAAGAACAGCAACAGTTTTAAGCTTCTTTTGCAAACTGCGAGGAATCTTTCATCGTAATATTTCAGACGTTCATACTTATTGAAATGTTTCTCTTTATACAGTCATGAATGTATGGGATTATTGTATTTTTTTAATATAAGAAAAAGGCTGTTGTAATCCCATCGAGCTTATCAATTTTGAATTTAGATCACACCCGTCTGAACGTGCTAGACTTGCCACTTTACTATTTATGTCTTCTGAGAAACCCCTGCTTAAACCCGTGCTTGTCAGCACCCAAAGCCAAATAAGGTACAAACAACAACAACAGCATGACAAAACCTATTTAAATCAGACGAGGGGCCTTCACTGGGAAAAAGCTGCTCGCATTTCCCAAACTCCATCCAGTCAATATCCAAACCTGCATTTCCCAAGGTGCCACGGGATGTCAGATCTGTAGCCAACGGGCATATTCAAAAATGCATGTTCAGCCTCTTTGCCAGGAAGTGGATGTGCCAGTCATGACAAAAAGTTCCCTGAGACAGCAAGTTTATTTAACTTAGTTTTTCATGGATGATTGGTAGGCTTCTTACTTCAGTGAGCTGCACGAGCATGTGACTGCTGGCTTGACTGTTTTCAACGTGTCCCAGATTTACCATCAGGGAAATTTACAGCAATTTATCAAACTTTTCTCGATTTGTTGATGAATTATTAAACTGTCGAATGGGTTTCAGGTTTTGTCTCTGCATGCATAAGAGAAAATGTGTTCACTGATATTGTTGCGCTGTGAGTTTAATCTCAGTCAGAGCTCTCAAGGTTTTTTCTTTCTTTCTCGGGATCAGAGAGAGTTTATGAGGTTACATATCATGCTTTTATCACGTTTTCGTTCTTTCACTTCAATATTTTCTTGTTAGCTGCCCCCTGCTTTCTTCCCTTCTTTTTCTATAGCAGTACACATTTTTGCATATTGCTCCCATCAACTGCTTATCAGTGATATTGAATGAAACCTTGAATTTGCATTGCATCATTGAAAAAAAAATTCATAACCGTACGTGTATGTTTGTGAATCTTATTGAAAATGTGAAAACCGCTCAAAAGAGCATAGCTCTGTATATTAAAAGTAACATTAATAAAACTTTGAGCATCGCTTTAATCAATACATGCACATGCCTGCCAGTAATTCAAATATCACAAACGTGCAGATGTACACATGGTATTTCTCCCTTTTTAAAGATTTTTATTGCACGTTGAATTTAGTTGTCTGAGTCTGATGCACATATAGACCCTTGAAGGCTTCGTGTGATCTGAGGAAGTGGTCTGATGTTCCAATTCCAGGTAATGAGAACACAGGAAGCAGTCTAACACACAAACTGTTCCTAATGCCAGACAGTCATGGTAAATAGAGCATACAGGAAGCATTTTGTTCGAATGAAACATGTGGTCTTGCTTTTGATGTTAACGCTGCGTAAGACGTAATCCCGCACAATAAACTTGGCGAATAAGTGTTACACATATGCTGTGTCCTTCTCCTCTATGTTAATTGAGCAAAACTGACATGCACAGACACAGACACACACACAAAACTTCCACCATCTGCTTCTCCAGCTCGCTCGCTCTCTCTCTCTGACAGATAGACACTCTTTCACACAGTCTGTCTTAACCTCATGTTTCTATGAACAGAAGGAATTCCCCGTTGCTTTGTACTGAGAGTTTTTCTGACCTGTGCTGCTACCTTTCCATTTGCTTGAGAGTGAACCTCATCCAATATTGAAGCCCAGTCAGGTTTAATCTGAGAGCTTGCAGTGGGAAAGTGTTACACAGCTGTGCAAAATGCTTGCCTTTTTGGAGTAACCTTCTCTTCTCCCTCCACCTCTCCTCTGTTTCACCTTTCTGCCTTCCTCTTTTTTTCCCCAACTCCTTTCCTCCCACTTCATCCTTCTCTTTTCTCCATCTCCCTTCCCCCCCCCATCACTGTCCTTCTTCGCCCCTGTCTGTGCACTTACAGGACTACACATTGACAATGTACTTCCAGCAGGCCTGGCGAGACAAGCGTCTGTCCTACTCCGAGATCCCCCTCAATCTGACCTTAGATAACCGGGTGGCCGACCAGCTCTGGGTCCCTGACACCTATTTCCTCAACGACAAGAAATCGTTTGTCCACGGTGTCACAGTGAAAAACAGAATGATTCGACTGCACCCAGATGGCACCGTGTTGTACGGTTTAAGGTGAGAATCTTATATCTGCAGACAGCACAAGAACAATTAATGGCTTCATTATTGGAATGGAGTTAACATTAAACTATGCTGCAGAAGTAACATTAATTTTCGCATACCGTTGTCACACTCTCAAAACTTAATCCTATCCTTTCTATTTTCAGCATAACACAAACAACCTGGGCTGAAAAAAAAAAAAAAAGAAAAATCTTGCAGCTTTAATGTAACAATGAGACAAAGATTGCTGCATCGGACCAAGTCAGTAATTAGCTCATTAGAGGCAGATGAAGAAAACTACTGATGTGAGGTGCAATGTTGCCCCAGAGTGAAAATTCTAATGTTGATGAAGTGACCTACTTGCGTCCTCATTTACAGGACATGTGCACATCACCAAGCAAAAGGCACTACATTCAAGTCTTTTGCAAACCTTATGCATAATTTAACTTAGCACCAAGAAAAGGCTCATGTGCTGAGAATGGGTGTAGGTGTCAAGCCTTGAGGTTTGATATAAAATTAAATTACATTTCAGTTTTTTTTTTCCCTACATCGACCAGGGATGGATGCTGCTAATGTCAGTTCACAAACTAATTAGGTAGTCAACGTCAATGTCATTTCATTTGGCTTCGATACTGCTGTGATTCTTCTTCAATACTGATTTGATTTAAAGAAAAAAAACATGAATCAACTCTCCTTCTACATGTTTTCATCCAGACTTTGGACTTTGGCCAGCTTACACCAGGCAGGTGCAACCGCACCAAGCATAAAATGGGATCACTAATTAAAGTATGAATCACTCGGTCTGAATGTGATGTGTTTGAGTCACTGGAACATTCATAACACCTTAGGAAGAAAAACAAGACAATTAAAACACATATGGTGGTAATTTTCACAGAATTTCCCCAAGAATAACAGCTTTTACAAAAGATCAACACTTTCATAGGTGCAGCCTTAATAGAAAAAGTAAAATATTTGTAGGTGTACAAGTATTAAATGTTGATAACATTTTGTCCGAGGTGATGATGTTCATTCATATCCAATATGTTCGCATGACACGACCAGCTGTTTTCCAGATGCGGGAGACTAAACCCTGATTGTGCCGTAGAAATCCCTTTGAGCATTAACCCCTCAAAGTTAACATGATGACCGTGCACTTCTCATAGCTCACCAATTCGCCTCATCAGTTCATTTTGCAAATAGGTCTCTGATGGCCAAACTCTATAAAAAGTTATTGAGAATCATAACATCTTAATGACCATCATGGCAGCAGATTGGCACTGCTGTGGGAGCGGGAAATTAAATAGAGAGATCTAGAGGCAACGAGACCAAGAGCGAGAGAGTGAGAGGTGTATCGCGTGGATTAGCAGGGAATCTCACCATCATGCTCTCTGGTTTTCTTTGTTTGACTTGATATCTCACCCACTGTCCGAGCGTAGTGTTTATCTGCTCAAGTACTGCACAAGGTTATTTTATTCTCTTATTTCACCATTTTATCCCACTTGAATGACAAGAAAAGACACAAAAAATATTTAAAATAGCAAATGGAAGAACAAAGAAGAGCGATTCTAATTATAATCATGATTATATTAAAACGGATAATGAAAGAATGAAAAAGGTGCTATTAACTGGAAACACAGAGAGCTGCCGATATCAGCTTAGTTAGAGCAGTAATGATCTCTACTTTGGTTAAACTTTAACAAAATGTGAAGTTGTTCACTGTTAAAACCATGCAATGAAAGGGGTTCCACTGGGAAATCCTAAATTAAAATACAAATTATTATTATTGTTGTTGTTGCTAATAATAGTCTAAAATTGTCACATTTTTGCTATTCGAGTTTTTTCTTTATTCATTAATTTTTTGTGTAATGTTATAAACTGCTTTCATTCTTCAAAATTGTAACTTTGTCACATGTTGGAAAACGAGACAAAAACTGCCTCAGTATTGCGGCCGGTATTGTAATGAGAAGCGTTTCTTTAGCTGGACCACTAAATCGTTTCTTTGCAGATTTCTTTTATTCCTAAAATATTTCCTTTGTCGTACCCCTTTTTCGACATTTTCCCACAGCTTCAAGTCTGTCACAGATATTTTTCCATATTGTGTATTTTTTTTTTTCTTTTTGTCAAATTCATATTTATTTGATGTAACACTGTGAGGTGTTTCTAGCATTCACAAGCCAACAACACAAACATGGAAACACCACCGTTTCCAGCAGATTGCTTTCACCTAGACTCAGGCTAATGCAGGCGACCCCTTCCTTTGAAATTCCCAGGATATTATTCACTTGCAAAAATGCACATAAACCGAAAGAGCAGTTTCAATGAAAGATCATGCGATTTAGGATGCAGGATTTTAGTAAATCTGGCTCCATGTGTCTTAATTTATGTCAAGGTTACTGTAGTTCCTGAGAGACCAGCATCCACTGAAGTGAAATTTGCCAGTGAAGTTATCATTAATCACAGTCTGTTTTGCAGATGATCACGGACGGAGAGTTGTGGCATCTCCTCGGTTTGTGTGGGAGTTTTTCAGCTCCGGCGGCTCTGTTCACCCGACCTTTAAAGCAGCTTTTGGAAGTCACTACACTTCTTGACTTTTCTGTTTTTCCACTTCTCGTGGCCACACACCAAAATGTAAACAATATTTATGAGGTGTTTTTAATAGCTTGTGGTTTCTGTCTGACACTTTTTTTTTTTATTACACAAGGGGTTATTTGCATATAGTAGAAATGTGTAGGTGTTTTCACAAAATGTGAAAAAGTAAACTTGAACTGTTAAAGTCCCAAAATATTCACAACAGCATCAGAGCAACTTCTCCTAAAAGAGGTTTTGTTATTGATAAGGCATGAATGGTGCTTCATCAGCGTATTCATGTGTGTCTCTCTTGGAATGTGTTCATTGTCTGAAACATCAAAAGTGGATGAAACTAAACAGAAGAAATCTGGAGGCAGCAGCAGCCGCTTGCGGGGTTAAGATTATTCTCAATAGAGCCCACAGTGTACAAATGATGTTTTTGTGTGAGGGCATTCGGGTTAGAATGAATGACCTCCAGCATCCATTGACTGCAATATGCAAATGAAAAAGCTATAATCACTTGAAATATGGATTTGAAGATTCCCCCCACGCACTGCAGAACTTCTGACACAAAGTCAGTGCAAAATATTACTTTGGATGAAGTGGGATTAGTCTAAAACTGGGAGAAGAAATCCATCACCCTTGACACTCAATATCATGTAAGTAGGATGACCAGATTTTTGCAAATCCTGAATTGGGTCATGAAATCTTGGGCATGCCACTGTGTGCTCCTAAATCCACGCAGCACATGCAGATACAGCATATTACTGTCTACTTAAAGCCTAATAAATAATGTGCAGATATTTAATTCCTCGTGCAAATACATTAGATTAGATAACATAAAACTTTAATAGTCCCCATGTTAACAATTCTTCCAGTGTTGAGGAAATTATGAATACATGGAGCAAAAACCAGCTATAATTTATAATGGCCTTCTCAAATCCACAGTACTGATCTCTAGCATGTTAAATAAGTCAATGCGTTCTTCAGATGTGCATTGTGAGACCAACATATTTCAGCCATGGCAAGCATCCTGTAGTGTTCCCTGCTTTAAGAGGCTTTCCTTCCCTGACAGTTTGCTAGAAATCCAATGGAAATTCCATGCACAAGTGCGAGACAGATCATTTCTATCACAAAGTAGCTACATTTAAACCTGCAGGGAAGGCAAGAACACAGTAGAAGTTTTTGTTGATAAAATGTGCTGCAAAAAGCCTGATTTTAATGAGAAAGACACATTGATGGGAAAGAAAAGAAAAGTTCATTAGGAATGCATCATCTATAGACGACACTAACAGAGAGAGCCACACAAAGGCATGTACCAACTGTTGATGAATATTTGTACACATGGTCATTGTAGGCATTGAACTGCCAGTTTATCCCAGGAATCCATTAAGACAACACAGTAAACGCCACCAAGCCTTCTGTGGGATGATATACATTAATTTGCACGGATCTGTTCATATGCAAACTACTGTCATTCGTCTCTTTTTCACCCCACAAATCAAATATCACACTTTAATTGATATTAAGAAAATAATTATAAAGTTCACCACTAAACAATAGTTCTTTTAATTGCAAGGAAACAGGAGTAAAAGTCTGAATTGATCCCTACAAAAATAAAGGTAAGACGAGGTTGAGGGGAAAAAAGAACTTCAAGGCTTGAGATCTTTTCTGTGTTGGGGTTAGTTTGCTGCCAGATAGGAAAGAGAATTCTTGGATGAACTGCCTCATGTGTTTGTCAGTAAAAGCTACAGCGCAAACGTACGTAACACAGAGATAGGACAAACATAAAGATTAGCATAGTTAACCAATATCTTTATTCACTTGTCATTAATTAATTAGATTTTATCTTCCAATACTAAGTAGTAACCATTTTCCCATAACACCCTACTCCCGATGTTTTTATGGTCGGCTGTGGGTTGGAAGCAGCTGAGTATGGGGGAGGACTGCTCTGTGAATGCTGTCATTAACTATCAAATAATGTGTCTTTGGCATGCCGCTCTTTTTGTTTTTTTGTTTTTTTGTTTTTTTTTTTTTTGGATCTGGAAGAAACCCATCAGGCAATGCCATTTAAGATATGTTTGAAAACCACTCTATGAACAAAGTATCAACAAAACAACTGTGGGAAATAATGCATCACAATTACAGGCTGTGTCTCTTGAGGAGTCAATAAAAAATGAATCAAGTGTCCCAACTAAACAATTCCCTTTTTTAGAAAGCACGATCGTGTGAGTTCTTTGGGATCTGATGTTAGCTGGTTTGATTCCCCCCGCTGACAGGCTATGACTGTGGACCCTTGAGCCTCGCCCTCTGACTCGTTCAGTTCAGTCAGCCTTTTATTTTGGAGGCCTCCATGTTAGATTTCTCAGATTTTTTTGCATCCTTCATCAACTGTGTTAAAGTAAAACGTACAATATTGGTTTTTATTCACCCAGTGAAAAAACACACAGTGTTAAAATAACGTGTCATTCAGGAAAGTGAATTTATCCAAAGATTTTCAAATAAAAAAAAACAAAAACAATACATTTTTGTCCCACCTCCAACAGCAGTCCTCTTCACCACACACTGTCAGTCACGATGGCAACATAATTACTACTTAATAGCTTGCATTTTCTACACATGACCAACATGTCGCCTCCACTGACTGACAAGGAAACCTGCAAAATTAACTTTAGACATGTGCGGCCCTCTCCCTCTGCTGCAGCAGCCAGGACAGGTTTAGAGCTTATCGAACAAATATTCTTTATATGGAACTGATATTAAAGTGCACGGACATCATTTGGGCACAAGATGCAACGTGACCCCATGGTGCTGATGGAGGATGTATCAGACGTATTACAGCAAATCAATCTGAATCTGGAAACAATAGAAACGAAAAACCACAACATGTGTTTGTGTCCTGTTAGCAGATAAGTTTCTACATGTGCGCGTGCAGCATCAAGTTTATGCTAAGTTTATAAACAAAAACTCTTAGTGGATCAGTCTTTCTATAGCAGATATCCCCCTCTTCTGCTAAAGGTCCTGCAGACGCAGCAGCTTACTGGAGTCTTCAGGGAGGTGCGTGTCGCATCGACGCAGAGACGTGGATAGTTCATGACAACACATAACCCCTGCGGATCATTTGCATATGGAAAATAAATGAGGCTTGTCAGCATTTAATAATTACTCATATCAGTGCTTGGTGTCAGTTTGTTCTTTTCCTTCGAAAAAAATGGTATCTGTGCATCCATACTGACAATGTATCTGTTTTGGAAAGCTAGTTTTTTTTTTAGAGATTATATTGAGGCAAGCAGTGTTTTTGTGAGCAAAACATTCTTGTTGAAACTGCTCAGAAAATGATAACATGTGCGACAACATTTGAAACTTGGCAAAACACAGGGGAGTCAACACATTTGCTTGGTCTGAATCTCAATGACTGCTGGAAACCCTGAAGCCTACTTGGCCCTGATTTGACCTCCAAGTTTTATTCAGAATCTTCGAGCACAGTCTGGTAAATATGGAGGGTCACGGAAGGTGATGCAACATATGGCGCTCAGCTGGTGTGACTGGCAGTATTTTCAGGCTGTAGCCAAGCAACCGGGGACTAAGCTAAGGCTGGATGTGAAATGTGGCCGTGTTGTGCACCATTTAACGGATTGGAGGAGCTGGAATGTATGTGGAAGTGAATGGAAGGACAGACAGCTGCGAACACAAGCAGCCACTTAGAGGCAAACACATCCATCGACTGACAAGCGACACAACAAACAAGAATGCAGCGGCAAATTGTCCAACACAAACATGCACAACCTTTACCTTTCCCCACACTCACTTCAAACACTCCGCCAGGGGCTCTTGCTCTGGGTTCTGCTCCGCTGACTCCATCTTGACACAGAGATCAGAAAGTTGCCAGAAAGTAAGCGGCAATTTACTCCTTGGTTAAACACTTGGAAGCCACAGAACCCCATCACCTGCGGCAAATTCATCAGAAAGCAAGAAATGCTGACAAAGACAGGGGACAAGACAGAAAGAAAAGGAAAATCCATCTAAACCTCTTAGGCTCAAACAACCTCACTGTTACACTCACAGGGGAGGAAATCCTCAAGGTGTGTAATATAAAGCAGCATGTTAATGCTGGAATTCTTCCTTTTGAACTCCTTTACTGGTATTAAACAGGAGCGTTATGATAGCACGCTCCTTTAATGTCCCACCTGACATCTGCTGTCCTTAAAATATTCACTCATCTCCTCCCTTTCATCTTTTTCACTCCTGTGGTCTCTTGCGCCTTGCTGCTCCCATGAAATTAATTCAGAGAATTGTGCATCTACAGTAAATGACAGTGTTTTCTGTTTTTCAGCACAAAAAAAAAACAAGAAAAAAGGAATAAAAACTACGTTGAACTGCGGTTCATACTTGATTGGGAGAAAACCAATTGTTTAAAGTTATGCTTTGCGTTGTCGAGCCTGCAGAGGATCGAGATAATTAGTCAGGAATATATACATTTTTCAGTCCATATTGCACAATATTCCAGGCCATTTATTTCTAGCCGTATTACATTTTCTGGCATTTCATCTTTTCAGGAGAAGATACAGAAATACTGATAAAGAAAGGTCACAAAGAAGGAAAAAAAAACGTTCATTTCAAGTATTATGAGAACTTTCTACACTATTATAGGTTCAGTTGAAGAAATGAACAGTTGATGTGTTCAGATGTTTCATATATAGATGCATAATGAAGGTAATATGAACGCAGAAGTAATATGGCTTGACCTTTGATGCACTAGCAGCTCGGATGCAGTAGTTTAATCATGACCCAATGTACGAATTAGTTGTGACTATAGACATGATCTACTGAAGGTTTACGTGTATAAAACTGAGTGAAAGTGTTTTGCGTTGCGTCCGATGGATACGCAAAGCATCACAAGATCCATTTAGCGCATTAGCCTTTATTAATATGTCATATGTGGCGTGTCTCTCAGACTGCACAGCATGCTGGAAGGAATCTATGATAAATGATTGATTACTACGCGTAATGTGATTTTGCTACCACTGAAAACATTGAGATTGTGTATGATTTAAATAGGAATTGCAAAACAAACTTCTGCAGAAATTATGCTGTTCTGTGACACTAAATCAAGACTTTTATTCACAAGCTTGATTTAAGGATAATTTCAGTTTTTTGTCTCAAATCTTGATTTTTTTTTGACAGACCAGATTTTTTGTTGTTGTCAAATTTCAGTTTATTTTCTCTAAAGCTCCGTTACATTTGATATGTTCCTTGACCACAACACCCAACTCTACATTTTGTCTCGCAAGCAATGAACATAGAACTAATGCTATTTCAAACACACACATTTGTGTAAACAGTACCTGATAAAAGTAAAACTCTCATTTGGATAAAACTGTCTGCAGATGATGTTATTCATGGTGACTGAGTCATGGTCATGATCAGTGTGCACTCTTGGTAGAATCCTTGTAAATAAGAACCTAGGTTAGGGTGTGATTTACCAAAACTAAATGTTTTGTTTTTCACTCAATTATATTTTCTTGGGTAAATAAACCTGGAAAATAAATTGAGAATAGATGACAGGCTATGATATGTTGAAGAATTGGGCTTTTAATTTGACCCAATTTTACCTTGTAGTGATTGCCATTTTTTTCAGACTTGAGGCCCTGTTGACATAATGTTTCAAGTGAAAAGGCATCCTTTTATTCTTTTCATTTCAGAAAAAAAATTACAATCACCACTCTACAATGTTATGAAAATGATGTACGTCAGCAGGCAACAGCAAAAATGCTGAAAAGGCTTGTCGTTAGCATACCATGCAGGCCATGAGTTGGTGCCGTTGACTACAGCTGAGGCGTGCATGCACATACTCTACCACGGACGGAGCTCGAGTGTTTCCAGGAAGCGTCGTTTTCGCCCGTCTACATGACGAAGGAGCCTGAAATGTTCCACCTCGGGAGCCGTTGTTTAAAAAGTTGCATTTTCGGTGGCTCCAAACACCCAGGTCTTGTAAATGGACACCCTCAATACAACAAAGGGTTTGCGTTTTTGCGTTCTCGATCAGGAAGGAGCGGTTCCTCTGGTCGACCGTATGCTGTCTGTGGTTTCTCATGAGACAGAGATGATGGGAGGTCTTCCACTGACAACAAGGGCTTCATGACGTTATTGTAACCCCACATGAAGTCTTTGCCAGCAAATTACTCACAAAAACATCAGTCCTGGTTGTTCTAATATCTTAGAATTTTTGAATACATATGCTTTGATATTGCTGTGGCGATTTCCATGGCGGGATCGTTAAAGATAGTGAGACAGTCGAGAGCATAAGACAGACTGAGAAGCACAAAGACACACAGGGGTGATTATCTCTGCTGTGTAACAGAGGATTGGACTCAAGATGAGCCTCTTCGCTGGCACAAATTTATCTGTGTTGTCAGGTGTTCCTAGACGATTACCCACCATGCTGTGCAGCTCTGTAGCAACTTCCTCAGTGGGAGTCAAGTTCCCACACAAGACCCGAGCCAGGGAAAGAATGGCAGCCTATTACTCACAGCCTCGTCCTTATGTTCACTTCACAAAGTCTGATGGACAGTATAACCTTATCTATTGACTCATGGTTGGCAGCTGTTATTATCCCTTATTATCCTTCTGTGTGTATTTGTTTTGAGATTCACTGGACACTGTTCATGTCGATACGCACAGAAAATGTGATTGGATAGGAGCAGTAGAGCAGAGGGGTACTGCACTTTGGCTACTGCTGTATGAACCTGGAAGAAAATCGGTTTTCATTTTATTTTTTTATTTTTTTATTTGTAATCATTTTTTGTTGGTTATCATTTTATTAGCAGTTCATTCTTTTCAGTCCTCAAACTTTTTTTTTCCCCCCGATCGTGGCGATGTAACCATCGCTTTTTTTTCCCTATTTGGCTCATACAACTCATGCAGACTGAAAACCATTTGACATTCAAAATATTTGAGGCTAATTCTTGAATGGTTTTCTTGTTACAGGAAAGTTTTTCTTGTTATTCAGAACTAATTGTTTAAAATATGGTATCTTATCAATGTCTCAAAATCGCATATCCTTGTGTTGCAATTCGATTTTTGTCCGTAAATTAATTTGACCCCATAGATCAGGGTATATTTCTACTCAAACCACTTGTATCTTGTAAAGACAATCTCCCTTGAGGCCGTCAAATTGAAGATAGCAATCCCCAACTGTATTGATCTTATTTTTTCTTAAACACAGTCGGGCAGTGTTGATTTGTGATATGAAAGCTCGGTGTCATTTCAGCTCGCCCAAGCGTGTTATGATGACCATTACTCAATATTACTTCCTTTGACACTTTTTGGACTCTTCGCATTGTTGAAAGGATTATTGACAGACGTCACATCATGTTTCCTATGAAATCTATAATTGTTCATTTTCACGGGTGGTGAAGGAGATCACAGTTAATCGTCATTTCGTTTTCTTTGTCATGGTGTGCCAGTGCCTTGCATACACTTCTCTCTCAAATGACACTTTATGGAATAAAAAAAAAAAAACTTAAATGTTTTGATTTTAAGTGGAGGCAAACATAAAAGAACCTCCTACTCTCTCTTTTATCCTTGTTTATTTGCACAATGTTCACTCTCAACGACATCGTTCACACAGCAAAGTGCTGTCATTTCAAACAAGAGAGGCTGGGATGGACAGCATGTGACAGAATACACACAACAAAAACCTGCCCAGTTCACACACCTATGAAAAAATCTCTTTGAAACATTAAATTAAAGTAGCATAAGAATATATTAGAAGATTGTTAGATCTTTTCACTTTAATGGATTGATCCAAAGAGAAAAACTAAAGAATGTGATCACCTTTATTTCTCAAATTCTAAGTTCTGTAACTTGCAAATGTATCCAGTGAAGGGATTTTGATTTTGATCCTGATAAAATACAGCCCAGTGCACCTCTGTACATGTAAATGCAGGTTGTAACAGGTGAATACATGGTGATCTACATTTCAGTGAGTCGTCTGAAAAATACATCATCTATAAACTGTATTTGAGTTTTTCAGTAAGCTGCAATAACTTCCCTGCATCATCAAATATCACGTCAGCAACAAAAATATATTTTAAAATATCAAGTAAATGCATCCTACATATTTCATGACAATATAAATACAAACAACTGCAGTCATCGCTGATTCTCCTCCTGTCATTGCTCTCCCACAGAGTTTGATCCCCGCAGCGGCTCACATCTCAGGTGGGGCCTCACAGAGGACCCGCAGGATTATCCAAACAATGTTAAAACTGGGACATAAGGATTAGCTATGGCCGTGTAATCCCCAGTGGTGTTCTCACCACCACCACACGAGCACCACCAACCTTTTTTTCTCTCAGCAACGTTTACCTGCAGGATTTTTTTTTTTTTTTTTTTTTTTTTGTCATTTGTTTCCTTTTGTTATGAACAGGTAAATCATCTGTTGACAACATCACTAAAACAATAAAGCTGATAAAGCCGGAGTTATGTAATTTCGTACAGTTGCAATCCTGTGCAGTTTTATTGGCACACACCTGGCAGTTTATGTACTCTTCTGGAGTGTATCATCCCTGACCAACCATTAAAGTTTGCTGTCAGTAACCTGAACATACATGTGTCTTATGTCTTCACAGGATCACCACAACTGCCGCGTGCATGATGGACCTCAGGAGGTATCCACTGGATGAGCAGAACTGCACACTTGAGATCGAAAGTTGTAAGTTTTTTTCATCCACTTTTTACCTTTTCTTTTTTTAATCATCGAATGTTCATCATAACTTATTCCAAGTCATTGCAGATTATAAGGAGTCATTTAGTTAGTTTATAATCTAAAAACGGCTAACATATGCCCAGCTTTTCAAACAGATCCCATTCGGCCTATTGCATTCGTAGACCAGCGGGACGTCAGCTTTGTCTGGGCAGCTGTGTGTTACTGGGCTTCCACTGGGCCCCAACAAATTGCGTTGTGCTGTAATACAAGGATTTACTCAGAATTTTAATATTTTCAACATAATCCTTTCCATCCAATTCTCAGTGTTTCCCTAGTAAAAGTAGAAGCTTTCTTTTCCTCCTAAATATATCCTCATCTTACTTTATGCTTGTCTTAGAGGATGTATTAAATTAGTTTGAATTATTGTCACAGAAATGCATATAATTCAAATCAAATTGATGGTCTTTCATTCAGTTTTTAAAGCATAGAGATTGTGTTAAAAAAAAAAGTAGTGGGAATTGGAGTAAATGGTTTTAATTGACCTAATTTGCATGTGGTTATTTCATCATGGGTCGATGATCCATGATTAACACCAGATACCCGCATCAAATGAGCTACTTATCACAGCTCAAGTGCCTCAACCTTCTCCAGAGCTGTGTACTACTTTGTGTAATGTGCTCTGTCCGTGGTGCTGAAACGATGCATAAGAGCCACATAGTGCTGTTGAAAGCTGTAGCCTTTTTTTTTTTTTTTTTCAAATGACAACTATCTGCAACAAGCACGTCAATGGAAATGCCCTCCAACTGCTACAACACCTCTAAGCCATTATGATGTAAAAGGTTTTCAAGTTCAGATTTTTTTTTTTTTTTTTTTTGCTTCCATGAGTTTATTTTAGTTTAGTTTGTTCACTTACAGTTTGGTTAATGGTGGCATAAAAGTTAGTGAAGCAAGGCTGCAGCAAGTAGTTTAGCTTAAATTTCAATGAATCCCTTTCAAACAGCACTCTGTATTTCAAAATATGTTTTTTTGTGTGTGTGTGTGGCACAGTATCGAGATGTCTACAAATGCAGATACAAAGTGCTTCTGTATTTAAATCCTTACAGCTTAAGCTGCTGGCACACCGCAGAGAGATAAAAGTAACAGCAGTGAAGTAGAAGAGGTGACCTTGTCATTTAGCTGCTATCATGAGGAGAAGAGATGCCCGCCCAAAAAGTTACACCTTTTAACATGAACCCATTTCCACAAAATGTACAGATATGGTTAAAACTGTGCTATATTTAACTGTGCAACTGAGCTCGGAGGCCCACAGCTGGTGCTGTACGAAGGGAATCAGAGCATAATTGAACAAAAAAATAATAATTTTTTTGAAAAATCAAGAGCAATTTAAACCATCTTTTTTAGATAGCTCGAAAACAAGCCGTTCTTTTAATTTCTATGAATTAAACTTTCTGGATACAGGTCTAAGAGGGCACACTGGCTGCTCCATACTATTAAACAGTTCTGTCCAAAAATGCAGACCATTTGTTCAGTTACAGCTCTGTGACAGTGTAGTTACACTGATGCATTGCAGCATTTGATTATGGTCGCAAGCTAATGGACTAAACATATTTTGCTTGGTGGTTGATGGACACCGAAGCCTCCCTAAATGCATAATGGATTGTATCTGATTCTATATCGATAAACAGTAAATTTCCCCTGAAACAGGCGGGTGAGCTGATAGCTGTATGTGCAAAGAGCTATTTAAAGAAAATGCAGTGAAGATGGAACAGTATCGAGGGAAAGACTAAAACCAAAGTACAGCTGAGAAAAAGCTGAAGAAAAGAGTAAAAATAATCTGTTTAGAATCACATAGTTTAGCAATTATGATGACATGTCAATTGTTTTTTTTTTAACCCTTTCTACCAGTTCCAGGATTCATTACTGCCACTCAGGTGGCCCTAAAAGATTATTTCCCATTCTGAATATAGACATTCTCATCATGTATACTCTGCACCACAACAAAGAAAAAACTTTAAAGTTTAAATTTAAATGTTATTATGGCGTTATATTGCCAGTCTGGCCCCCTCACGGTGAAATTGGGCTGCGTGTTTCCCCTGAAGTACAATGTGTTTGACACCCCTGCTTTAAATGGGCTAAATGGACTGGCCGCCTGTCCTGGACGTACTCTGCTTTCACTCAGCGTCAGCTGGGATCAGGTCTGCCGCCCTTGGTTGGGCAAAGCAATATAGAAGATGGATGGAAGGACAGTCATCATGTTATCTGTGGATTATAATACAGTGGAGAATAGCAGCTCCAGTAGAGCTTTCTACAAATAATGCTTTTTACTTATCAAGTGATCTGCTGCCAAAAAAGTACAAACAGAAATGATGACCTCTGTAAACCCCATAACAGAGCAGTGTAGTAATCTTCCTTACCACACAAGATTTTTATCCATGACTCGTAAGTTAACTTGATTGCAGTCGCTTCCAGTAAAGAGAGATGGAGCACGCTGGTGAGAATCATCTTTTTTTTTAACAATACATTTTTCTTATTGAACCAAATTTGTTCTCCACCAGAAGAAGAAAAACAAAAATCTGTATTTTGACCTTTTCGGCTGGAGGGTGAAAACAAGCAAGCGTATGTGTCTTATTAAGAGCATGACCTTCTTGTGGGCACCATTGTTCACACAACTGTAAGCGTATTATCTATAGTTTCTCTCACAAAGGCAGTTCACAAACAAAAATGCCTCAATCCCATCTCGAAAAGGAATCTGGTATGCCATTTGTAAGATATTGTAGAGTTTGCCGCCGTTACCACAAGCTGTGCAGTGTCCACTTAAACTACTTGTTTGAACATAGTTCAGAGAGTGATGGTGAGCAAGTGCAGAAGAGACAGAGAGCGACGCTGGCTGTTTACAAATGAGCGCTCCTCAGAACATAGCTAGTCATCTGTACCCCAAGCACACATCCTTCTCGTTTAATTTGGTGACAGGCTTTTTCCCACCAAGCTTAAAAGACACTGGCTGGGGAGTAGTAACTGTGGCTGTGTGCGCGCACAGATAGATGTGGGCGTATATGTGTGTAGATCACAGCCACTTGGAATTGCAATGTGCCCTGTAGATAACATAAAAAAAAAAAATAAATAAAATAAACACACACACACATGCACAAAACACGTGCACAGACACACAACTTCCTCTTTTGTTTTATCTTTGCCCTGGGAGCTGAAGGCAATCTCTGTCTGGACTCTTTTAGATGTAATGTTGCCTCGGATGAATCCCCCCATTAGCTGAAAGAGTAGAATTTTTATGCAGATTTCTCATCCATATTGTCCTTTGTTTTCATTGTGCTGCTCATCACCCACACATCTGTCGCTCAATAGCTTCTTTTGCACCTCTTTTTTTTTTCCTTTTTCGCCAATTTGACAAGGTCATTTAATATTCTGATCTTCTGTTTTCTTTTTTGTTTTGTTTTTTGTTTTTTTTTTTACAGAAGGTTGGATTGTTACAACACCTCATGTCATTGGCATTGGCTTTGTGTTGCTTGTGAATTAAAAAGCTTTGACATATCGAGGAGCATCCATTGTTGGATTTATCTTTAATCCCCTGATGTTTACCGTCTCTAATGACTTCAAGCAAAATTCAGATCCCGATTGTGATTCCGTTACTAACTGTTAATTACACAATAACAAAAAAAGGATGCTTCTAATTGAGTAAAAAAAAAAAAGTAGCTAAAATGACTAAACTGCTTATGTAAGAAACGAGGAAGATGTCCTTTATGCCAATCATTTGTGGCATGTTTTTGTTCAGAGACAGGGACAACAAACAACCTGAAAAAGAAAAAGTTGCGGTGGGAATGGAAGCCAGTGACTAATGATTTGCCGGTCTGACAGTTTCATCCCCATATTTTGGTTGAGATTTGTTTATAATAGAAAAGAGTATTAAAATACAAACGTCACCATGGAGATGAAGGTGTTATTCTGTCAAGGTGTTTATAAGCAGGTAAATTAATTGGATTGAGTGTTACTTAATTTATTAATCACATTTTTATAAAAGTAAACCAGAAAAGAATAAAATAAAAACTCAGATGGAAGTTGACTTTAATACTGCACAGACTCATGATGAGAAACAGTGGGTAACGTCCCGGTTTATCACCTTCCAGGCCAAGTTTTGTCAACGTGCCTTAGTGTTGCGGCTCTCGGCATCTAATCTAATCTCTAATCTCTCACTTCAGCTTCCATCACAGACTGCGCAAGATATTACCTTGGTGCGAGTAAATACCATTGCCTGCATTATTCAGTATGGTTAAACCGCTCTTGTTCCGGGTCACTGTTACCGCAATGCAGTTTACAGTGTAAACTGTATATGTTGCTGCTGAGCAGCTTTACCTTCGCAGGACGCCGATTCTAGTAAAACATGTAACACTGACTTCACAAGCACAGCAGCTGTGTAGCTTCTCAATAAATCATCAGATGAAGAGAATCAGTCAGCCATTAAACACTCACTCAACACCGCACAAGAAGCTTAGTTATTTTTTTATTTTTGGCCTGATTAGCTTCTTTAGCTTTAGCGCATGTGTGACAGTGAATGTTTTTTTCAGCTATGAGAAAATCTGAGAAAAAAAGAAACACAACCTCCCACATTCAGACCAGAACAGAGCATATAGAGCCTCACTAAAACTGAATGACAATAGACATTAAATTACACTAACAATAAAACATTTTATTGCTGCATTTCCGTCAAGTAATAGTTATATTTTCTGCACCGGTGATGCACATCATATGCACAGAGCCACTTCCAGTCTCTGTCTCTCTGTTGCTATCCCCGCTCGTCGGAGTCCATTTTTAGAAACCGCAGACATCTTCTGGGGTGTGAATGGTTTCTACACTCGGGCTTGCATGGCTTATTTATTTATTTTATCTTCAGATGTTCCTGCGAGGCATGCAGTCCGCTGCAGCAGGATGTGCACTGCAAAAGTCGAAAGACATTTTTTAATTACAACACCAGGAATAACATTAAAGTCACTTTGAACTTCAAGGAATTAAAAATTCATCTGAGACATATTTAAGAGTGAAGCGGCCTTCGTCGCTCATCGGGGAGGGCAAGTAGCGGGCGCTCGTCAGTGCGAGATTTGAACTGCCCACTTCACTGTGTGTTTGTGTGCGTATGTGCAAGCATGTTGTAAAAAATTTTAAAGAAAAAATACATTTTTTTCAAGATGTTTCTTGACAACAGCAAACACAACACAACGCCGAGACCTGAGCCGAGATATCGGTGATAATGGCATGAAAGCTACCAAACTAGCTGTAGCCTCAAGGCCATGCTGCCAGCGTGAGTTTGTTTAAAATTGAATTTTTAACGGGAAGGTATTATTGAAATTGGTTTGTGTTTATATTGTGGTAATTGGTTTTGTGAAAATATGGACATTTTCACCACATGTACTCTGTCACTTCCTTTGTAGTTGCCACACAAGCTCACTCAGGATGAAATCTGACTGTAGACACACATTGAAAGTCTTTTTGATTTTAAAGAATATCTAGCAGGACCTAAAGGAGCCCAGTTCAGACTCAGATTCAAACATCTTTTCTGTAAGGAGTTTACATTTTCTTCCTTTGTATTGTTGTCATTTGAGGCTGTCTCAGGCCATGGGCCTGACTGGACCCTCTTCCAGGCCACTCTCGGCCCTCTTTCCAGGCATTTCACTCCCTCTCAGTGATAATGTGGTCAAACAGCAGATTTTAGATGACAAATATAACAATCAGTTTTCACAAACCCTTCATTTAACCTCAAAACCATTATTACTCTGATTTCTGTAATTAAGCCTTGAGTACATACAGCATGTCTGTTTGTAAATGTTAATAAATGCAGTTATTGACATTACATTCCTAATCTCCTTCTGTTTTCTCTGCTGTATATTGATTGATTGAAAGTCCTTTATTTGTCCCGCATGGGGAAATTGCAGGGTTGCAGCAGCAACCTATGCTAAAAACAATATTACATGGCAAATAAAGAAACACATTGTGGGAGAATTTGATTTTACATTTCAATCCTCAACAATGTTTGTACATATTGGTATCAATGATGAGAAGAAAATTGATTTAAGGGTGTGTTTTTTACACCTTCGCAACAGTTTTAATACAAATCCAAGGTGTTTCACCATAAGATGAGCAATAAACCAAAAAATTTAAATTATAAGGAGAAGAAAAAAGTTATCCCTGATTGTTTTACCCAGAGCAATATCACAGCCAGTGTTTTATGTCCTGCTTAAATCCTTCTTTGCCCATTAAAACAAATCAACTGAGACATTTTTTTTTTTTCATAAGCTTGATAAAAAAAGAAAAGAAAAAAGCCTGGAGTCAGATTTGGTCAGGGAGATATGCCAGAGTCCCAGTTAAATAGCTTTAGTATTGTATAGTTATCTCCTCTGATGTTATCATGAACCATTTCATTTATTTTTGGTCTGCCATTGCTTTCAGACTTTAGAATCCAGAAGAAAAACATTTGTGTTAATATAAAATACATCCTGTCACGCTCTCTTTTTCTTTTGCACTTGGAGTAAATTAATGAATGTTTAAGCTTTCTTTTCTCCAACAACCCCCTGTCTCTGATATATGAAAGATAAACCAATTAGTGGCCGACACAGTGAGACAGAAACAAAAGATTTTGTGGCAAAGTCATAGCACAAACTGAAAGTCTTCATTCTCGTATAAACCTGGACGGATCTGAGTTTACTTGTTGCAAAGTGTCAATATCCTGTAACAGCAAGAAACTATTCCTGTAAAGTCCAATTAGCTTTAGAAGTTATATCCTTCACACCACGCAATACATAAGTGTTTGCTAGTGTTTTTTTTTTTCCTTTCTTTTTTGTATGTTGTGATTAAAATGTAAATCTTCTGCCGAGGAGCTAAAGCGAGAGACGTGAAGTCATTAAAATCCAAAGGATTTATCCTGCTGGGATCATCACTCGCGTGCTTTGTAGATCCTGGGATTAATTGAAAGCTCGACGTTTCGGGTTTAAAAGGTGGCTGCATGGGTTAAAAAAAAATGGATGAAAGTTCATCTTTCAAAAATAAAAACTGTAAGAAATGTATCAACAATCTTCTTTGAATGTATACGAGGTTTAAGGTTTCCCTGCTGGTCCGCATAGGGAAAGATCAGGGGTCATTCATAAAAGAGCACTTTTATCTTCTGCTGGTGATTCACTGGAGCTGAACTCTGATCATCAAACCAACATCTTCTCTACATCCTGATAGCCTGGGCACCGTTCCGGGCAATCTTCAAGAACTCTGTTTCAAGGAAATAGTTTGCCACAAGAATGTTTGTTTTTTCGTTTTGAAAACATTGTCTGTTTACATGGAAATGGCTGAAATACTGAAAATTATGTAGTTAGTGGGTGTTGTTTGTCCTTGTAATGAAACCACGGATATTTGTATGGACAGTCGATGGAGCTGGATAACGAGTGATTCTCAACTCAAAAGCCACCGAGTCCAGGAGAATATGGGCTGAGGATCAGGAAACTCTGGAAGCAGACATCGCTGTTATTGTCCATCTACTCATGCATGTGCAGGAGAACTGTTTGCATGCGCATTGGCAGCATTTTCCACCATTTTGACAGATTTCTCACTAAGTTGAGAAGCGTTTTGAAAAGCTTGCAATTTCGGCGGCTACAAACTGCACTGTGGTTCAAACCCAAAACCCAAAATGTAACAACTTTTCAGTTTCCACTTGAAAACGACACGGCCTTAGTTCATTTCTCTGCCTTCATATCTTTCAGTCCTGATTCATAGAACTTTTTCATCCTCTGCTTTTAGTAGAGCGGCTTTTAATCATCTGCAGTCAGTTCAGAATCCAATGTTTTACAAGAAATAATAGATGGGGACACGTTGATCTTATTTTTACCGCCATGCCTTTAAGCAATGTCTTCATTTTGACATGAATTTTAATATTGATCGCAAATTCAAGAGCCCAAAATTTAATGAACGTCGAAGTTTTGGAAAAAGCAGTGTTACACTTTGATGCATTAGAAGGAGACAGAGGGTTGAGGCGGTCGGGAACATTCCCTGACAAGTCTATGTTGTGAATGCTCAGTGACTAAATGGGTCACAGTTAATTGAGAAGAACAGGAGACAAGAGGAGGAAGAAGAGGTGAGGGAAAGCACAATGGCTGGATATGTATTAGTCATAAGATGGATGTCAGTGACAATAGGTAATAGAACTGTACGATACTATGTGGAAATGTTGTGATTGCAGTATGAGTTGTGATGAACACAAACAATTAAGTGGACGATGTTACTTTTATGTTTATGACATTGTTACGTATATTGCACAGGTTGGTATTGCATCGACAACACGCTTGATACATTGTGTAGCCTGAGAAAAACAAAGTGCAAATGGGGTAAAAAAAAATGGAGGGAAAAGGAGATATAAAAAAATAAAATGGTGAATGAAGTATGAGGCGAAACCCGAGGACGGGGGGGGGGGGGGGGGAGTGGCGTATAACAATCTTTTCTTTATGCATTAATCAATGAGCCAGCGTGGGAGTTCCCTTAAATTGTTCTGTCAAGTATGATTTCATATGTCATCCAAAGCAGCCCCATCTCTCTTGTCATCCCCCCCCCCCCCCCCCCCCCCACACACACACATACACACACACTTCATACTCATGCAAATCAAACATGTCCATTATCTTTCATTGTCTAGATCTCCCCTTCATCAGCACGGAACAAAAGTACTGATCACACATCCAATAATGAAAGAAAGGGAGAGTCAGCGACCAAGCCTGCAATCAAATATAGACTTACAATAGTCATTCAGCGAAACTCGCATGCAAAAAGCCTCATTTCAGCTGACGTGCAGCGTTATGAACTGCTGCAGCCATTACCACTGATTATTATGTAGCATGTTGAGATAGAGAGAAAGAGTCGACGTTGTTGAAATAATCCACCCAAAATGAGAAAGAAATAAAAAGTACAAATGCATGCTGGGAGAGGCTCGGCAGTTTTATCAGTTAAACACATATATTGTGATTAACTAAAGCAACTGAGCTATTTAGCAATATAAAAGGTAGCTCTGTGTGACTTCTCAGTTTAATACATCCCCTCAGTATGTCAGGGCCGATAAGAGAAAACCCTTTTTCCTCCTTATAATGGCATTCTGCCGTAGTTAGCAGGTTTCAAAACAGTTTTTGTGTAGTTTTAGTCTTGTTTTGCTGGTGAATCACTCTTAAAAAAAAAAAAAAAGTGCAACAGCTCCATCTGTCTCTTGTCTTTTCATGTTATTCTTCCTCTTAGTTTGAGAGCATTGCTCTTATGCCCTCAAGTCAGCAGACATGACAACTGCACCGCAGCAGACAGTAGGCAGTGGTTTATGCAAGAGTCGAGCTTCATGGTCTAATGAAAAATTTCAGCATCTTTTCTCTCTGCCTTCAGTTCTAACTACAGAGTAAGATGTTCCTCAATCATTTATTGCGGCTGCCCACCGGCCACTTTGCTCTCATTTCGGCCCAATCAGTGGAGACATGGGCAGCGGAGACAGAGCCGCCTTTGTACAGATTAATATTGATGGACATGCTTTTTCTCCCTTTGAGAATTTTATAGAGTTTATAACTTAAGATGTTGTCTTCTACCATGGCAATTATTTATCATATGTATATATATATATGTGTGTGTGTGTGTGTGTGTGTGTGTGTGTTTGCCATGAGAATGTGTAATGATGAAAATGCTGACATGACTTTATGATTGTATTATTATGTGATGTAATTAATTGACAAGATCCAGATGGGACTCATAAGACATAGACACACACACACACACACACACACACACACACGCACACACTGTGGTCAGTAATGCCTGTTCTTTGTACCCTCTGTTAGACGGATACACCACAGATGACATTGAATTCTCCTGGCGAGGTGGAGATAATGCTGTGACAGGAGTGGACAAGATTGAACTGCCACAGTTCTCCATCGTGGATCATAAACTCATCTCCAAGAACGTTGTCTTCTCCACAGGTAAGAGAAAATACACCATCTTCAAAACAAACAATAAAAAAAAGAGCCCAAAATAACTTTCTTTATATGCATGCTTGATTTTTCTCTAGCTATATAAATGTCATTCTCTGGCTTTTTCGCAACAGTTTCATTATTATTTTAATGCTGCAAGATCAGGCAGCATGTTAATTCAAGAGTATTGACCAAAATCGCTGTTTGAATTTATTGATAAAAAAAAAAAAAAAAAATGGCACCCACTAATTTCCAGAGTAGCAAAATGTCGAGCAAATCCACATACTCAGATTCAGATCATTGAATAAAGCCCCATTCTGTGAGACAGAAAACACCATGACTTATTTAATAGCAATAAACAAAAAAGAATGCTGTCTGATACAATAAAATATTCATCTCCTTCTGCATTTTCATATTTATGACTTCGCTGTGCAAGAAACCATTTGTAATGAGAGACAGTGTTTCCGCTGAATGTAGTTTTTGGGGGAGCTTTTGCACTAAATGGGAGCATAACAATAATGCACTGGCGATGCAGAGACGACACCAAAGCGAGCTTGTTTTGTGTGTCAGGTTCACATATTCTACACCAGTGAGGCCATTAATAACATAATGCTTCCTGCCGAATGCACAGTATACAGCATTGTGTCTGTAAGCCATCAACATCCGTGTAAGTTTACCCAAATGGGTTTCTGCACTGTTCCCAAATGTATTCACCGAGGGCCATGTGGTGTCTAAGAGGAGGAATCCCTTTTAGGGTCCGGTCTGTTGTGATAAGAACTGACCATACTGAGGGTCAACCAGATATGCAAACATCAGCACAATTGAATGGGCACCTATCCAATCACGTTTCCAAGGATAGGCAATGTCGTCGTAGCCTTCATGAATTATACATGTTTGGAATTGAAGTTCCTTTCTTAATCATTCCAACGCAAGACGCGTCTCCATTTTATTGTAAAATAATTCAGAGATCACATCAGGGGCTCATCTTAACATTAGCAAATTACAATAATTAATTACATTATCCTCCATTTTTCACCCTCTTCTGTTTCTGCTCGAGCATCCCATTAAAAAAAAAAAACATATTCCAGCATAATCTCATGGCGCCATCTTTCACATCGCTGTAATTCACTTAAGAAGTAGAAACTGGAAAAACTGGTCCATTTCCTGAAAATCTGCACTTATACAATTTACCTAAATCAAAATCCTGCTGTGTGCATATTAGAAATAAAGCAGAGATATGCAAAAAAAAAAAAAAAAAAAGGCCATTCTTATACAAACCACCGTACCTCAGCAATCATATGTATGAGTGCAGGCATATTAAGGGTCACTCAGTTCAAAGAGACAACTTATGAAGCCTGTGGGTGAGTCGTCTGACAATGACAGTCTTAAGGAGGCATTACTCTACTTGGGATGGGCCGCTGAAGCTCTTGTTTGTGTTTTCATCAACATAGTTTTAATATTAGTTAGAAAAAAATGAGTTCTCAGCAGTGTAGTCTGTTATTACAGCTTCCTAAAATATTCCAGATTTCCAGATTGTACAAAACTGTGGACAGATTTAAAAAAAAAAAAAAAAAAAAAAAAAGAATCACGATTTGATTTAAGGAAAAAAAAAAAAAATCCATCTACTGAGCCAGAAGCTAATATTTTCAGTTTCAAGATTGATTACAAAATTTTACATACCTTTCATGTAGTTGAAAAATGAGGGAACCTTTTCTCTCAAAACCTTCAAAAGCGAATCTTCAAGTAGCAGAAAAGGGAATTCATCAGCATTCATCATCTGGGAAACAGGGATGGGCACACCGCATTTTGTGAAAATCCTTCAGCCAGATGTAGTGATATTTCATGACAAGTGACACCTTTGAGCTGTGCTCGCAAAAGACGACAAATGACAAGAGTTCACCACCGTCTTTAGGATTCATCCCCTTCCCCCTCATCTGCCAAAAGCCAAAAATGGAAAGTTTTCATCCTGAACTATAGTGAATGACAGCCCGGCATTACCATTTTTAAAGCCACGCCACTAAGGCGACTAAAAATAGAAACTGTACAGAAGTTTTAGGCTGTGTAAAGGTATAAAGGTGTCTGCCTTTGGTATACCCTCTCTGAGCGGTGTAATGGGTGTAATATAGTTGCAAGGCAATCAGATGAAGCAGAACGAACAAAATTTGCATCAACAACAGTTGTAACATCAGAGCCCACCCGGTTGAATGATCAGCAGATAAATTCAATAAATTGCAGAAGCACAACAGCACATTTTAATACATAGGCGTCCAGTGTCCAGATGTGTTATAGGATTGAACATCTGTATCGTTTATGTGACACAACGTAACCAACAGTTAATCTCTAGTGTTTGGAATAATGAGTTAAAACCAACCACTTATCATTAATGCTAATACTGTAGGCAGTAAAAGATGGCAGCTATGGAATCATGTTCTATGAGCTTATTAGTTTAAAATGACATAAAAACAGTTGATGAGCTGCAGAGCTGCTGTCTCTCTCTGTGCTGTATTAGCTGTAGGTTACATTAACTTCAATGCAGTCACACTTAACATGCTAACATCCACCACACTCACCAAAAAAAAAAAAAAAAAAAAAAAAAGATAAGACGAAGTATTGCTTTCACCAGTGCACATAATGCCCTCTGCTCCTCTCTCCAGGTTCATACCCTCGTCTTTCTCTGAGTTTTAAGCTGAAGAGAAACATTGGATACTTCATTTTGCAAACATACATGCCTTCTATCCTCATCACTATCCTCTCCTGGGTCTCCTTCTGGATCAACTATGATGCCTCTGCTGCCAGGGTGGCTCTAGGTGAGGTGTACAGAGCAGTGAATGTAATAACCGAAGTGGGGGAAGCTTCAGATTGTTAAATCCAGTGTGCTTTAGGAGTCCAGAGCATATTATATTGATATTATAATGATACCATGCCAGCCCCTGTAATACAAGCATTAACCCAAGGGAATATCCATCAAGTGTTACTTTAGTCTTCAGACATATGGTGATTGATGACTGGGCTGATTTGGTTTTTGCTGTGATTTCAGAGTCTATGTGCTTCTGTGGAAATCACAATTTTCCTTAAGTCATCCTCAATTATGTAAACCCCATGTAGCCTTTGAGGCTTGTATCAAGCCTCTCTGTGTTTATCGCAAGACGCCTGTCTTCTTTTAACCCAACCCCATCCACGCAGCTCCATCCATCCTTCTGCCCATCCCTGGCTTTAGTCGACAAGGCAATTCCACTGATTGACGACTGAGCTGCATTTAGTGATCCAGGGGGAAGGCATGCATGGGATTTAATGAAAAAAAAAAAAAAAAAAGGTAATGCTTAGTAATGGAGGCAGAGTTGGGAAATGTTTTGTCACCACCCTTTCTACATTGGACTCGGGAACCACTTTACTCTGACCTGGATTCAGGCATTAAAACGGACCTGTAATGGCTGCGTCACATGCCCACTGTTTGCAGAAATCCTTTGTTTTTATTGTTAAGCTCTTGCAGCAACAGCTTGGGAAAATTGCCTGAATCCTATTTTGAGCCGTGGTCACCTGACACTTTTGTGACAGCTGTATAATAATTTAGTAATTGTTTACGGGAGCTGTGAATACAAATTGAAATTGCCTTAAATAATGATGATGCTGTGTGCCTTCCTACGAGAATGTACAGGTGCATGTGGGAGGATTCGTGGGCACAGCGGGAACAATGGACATGATTATTTAGGCTTTACAACCAGGCTTCTCACGCCATTAGTGAATGTAGGATATGGATAAACACGCTACTGAAAAAGCACTACAACCCAGGAGCCTGTGATTTATTAAAACACTAAATTACATTACTACTGGCAAGAGCTGGTTGTGCCATTCATACTAAACACGCTCTCAACACATTGGTATGCACAGTCAATCTGCCAGTATCTATTGCTACAGCCTGATAGGTGAGCCTTTAGAAAACTGTCCTCAACTTTTCTCAGGAGGAGATTTCTGCTAATGAACAAGATCAAGGTTGACATTTAAATTTCAAATTGCTGTAGCACCTCAGGGGCACTTTTTTTTTTTTTTTTTTATACCTTGTCTCCCGAAGCATGTTTGAAAGTCACAGGGCTAATCCCCTTTGGTTTCATTGATCCTGACAGCCTTAATCAAAAACAGAAATCATATCAAGTTGCCGGCAAAAGATGTGTCACAGTCAGGATGATTAAAAGTGTCAAACATCCCATCAGAATTGCACAGTAACTTGGGGTTTTGTGTGACTGCTGTTAGTGAATCTAATGGAAAATGAAAATCAGATTTTGGGCAAGATCCCTCTCATGTGAAGTTACTACATTAAAAAAAAAAAGTGTTTAACTTTATTTCAGCTAATTCAATTTCTCACATCATATTATGGCCTCCATCCACCAGGGATCACCACGGTGCTGACCATGACAACCATCAACACCCACTTGAGAGAAACGCTCCCCAAAATCCCGTACGTCAAGGCCATAGACATGTACCTCATGGGATGCTTCGTCTTTGTCTTCCTGGCTCTGCTGGAGTACGCGCTGGTAAACTACATCTTCTTCGGTCGAGGTCCTCAGCGCCAGAAAAGGGCAGCTGAAAAACTCATGACAGCCAACAATGAAAAGCTGAGGATGGATCCCAACAAGGTAATCATTACCAGAGCTCGTCCTTGTATTTTGGAGGTCTGCCTCTACAGAGAAATTACTCGTAATTCGAAGAGTATTTATAAAAATCAATCATATGTGGAACAAAGGACATCTTCTACATAAACTTCCCAAATTCTGGCACGTTTGAGCTGAAGAAGTTGTCTTTGTTCTGAATTCCTGGCATCACATTTCCTCTGCTTTGCAGCGCAGTGCTAATTTGATTAATAATAAAGCTGTCTGAGGAGCTTAGAATAATTACTAGCTAAGAAAGGAAATGTCACCACTTCAAATGGAGGGTTGACCTAATGTTTCCTGCCTTCGTTGTACCAAGTAAAATCAGCTTAATAAGCTGTACTGTCCCTGTTTGAAAGCCAAATGCGCTAATATGTTCCCAGCTGTAACTGAGAGAGAAAAGGGTCTTGGAGCCACTTGGCCAAAAGTTTCTTTCACTACTCCGTTTTGTGTTTTCAGCAGGAATTTGGATCTCTGCTTACGAGCTTAGCAGCTTACCAGCAGAGATCCAAATCTCCACTACAGTGAAGTTGTAAATGATCTGCAGATCGGCCTTTGTTGAAGTTTTACCAAGAATTCAGCAGATAAAATTGTTGTATTTGCATCCTGTGACACTGAGGAACGGAACAAACTGAACGAAACTCTCAAATCTTCTAAAAACTGTGCTTTATCCAAGAAAAATATAGAAGTCCTGCTTTGTTTTTTTCATGCCAAACACCTTTTGCACATGTAAGCACAAAGTGACGTGCATTACCAACTTAGGCTAATTCACCAAAAGCAAACAAACCAATTGTGTTGAATTGTGTTTGCAGTGGCTGGTGGGTAATGTCGTTGGCAGAGATGACACTTTGTATGCAAGAATGAAGCAAAGGGATCTTGATGGCCATGACTCAATGTGGGAACCGATCTTCGTAGATGATGCTGCCATTGGACTTGGCGATCAAAAGAACAAGGTACTTTAAAACGTCCTGTATTAGTTTTTCTTTTTCATTGTTAATGATAATGATGTCATGCTGAAATCATCCACAGAAATTAAGGTTGTGGTTCGGTTCTGCCGATAGGCGCACCTATCCCATCTATCTTCTTTATACATTTAGCCAGTCCTTTCAGACACATCGTCAGTCCATCACTGAGCCAAAACTGAGACAGAAAATCACATTCATACCAACTCAAAGGAAACCAGAGAGTCCAGAACATTTTTTTTTTTTTTTTAGAAATGTCAATGGGAGGTATACTGATTAAAACTGTAGTCTAAGAGCAAGAGTATCTCCCAGTCTGAATTAGTTTGCAGGCCTTCGCTTTTGGAGTGGATTCATGTTCCTGGGTTTTCTTCAGGTACTCTAGTTTTTCCTCACGGTCCAAAACCCAGCTCACTCAGTCGCTCAGCCTCTTGATCCTGTCAGGAACATCAGGTCGCAATAATACCTTGCTGTCCAACCTTGTCTCAAAACTAAGATCCGGATACGACCACAAGGACCACATATTGCTATGCTGTGTCCAGCCCTACCAGAAATCTCTGATTCAGAGTTCCGACATCCTGGGGTGGAGTTTCACCCAAAGTCATCATGGTGCTACTGTTGTGTCTTGAGTTCCCTATTTGGCCCAGGATTTCTGTGGATAGCACTGCTGCAGTTTCGGTAACAAGTTGTTTTTTTGGAGAGGGCTGTAAGCCCCCCACCCAAACCCTGAACTGGAGGATCAGACACTGCTTTTAGTCTGTTCCCTCTGCTTAAATGGAGAAAAATATAATGCTCAAGTTGTTAACTATTTTGTTTTGTTTTTGTACTTTGAACAGATGGACACACATGAAAACATCCTTTTGGGCACCCTGGACATCAAGAATGACATGGGTGTTACAGAGTTGGCCCTGGGTCTCAACGACCCGCGGAATACCATGCTGACGTACGACAGCTCAACGCTACAATATCGTAAAGCTGGCTTGGCAAGGCACAACTTTGGCCGGAACGCACTGGAACGCCACATGACTCAAAAGAAGAGCCGGTTACGGAGGCGCGCCTCACAGCTGAAGATCACAATTCCCGACTTGACTGATGTGAACTCGATTGACAAATGGTCGAGGATGATCTTCCCAACTGTTTTTTCCTTTTTCAACATTGTTTACTGGCTTTATTATGTCAATTAGAAGAAACAAGAAGGACATCAGCGGGGAGGGCAAACAGCAAAATATGTCGCTCATTTCTTCTCCATAACTAGTTTGTTTGATATTCATGTGATCTTACAACACCGTCTACAGAACGGAAACTATTGTATCGGAGTACTTTGTTTGCTAATAAGTGATCTAGGAAAGAGACTATAATCATAAGGTGCCTGTTCCAGAGTAATCATTTATAATTTCACAGTTTTATGAATTGTTGATTTTGAATTTTTTCTAATGTTTTTATTGTGTATGGTTTACAGTATACATAATTTATTAATATGTACTTATCATTGTTTCTGTTTGTTTTTTTTTTTCCTTTGCATTATTATTTATATTTATAGGCACCAGTGAAGTTTCTGGTTCACAGATTTTTGATGAATTGTGTGTTTTTTCCACAAAGAGGACCTGAAATGTTTATCTTAAAGGCAGTAAATATTAACTTTTTATCTTTAATTCTAATCTAATGAAGCCACGCCACACTTTATTTCCAAGCGTATTTTTTATTAATGAAGCCATTTTAAAGAAGTGACAAAGAGTTATACAAGATGATATCTACAGTTTGAGACAAAAAAAAAAAAGAATTGGTTCGACTCATCTGGCATAATAAATCCTCTTGTGTAAGGTTTACAGCCAACCTGTACTGTCAGTATTTTAATATATTTAGCTATATTTTCTATTTATAAAACTGCTCAAAAAAATCCCAAAAAGGAACTGACAACTTGTGTAAAAAGTCCCTATTATTCTCTTTGAGTGAAAACATTATCTCAATTAAGTATCTTAGTCTTTGAACAAAAATCTATGTAAAAGTATCTTATGTACAGTATTTAATAATGATTATATACCATTCAAAATAAATTCCCTTTCTAGCTCTCTTTTGCAACTTTGTGAAACCAATATTTACTGACTCACCTTAATCAGAAATCTTTGATAGGCACTTTATCAGTTTTATTTTTATTTCTTTATTTTTTGTTTGTTTGTTTTTCATAGTGTAAAGAACAAAGTTGGGACCCCAACAAGCCACACTGAGAACACAAAGCACAGAAGCACAAAAACATCAGATATTGTCATGATGGTTTGAGCATTTGTTTTTGGTGATTTCTTTTTTTTCCTTGCCCACAGTAAGCTGGGATTGGCTCCTTTACTCCATGATGACCCTGTACAGGATTAAGCGGTATAGAAGATGGATGGATTTATACTGTATCTGCCTCCCAAGTCAGATTTTTGTAGCTCTTTATTGTTTACACGTTTCAAAAAAAGAGAAAGAAAAAAAAAGGTTGATTTGAAAATGACCTAGTCAGGAATCAAAAAAAAAAAAAAACATATTTATGATTAATGCTGTGCTTTTGACATTATGGTAACATAAAAGATTTTCTAAGTAGTTTTTGCACACAGAGTTCCCTAAAAGCCATAGAGGCTCTACAGTAGTTCCTGTGATACCTGGTGCTTTTGGAGCGAGTCTTCAGAGGAACATGGGTGATATTCTCACATTTTGTTTCTGTTACGAGGTTGGATTCTGAAATAAACTTAGGGCTGCGACTAATCAGTGTCAGATCCCTCCCCACATGGATGGGACACAAAGACGAAATGTCAAAAAGAAAAAAAAGGAAAAGAAAAGATAATATGACGATCTGATGGGAATTTTCACCCATAAAATATATGGGATGAATGATTAAGGTACAAATAGAAATAATAAAAAAACAGAAAACTTTATACAACTCAAGGAATTTACACTAAAGACCTTACAGAAATCAAAGATCGAGCTCCTTTGACTGACACACAGTGCATTTCTTCTGATCGTCTATTTTAACTGTGTCGGTATGAGTGAAACTCCAACACTGATATCATACTGTTCATTTCAAATTTAGCTACATACAGTTATGACTTGCTGCATGCTCTGTACAGTAGAAGCTTCCTCACATGATCTTTTTAAATCACTTTCCCCTTTTTTCACTTCTTGTGCTGTTCGTGTTTACTGGACCCTCGCGAGCAAACACACATTCTGTATGGACCAACTTTAAAAAAGGTGTCTGTCACTTTACAGATATTGATGATATAGAACAAAGCAGCTTTATATGACTTATGTTTGTTTAAAGAATGACAGTTACAATAAGCACTGCCCCAGATCTTGAGCACAGCAAACAACAGTATAGTTTGAATCTTGTGTCACTGTTATTTATTACATCCAAATTAGTCATTTAACACTGTATTTATTGTGAATTTAAAAAAAATAATGCACCAACTAAGTGAACTTGATAATTTTGGTGATTATTCCACAGATTTATTTTTTTGTAAAATGTTCCTTTTAAACTTATTTTGTGTAAGTGCGGTTCAACATATTAAGGAATTCCATCATTCGTTTCTTTAATGGATGACAATGACTTGAACCCAGATTTGAGAAAAATGTACTCAAACATACTTCAGTGTGTATATACCCGATATCTTAATATTAATCATAAATTGGTAAATATCCATGTAAATAAATATATACTATGTCTCCAGAAAAGACAATATGACATTTTCAATATGGTTTATTCAGTGAGTTTATGAGAATGCAAAGCCTGATGTGAAACAATGTAAATAGTCTATTTTGCAATGTCACTGGAATTGTTTGTTTTTGCTCTGTTGATCAAAGAAAAGGTCTTTGGGTTTTTTTTGTTTTCATTTAGTTTATTTTGCCAAAATGTAAACACGTATACATGAATGTAGTTGATATTCTTTTGCAGCATGTATTTGCTGTGACGTGTCAACAAAAGTTTAACAATTTCTTGTACCAATGATTAGTTTAATACAGCTTAATGTAACCACCTTTTTTAACACATGCACACAGGCACAGGCACACAGATACACACACACAGACAGAGACACACACACACACACACACACACACACACACACACACACACACACACATACACACACACGGGGTCAAGTAGAGAAGCATGTGATGCCTTTATATCAGGCCCAAAATCTACTCATCTCAGGTCAGCACAGTTCACACAACCAACAGCACTTCAACCACAAACTTCAGACTCAATAATTGTACTTGAGGAAAAGTAGCTTAAAGAGCTTGTGATAGATGTTGTTTCTCTATTTTCTTCGTTTTCTGTTGGCCACGAAGCCCACGCCACACCACCGAATACACATCTACAGTACAAACAGGCAGGATTTCATCACCTGAAATGTTTTAGGATTTAATTTGAGAACTAAATCCAACAAAGCCATAGACATATCTCAAACTCGCAGATTTCAAATCTTTTCAAAACGACACTGCATGTAGTGTGTGTGTGTATGCGGTACTGCGTGCGTGAAAGAGTGTTTAATTGATGTATGTTGGCCAGATAGTTGTGTGTGTTTCCACGATACTCTGGCAAATGACAAGACAGTTCTGCTTCATAAATTCTACATTTTGGAAATGTGTTTGTATTCCACGATGCTTTTTTCAGTTGTTTTTTTTTTTTTCATATATTTTTATACTTATATATTCCGATGTATAAAACAAACAAACAAAAAAAACAACAACCTTAGAACACTGTTGTTTGGCAAAGCCTTGTAAATCCAGTTTTAGCAGTTTTCATATTTATAATGTACACAATGATTGCGTTGGAAACGGTACGTATGCTAATGAAATCGTTTATTTGTATTTGAATAAAAATAATTAGATTTTTGTTTTTTTTTTGTGGAAAGTGGACGGTTTTGGAAATGGAAGATTTTCAGCAGAATCTTCTCTGGAGAGTACGGACAGACAGACATCATCCTAAAAGCCTAAATGACACATCTTGGTGACAGTGTATGTTTGCACACACTCACAGAAGAAGCCTTAGCCTCCCGCTGCCCTGGACTTCACTCCGAGCAGCATCAATCCTTCTTACCCACTTAACACCCTCCACCTTGAGAAATCCTTGTATGTGCCACTCACAGGAACATTCCCAGAAACCCCTCTCAATGATAAGCCCAGTAAAAGTCAGTGTCTGTCTTTATTATGAAAAACCAATGGAAATTATTACCTTGTCAATAAATATTGTATACTGTTCTAAATCTGTGTGTTGCTTGTGGCTTTTTTGGGACTGGATATTTATTTATCTATTTATTTGTGTTTCTGTTTGGCTCTGATTGGATGCTTGAGTTGATTTGAAACCAGTTTGAAACCCTCACAACACTTGACAAACACACATTTATGGCAACATATAACCACTTAAAGGAAGTCGGTTTTCTCAAGAAGACCTGAGATAGACTAGAGAGCACTGGACTAATAGACAACATGGGGGCGATAATCATGGCAGAGCAGGAACACAGAGCACAGGGGCCATAGAGAAGACTCTTATCACCCTCCAATAATGCTGATCTGATGTTTCAATAATGGGATATTTTGCAAATCCAGCTTCAAAATTTGGAGGATCTTGAAAATCTAAATGTCACCACAGAGTGTCTCTCTGCTAGACAATACCCTCACTCTTGTATGTCTGTGCATGTGTCCGAGCCCACAAGCGTTTATTTTGGTGAATCACAGATGCCGGTTAGTCATTAGCCCTAAAAATGCCAGTTGGAGTGAAAACATTGACAGATCCAGAACATGAAGTTTCCGAAAATAAAACATGAACTTCAATGCAAATATTTACTGAAGCCAAACTTGAACACACGTGAGTTTGATTTTAGTTACGGGAAACTGAACCTCTGCAATCCAAGTCTGGTAAAAAAATAAATTTCAGGCAGATGGGGTGAGAGGATTGAATGTCGTTCATGGATTTTAAGTCTTCAATCATTTGTGCACCAGACATTTATCCAAATCTGAAAGAAAGTCATTCAAGTACCCCTATAAATCAGTGATAATTTAGAGTTCAAAATTCAAATAGTCATCACTTGAAATTACTGAAACTACCTGCACTCCTTGGTGTTCTGCAAATGGTAATTAACATCGTAAGTTATAGAGAAAAGTGTTTGACATTAATATGATGCCAAAGGAGCGGTGTGGCTTCAGGCAAAATATTGATTGACATTTGAAGAAGAATATTTGACAGATTTTCATAGAACTTTCATTAACTTAGTCGCGCATCCTGATTCACTTCACATATTAGGAATATTCTAGCATCAAGGTCTAAAGAAGCTGAAAGGATATGAAGTCTCTATTAGAAATGACTTTTTTAATTATTTAACCAAAAATGAATGACTTATCACACACTCTTTCTCACTTTATTAAAACTTTGTCAATAGTTTGCAAACTATATACATATATATATATATATATATATATATATATATATATATATATATATATATATATATATATATATATATATATATATTATAATCTGTCTCAGCTTTCGACAGGCGTTTTGCTCTTTTCTTATTTTTTACATGCATCAGTGAAAGGTTCCAACACTGACCTCCAAGGTCAACAGTCTAATATCTCATGTATTGATGTGGCAGGGCACATTGCTCATTGCTGTTGTTACACCTATACCTGTAGGACAACGCTTATCAAATATGTTTTTGCTTGTTACAGAGTGTGAGCCCGATAGATGAAGAGAAAACCTGTATCCCATGGCAACGCTGATCTCTTTGCATTGCCGTTTTCTAACCCACCGACTGCAAAGCCGAGATCTGAAACGGAGCCACGGCGGTATAGAAATAGAGCTCTGGTGGCTCTGGATAGGAGGACATGAGTCATGACACAGAATTGTGGGTAGGCCTGGCATCACAACAAAGACATTAGAGTCTAATGCATAATGTTGCTTTTCATCCTTCACCCACAGCAGCCTTTCTGGTGATCACCCACAGTGTTCATTTTCTGCTTGAACTGACAAAGGGAAGCGGGGTTTGTACAGCCAAGATATCATAGCAGCATTACGGTGAAGGGTGACTCACCGTTAAATGGTATTTGTGACATAAAGACATGACTTTGTAATAAAAATGCATCTGAATTAATTAAAAAAATAGACGCAACACCGGAAATGTGTGTGTGTTCACTCATCTACAAGTCTGATTTCCTCTTCATTGAATTGAGTTTAACTCCTCAAATCTCTAGGAAGTTAGCTTGAAGGGACAAACGAAACTGGAGCACAACCAGCTGGTTAGCAGCAGAAAGGCCTTTAGTGTCAGATGAGAATCATCTGTCCCATCACACACCCTTTTGCGCTGACAGACTCACTTGAACTGTGCCGAGGTGAAAGTCACTGCAATCAATTTTTCACTTGACAACTATTGACTTGCATCATATTGAGCAATGACACATGATTCAGTTCCTCTGATTTCTGCTTTGGACTGGACTGGTACGACTCAATAAAACACATCAGATCACTCAACAACAAAGAAGAGGTGTGATCACTGAGAATTGCAGAGAAAGCATGTATTTCATCATTTAAAGGGGTTTCTCCCGCTATTGGGCCTGCTCTACTGAAAAACTGCACTTTGTCCTCAGGTGTCCTGTCATTTTTAAACATGCCGTTGTGCAGTGCCTGATTAAATAATAATAATTAAAAAAAAAAAACTACTTTGGTTAAAGTAAAAAATGATGGAATTATTATTAATGTGCAGGGCTTATTTCTGCCATTTCCAGCTGATTGTTGGTGGATTTTTCCACTGAAATGACTAAAATGAGAGTGGATTTCTTCTCTTTTATAAGACACACCCAGATCATTTGTCAGTCATATTTGATTTGTGCATGTTTGGCGATTGTGAATTTACATGTTCTATTGAATATAAAATATGACCTTCTATTTTTTTCCATTTGGTTAAAACTTCTGACCTCACATTTCCCTTCTTTTCTCAGCTTCATTGAATATCCTTTTCAAAGAAAATGTCCAGCCACACCTCATGTCTGAATGCCATGTTCACAGACTCATGAAAAGAACTCGCTGCTATTCTGGTCAGATTTAATATCTTTCCATATCGGTCTGCGACGTCTCTTCTTCCAAAAAGCTTTGGAGCTCAGCTGGACTGTTTCTGAAAGGTTGACAGATTAAAGGTTCACTTCTGCTACTCGGCTTTGCTCGTTTATTTTATTTTTTTTTTTTTTCATCTTATGAAACTTCAAGAAACATCTTTCATTTCTCCGTGTCTTCCTCGCTACCCCTGTATGTGTGTGTCCCTCGCTAATTAGGAGGAATATATGTTAATGGGACGCTGCTAGCAGACTAATTAAGATTCTGATTAGAGTGAAGATACTGTCAGCCAGTCCCAACGCATGCACCCTTGTAATTGTGTGTACTAACTGTGTGTGTGTGTGTGTGTGTGTGTGTGTGTGTGTGTGTGTTGCCGCTGGCTCGCTTGTCGAGGAAATCAACCTAGCTCAAACAGGCACTAGGTGAGCAGATTACACTGTGTACTGTAACGCCGGGAACGCACTGGACGCGGAAGCGTAGCGGAGGCGCCGCGCGCGCCGCGCGCGTCTCCGCGCCGGCGCCTGGCTGTTCGCACTGGAGGCGCCTGCGCTCTCCGCGCTGGTCACACATCGGCTGCACTCGGCTGAGCCAGCCGAGTGCAGCCGATCCGTCAGCTCTCGGTTTTCACGTTTGTTCCCTGTTCCCTCTGTCTCGCTCTGCCAGTATGGATGTGTGTGTTTTGGTGACCTGTGGAGAGACTTTTTCTCCTCCTGTCCTCTTTTTTTCTGCATCACGTGAATGTCTGTCGCTGTGTGTGTGTGTGTGTGTGTGTGTGTGTGTGTGTGTGTGTGTGTGTGTGTGTGTGTGTGTGTGTGTGTTTGGGTGCGTACATGCGTATGTCTGTTTGTGTGTCCATCTGTCTTGTGATTAGACCCAAGTGACAAATTATAGACGGACGAGCAACACCGTCCGTAACTAATCGTTATTTAATTTGTTATATTTTGAAAATTGACCGGATTCTCTTGCCTTTTCTGTTTCCGACTTCCTGTCTGGTCCGATCTGCTTGATCCAACTTGACACATGGCGCTCCCGGCGCTCGCGGCTCGCGTGAAAAATAGAACGAAGCGGAGCGGGCGCGCTGCAGAGCGCGAGCCGCGGCGCGCGCGGCGCTCCACTGCGCGTTCGGTGTGGCCGGTTAGATAGGTTAACATGGGAGGCGATCAGAAGCGCAGTGCGCGGCGCTACCGCGCGCGGCGCTTCCGCGTCCAGTGCGTTCGGGCCGTAACTTCTTGTTCTCTCGTGAGAAGATGACCCCGATTCTTTGACGCAGAGATAAATTATCACTTCATTAGGTAACAAACACACATGATTTCACCTCAGCCACAGAATGCAGTGCTGAGATTTGTTGAGTCGGTGGTAGGAAGGAGTGTAAAGTCCTGGTTTGGGCTTAGAGAAGACCACAAGCTGAATTCAAGTCAGGAACACAGCGGAACGTTTAATAATGGGTTTGTTTTTGCGCGTGGGTGTGTGCATGTGTCTCTCTGTGTGTTTCCATCTTTCCTTACTGTTTCTGGTCGTTCCTGTGTGTGTTTTTGACACTTTTTGTGTCGCAAGATGCCACTGTTAACATTGTAGATTCGACTGAAAGAAAAAACCTAAACATACATCCTCCATATCAACAGTGTACCGACAAGAAGCCAATGTTGATCTTTTGTTGTTGAACTGTGCAATATTCAAGTTCAGAAAAAAGTGAATTCATCCAAGAAATTCCTTTTTGTCTTTGTTGTTGTGAACATAATATCCCGAGAGATATTTTCAGTTCATTTTAACATATCGATTCATCAATAAATAATACTTCTAGAGAAATATTAATGACTCCCAACCAGTATTTAGACTCTTGGGTTACAATGACCAGTTACCTAATTGCGGACATTTAACTCATCATTCTTGCTTGCCTTTTTCTTCAATCCAATTTTCCCAGATTTGAGCTTCGCTGTCTGTCGCCATTTCTTTTTCTCGGGTATTAATTTTGCTAACCCATTTTTTTTCCTCCATCTCTCCCTTCCAGCCTCCTTGCAGCACTATTTTTTTTTTTTTAAATAGATTTTCTCAAGTTTCCCATCTCGAGCATTGGCCACATGCTGTGCCGCGCATCTCGCAAGCATGCAGCGCGGATCCAGTATGTAGGTTGGAAGAAAAAGTGACACTTTTTCTTGTGCACGGAGCTTCAATGGCTTTTCCAAGAAAGTCGGTATTCACAAAGGGCACACTCGTCGAATATTCACACAGCGACTGATGTGAGTAGTGATGTGTGCATTGAAGAATGCACTGCAAAGATGTGATTGATTGTCAACCCTTTTTCGTGGCGGTTTGATTGAATTCAGTAAATACCGGAGGAGGAGAATAGAAAATCAAAGGATGCATCAAAGTGAAAACGCATGCAGGTATTGTGAGTGAAAAAGGAATTACATCTCAAGACTGAGGACTGAAAATTAAATGAAATTTGCTATTTTGAATGTTTCATGAGCATGTTTCGGACAAAACATTCAGAATTGAATATTGTGTACTCACAAAATTTGGTGATGATTCTTAAAAATAAATGCAGAGAATGAAGAGGGGAATGCAAGATTGTCATTACATATTCCAGAATTTATTTGAAATGGTCTTTCAGCACAGATACTTCAATTAAAGTACTGTTTTGCAGCAAAGTTCAGAAAGAATTTCAGAAGCAAAGCAGCATCCATAAATCCATGAGTTCCTACAGTGACGACAAAGAACACTTATTTCTTTTTAATATATTAATATATTACATGCATGTGCATGCATACGCACTCAGTGATGTCTGAAAAACGGCCCGGATTAAAAGAAATAGATTATCCATGTGCACAGTGGGGGTGACATTAGTCATGATGGATCATTTTGAAAACAAGTGCCATGACAGATTGGTGGATGAAAGACATCCCATCATCAAAGTTATTCTTAAAATGTGCCAGAGATGATTCATAAACTCATAAAATGCACTGTAACACAATATTATAGAATACAGATTAACGCAAGGATATTTATTTGTTCGGTGAATGATTCGTCAAAGGGAAGCTTTATATTAACTAGATTTATAGTATATCAAGCTTCTGAAAAAGGACTGGAGCGTATCCCAGCTGGCGTGGGGCTAAAGTCAGGGAACAGACTGGATTTATCAACACTATCATAAAACAGAAAGACAGACAATTAGCACATTCACACTTCTAGCCAGATCAGAATCACCAATTAGCCTAAATATAAATGTGTGTGGACCGTGGGGAAAAAGCAGGGATACCTGGAAGAAAAGAACAGAAAACTCAGAGATCTCGCAAAGTTATTAAAGAACGACTCTGACTATGAAGCCAGCTTCTTTAAGGCTTTATTTAACTTCGGGACGGGATTTCCTGGGCAAGATCCCAGCTTACTATTTTCCAAGGCAGGATACAACATGGTCAGGTCACCACTCCATCACAGAGCAAACACAGAGAGACAGCAACACACACACACTCACATTCACATCCAGGGGCAATTTAAAGTCATCATCAAATTCGTATCTAATGAATATTATTTTAAGTTTGGGAGGAAATCAACAGACAAAACTCATGCACGCAAGTGTAGAATAAGGAAAACCTGTAAGGAAAGGGTTCCAACTGGAGAATTCTTGCCGTGAGGCATCAGAGCTAAACGCCATTCCCAAAGGAAATAATATGAACAGACATGAGTGTCATTTAGCAGTAATGTAAAAGCTTCTACTGATTTGATGTAAATCGCATCAAACGTACACTCATACAAAATGCCTGAGAGCAAAACTCATTTATCTAATAACACTTCAACATAGCAATATGAAGCTATAAATGTCTAAATATCAGGTCTGTATCGATCAAAGGCAATATACAAAAGAATAAACTCAAAGAGTTATTGATGATTTGTAACATTAGATGAATGATGTGTGATGGTTGAAACTGTCTGTCCATTGGAAAAAAAATCCATAAAATGACTGATTTACCTAAACATGTCATGAGCTGACAATACTCTCTTTTAAAATAATTGTGTTCTTCCTTCCAGCGCAAGATATACAATCCCTACATTTTAAGATTATAATATGTTTTTCTCAAATAAACAAATTTTTAATAAACCGCTTTACATTCAGATTGATGAGATTTACTTGTGTTTTGACGAACATAGAAATTTTTCAACAGACGCAATGATAACTTTCAATATCTGGCCGTTGTTTAACATCACTGAGGAGCTCATGTTTCAAGCGTGTGATGTACTGGTGACTCTTCTGTGATTGGACTTTGATACTGAGGAAATCCAGAGGGCGACTGTAATGAGAACTGTATGGACACAAAGCTCTCCATTAGCTTTCTGGCCATGTTTGAATTTTCTAGACAGCATAAAAGGCCTAACACAGGGGTGTCGAAGATGTGGCCTGGTGCCAAAACCGACCCACAAGAGGGTTTATTTCATCCCGAAGAATGACCTTGCAAAGTGTAAAAATCAAGAAGACGTGCGCTGAAATTTTCCAATTAAAAAGTTGCTGTTCTTAATTGGTCCTTTGGGGGCAGCACAGTTTCATTAAGAGTAACATTAAGTGAGACCCAAAGCTGATGGTATCAAAGCTCAAAGCAGAAAGATCAGTGTTGTCAGTGCAGGGGGGAAAAAATGCATGTTGAAAAGTGCAATAAATTCAAAGAAATGCTTATTTTACAGGTCTGATCCAGCTTGAATTAGATTGGGCAGCATGTGGCCCTTGAATTGAACTGACACCCCTGATCTCGGAGTGGATTCCAGTTCAGAATCCACTTTGTTCCAGTTCGTTTTAATTTCTGTACATAAAACTTGAATGAAAATGGCAAAACGTTGTTGCGTTTTGATCATACGACAGCAGCTTGGAGAAAATAAAAATGACGCTTTTTAAAATGGCTCCGAAAGGGGAACTTGTCGGAAACACTCCAGCTCTGTTTTGAAAACACTGCTGCTGGGCGAGTGCACGGCAGCCGCAGTAAATGGTTCTACTGCACATGTTTATGTAGGTGGACGGCAATGGCAGCCTCCAGAGTGTCATGGCTCCCAGCCCATATTCTCCTGGGATTTGGCAGTGTCAGAGTTGAGGGTCACCGTAATAACAATCCAACTCGGCCATCTTCCCAAAAAACAGCATCCACTAGCGACCCAACATAAAAACTACATCGTTCGTTTGCACTATAACATTGTCATGTATTCTGGGCCCAAGCGAATGAAATAAAGAACAAATATCTCAAGCACTACAATCACAGTTAAAAATAGCGGGGAACACATTCTGTGAGCATGAATCTGAACCTTCATGAACAAAAACAAAAACATTTCACGGTGTGAGTGTGGCTCTAAAGAAGACATTTTCCATGAGGGAAATCGAAACTGTCGTCATCACCACAGACGCCCCTCTAACATGGCACTCTCACATACTAACAATACCAAGTTATATGTTCCTTCTGTCACATCATGAGGCGGGGTTGAAGCCATGCTGCCTGTCAGTTATTTGAAATTCCCTGCTCGTCACTTCGCCTCTCATCTCCTCCTCGTGCAGTTCTCGGTTAAGGACGGCAGAGGAATCCTCAACAGAGGATGAAAGGAGGCTTCTTGTGGTTTTCAGTGTCGATATACATTTCAATAAGGGTAATGTAGCCTGTTCAATTGAAGAAAACTTTTACGTAAGCTGAGCAAAACACATGTTTATACAAGATAAATGAACAATTTAATATATCATATTATGAATATATTACTGTGGCCGAAGCAAAATGTCTACTTATCAACAAAGCGCCAGAAGGATGACCGGACAAAAATACATGTATGAATCCGGATACAAAACACATACATAATGGTCTTTTTCACGTTCCATGAAATATCGGACCTCCTTTGCTGTCCTGATCATGCATATTAATTGCATGTCCTTTGATGTTAAACATTTATGGTACAATCATAAACGCGACTGCATTTTCAGTTTTATATGCAGTATGTGCTGCCATCCATGCGCGAAGGATTGTTGCTCACAGTTTATGTAAATAGGTCGTTTCTGATGAAGCAGAGGGGAGAAATAAGCATGTAGAAAAAAAAATTGCAAAACATTTTCTGATGAGTGATGCAAAGGATGTAACTGACACACAGCAATTTACATTCTGCTCAAATTCAGTGGCCTTCATGCTATTTTTGGAAAACTGTCAAGGAATAAGAAGCTTAAAAATGTTCGTATCTTATACATCTCGCTTTCTGTAAAGGCTGAACTAATTATTCTTGAGACTGAACCTACATTTTCAGGGTCGGGAAGCCAAGTGGGGCCAATTACACAAAGGCACGGGAATTACATTCAGTCAAAGAATTTCTTTAAGACCAGCAAACTCAGCTGTATTGTTTGCCCTTCCAGTGTACACTAGGAACACAGGTTTGCATGGATACGTGACGAGCTTCTGCCTGAAACATGTCAAGGCAACTGTGATGCTTCGGTTGCACTGAAATGCCTCTTCAGAATATGTATGAAACACTTGAACAACTGATTTTACAATGGAAATCAATCACCAAGCCAACTTCCATTTGGATGCTTACAGTAAAATGTTGCAGTTCAGCTGCTTTCCCTCATTCTTGGTTTGTCCTCGCTACAAGTCAACCTCATAAACATTGTCGTCAGAATACACTTTGATTCATGATAGCTTGCAATGTTTCACCAATGCAAACTGTCTCAATGATTTTTACCGCATACTGAAATATTGTCACTCTCACATTATCTCTCCTCCCTGTAGCCTCTTGAGAGGTCAAAAAAACAGCTTTGAACAAACACTAATTGATAGCAATGGAAGCGCATCGTTTAAATAGAAACAACAACAACAAAAAAAAGGAAGAGAAAAGCTACAAAGAGATACAGCATGTGTTTTTTTCATCAAATGTCACTTCACACTCTCATTTGCCTCATCGCGCTTCATCAGTGCGCATTAAAAGGTGCATCAAAGCCTGATTGTACACGAGTGATATTTTTACATATTTAGCTTGCTGCTTTCATTTGTGTCTTCAGCTTCAGTCGTGATGCATGGTGACATGTTTTGAATTCAATGTTTGCAGACCTCTAAATATGTTTTTTTGCTCAATAACTACATGAAAAACATGAGGTGATAAAGCTGTTGTTAAGACATAACTAATTAAATATTATTGCATAATAGAATAGCTATACAATCTGTAAGGTGAGCTCTAAAGAAAAAAATACTTTAGAATGGTGGTTCAGTGGGATTTTATTTTCTTATAACAGTAATAGTAGTGAAAGTTCAAGCTTGTGTATATTTAAAACACATTCATTCAGCAGATACATATTACCCATATGTTAAAGCACAAAAGCAATGATTAGACAACAGTTTTCAAGCAGTGAAAGGTTTAAACTAACAATTTAATCAATTCTATGAACCTGAGTCACAACTGAAGTGATAATAATTATCAATTTAATTTAGTTTGGAAGAGACCAAATAAAGCCTGAGCTCCCCATAGAGGGTTAAAAAGTCTTTCAACGTTTATTAAGCATCATTACAGACCGACAATGGGTCCGAAGGGACACAGTAAACGATCTGGGGTGTTTGATTGCATCTACATTCTGCTTTATGACATTCATAGTGCGATTTCGGAGGGATTGTAATGAGCATCCACATGGTCAGATGATGATGCACCACACCCATATGCTCACATAAAACCCATTTCAACACAAACACTAATAACATTTACAAAATACTGCCAGGCACAAGTCTAAAAGTAACCAAAAAACAGCATGGATGGAAAAATCCACATCACTTCCCAAACCCCCGTCATCGGTGCTGCATACAAAAATAGATATTGGTGATGCCTCCACTACTTGTGTACAGCATACAGTGAAAAGAAAAAAAACACACACACACAAAGCATGAAAGGGATGCGGTCATCGTTCAATATGACCCCCACTTCCTGTGAGTAGCATGTGCAGAGGAAGAGAGACGCTGTGTAGCTTACGCCATGCCAGGTGGATCCCACAGGGTGCCCTAGCTGTGCACAAATGTTGTATAATTATGTGTTAATTTGCCAGTGTGCATTGGAAAGACAAGTGGAGGGAAAAGAAAAAAAAAAAAAAAAAAAACCTAACAGACTGCGCTGTCTGTCTATCAAGGCCAAAGAGAACGGCACATTAGCCACATTAGCTCTAAATTGCACGTCTTGAGATGTCCAGAATAGCGTCGCTTACACAACATTTAGCAGCATAAAAAGAGACATTAGTTACTTTAACACACAGGAACACACTCATTTTGTGGAATTTGCAACTGGTTAGTTACTCTTCAGCTGCAGTTTAAAAGAAACCTTTAAAAAAAAAAATCCAACAAACCATTTGAAGGTTATTAATTAACAATAATATCTCAACAAATTCACTTGACGAGAAGGGTGCACAAATGTAGACTTTATAAACACGTGCATTCCCGTCTGTCCTTAATCCTCCAGATTGCTGTAATCCCAGCAGTGAAAACACCAGCAAATTCATTTAAAACATCATTTTACTCTGCCAAGGCTACGTTTCAGTAAGTTGGGCATTGTGTTTCTCTGATTGATTCAATTTTAGACGGTTTTTAAATGGGGCAAAAATAAATTTAAAAAAATAAATAAGAGCCAGTAGAAAACACAAGTGGATGTTTGGGAACATACACCCACGATCACAACACAGAAGGGTTTTTTTGTTTTTTGAGGGATGGCACAAAAAGAACATGCGTAAGCACATTACGCTCAAAAGCATTTACAGTTTGCAGTTTCATATTTTGTAGCTCCGTGATGCCCGAAAAGAAACTGAAACCTTGACAGTAAGCAGGTTTGTGATGCACATCAGCAGTAGTCTCTGTCAAGTTTGATGCGGTACTCTAGTTTCCCTACACAAACGTAAAACACGCAATTTAGGCTAAATAGTGACTAAAAATTGTTCTTATGTGTGAATGTGAGTGTGTGGGCATGTCTGTGTGTTTGTCCTCTGACAGACTGGCACCCGCTGCAGCAGGGTGCATCCTGCCTTCACCCACAGTCAGCTGGGATCGGCTCTGGCAAACCACCACCTGAAGTTTGATGAGGTGGAAAATACTACGTTCTTGTAGCTGGCAGAGGATCTTCTGACTTTTGCCATAGATCTGAAGAGAGACGAACCCAAACATTTCCCAACAACCAAGTGTGGAAATCTATAAACATGACAGGGAACATATGGTGTATATGGAGTGAGTTGTGCTCAGTAGAAATAGCTGAAGATGAATCTGAAAATCAAAATGAGCAGAACATATAAAAAGAAATACAAGACAAGGAAATTAAAAGTACAAACACTAAATAAAGTCACTGGAGTAGTTATTAAACGTGACCTGCGTACATCCTTTCAATGCTTCTGTGTAAATGGGTACGGTTTTCAAAACATTGCAGTGTAAACGGAAAAATTTACTGAAGCCGAAATGTGTTTTCACTTGAAACATGCAAACAGGACCTTAGAAATTTTCATGAGATGAATATTTATTCTGGAAAACCCTACATTGTTCAAAATGCATGGATTATTTAAAAAAAAAAAAAAAAAGGCAGATTTTTATTGAATGAACCATGGGAAACATTACAGCTAGGGATAGTGTTACAATACAGCTTGGCCGCATTGTTATGAAAACCATGGATAACTGCACCGACGCGAGCATGTAGCAGTGAATTGCTTTCATTTAATCTATCTCACAAAGGGTTCCGCACAATGCACGTTAGACACTTGACAACTTGACTGAATTGGAATGTAAATTAAACCTGATCTAAGACAGCAGGCCAGAGATTTGGACATACTATGCGCATAAAAGCAGTGTCAGTCTGTCAACATGCATGCTATAAACATCAAGAAGTCTCACAACATGTGCTATTCACTTCAGTTTCACTTCAACAATGCTCATAGGTATTACCAGCATGTGAAGAAAGAATGGACATGAAATGCAATGTAAGAGTGAGTACAATGAAAATGATTCCACTGGAAATGCTCTGTCAGCCTCTGGCTGTACTTTGACGTCTGCAATGATATTGGAGGGATTGTGTTTTCCCTCTCCAACGCTGAGCTTCTGATTATTCCAACAAACATGACAGATAACAGATGTAACATGCCAGCGTTTCATCAAATAAACACGACCACGTTTCCCTAACATGTCCATTCCCCAAGTGGAAAAGCAAAGCTGCGGGGGGAACAAATAGCGGCTGATCAAACATATTGAAATGCTGACACCTCATGCGATGTACAGATGCATGCAGTATGCAGGCTTCAAATGCATCCAGCGAGCAAACACTAATGACAAAAACATCATACAGAGAAATACCGGTTGGTACACAGAAAAGTATAGTGTAGACTGACAGAACACAATTATTTCTCTACACATCGGTATTTGTCCATCAATCCATCACTATATACAAGTCCACCCTTGAGCAGCAGTGAGCTGGAGCCTATCTGTCATTAGGCAAGAGGCAACTGGCAGACTGAGACGTCTGTGGATCAGATGGTAGAGCTTCCCATCCCAGCTTTGGCTGATGGGTATGTGTCCTTGGGCAAAGCAATGAATTCCAAGTTTTTTCCCCAGTAGTGCGCAGGCATCGCCTTAGTGTGTGAGTGAATGAAAGAATGTGATCACGGGCACAGCTAAAGCATCAAAATGGATTACAAAGGTGAAGTGAAAAGCTGTGTGTGTGTGTGTGTGTGTGTGTGTGTGTGTGTGAGGTTCCCAAGTGCGTTGAGATGGATGGGTGGATGGATTTCCAATGCTACTATTCCCAAATTCCAAAAGGTCACGACTGACTAGAGAATAATAAAATATGGGTCCCAGCCAACTTTAATATTCACAGTTTGATCAAAATACAAGAACAAAGTTAACTTTATTGAAACTTTTGCCCAAGGACATTTCAATATTTCGGTCAGTTAGATAAGGGCTTCTAAATCCTGGTCCTCGAGGTCCGGTGTCCTGCATGTTTTCTCTTATTGAAATCAGGAATGCTGCAAGTGGAAGAGATGACGAAACCTTAAACATCTTTTTCTTTCATTTCTTTTTTTATTGTAATATGTGTCTGTACATTTTTATACGTACCTCCATGGCATTATGAGCAGGAACTTTACTGTGACACAAATGAAGTGAAAAACCTGCTCACTTCTGCAGAGCAAACCTTTTTTTTTTTCTTTTGTTATTCACCTTGATTTTGTTGGGTGTGTTAAGCTTCGGTTCTTCCCTGAAAAAATCTTTTGTTCGAAACACTTCCAAGCAAGTCCACAAAAACAAATATATACCTGGCAAGTAGTACATATAGAAGCTGAATCTGAATTAAGATTTGTTTTGTGCTTCCACCACAATAGAGTCAACTCTTCAATAAAGCTGGCATAGAGCGTTTTATCAGTATTTGACACAGCCATGGATATAAAAATGGGAATATACTGTACAAAGGTCTGTGCTTACATTTTTGAGAGACATTTGTGCCCCTGAGTTACGGACAAAATGAGCACCATTCAAACATTTGTCTTGCACTGCAGCCTTATCTAGACGAGCACAGTGCGGGACAGGAGCCGTGCATATAAACCATTTTTTATATAAAAAGGAAAATAAATACAGAATGCATGCTATTGCAACAGCAGGCATGCTCTCTGCAACACTGCACTGCAATGTTTAATTGTTGTGTTGAGTGACTCCCTAAATATTATAAATCTACCAACCTTGTCTAAATATGTTGAAGGGAAAATACATTTATTGTAAATTGTTTGTGAATGCAAGATTGATTTGTAGACCTGATCAATCTTTCTCCTCTGTTCTCAAAACTAAAAATAACTATTCCATATAAAACAGGTTGGGGATTTTTAAACCCTAGGGTTTGTCTGCAGTTACTTTTCACATTTTTATTTCATGATGCAGAATGTGAATATTTTTTCCTTTCACTATAAAATCCGCTGTTATCAAGTACAGACTAATTGCCTTGCTGAATGTGAGGAGGTGGATCACCTCGACAAGCTCTGCATGCGTGCTTATGTTACCAATGACGTGCATGTTAATGCCTTTTGCGTCCCTCAACAGCATCTTTCCTCATATTTGTATGCTCTCTGATTAAACTATGAGCTGTGCGAGATGAGTCATCCGCTGGAGCCAGCTCGCCAGCTTCCCTTGGCTCCTCCTGAAGGCCATTTGGTTACTGGATGCTCAGCCGTTCAACTGGCCAGCGCTGCGGTGGCACCGCTGCACAGACGGTGATTGCTGAGTACCTTCTCTTAGCTCATCATTGGCAACAGGCTCACGTCAGCCATTTCCTCTGCATCGCTCACTCCCGGCACGTCTGCAAGCTTTGATTATTGGTTATTGCCTATTTATATGGAGATATGGGCCTCAGCTAAATGGGATGCATACTGCGGTGAATAAATTCTGGGAGAGCAGAGTGCTGATCCATCAGGGCACACGAGAGCCGAAGTTGAGATTTATTTCTAAAGACTAAAACTAGTTGTTGAGATTTTACTTGTATCACTTTGTGAAAGCTATTTCTAAACTCAAAATGATGTTAAAAGATAAATCTTAGAGATTTATGTAAAGGAAAGAAGAAATTGCTGAAAGACAAAGCATTTGAATTAAACGGACTGAAACAGAGAAGATGAACGGCTGCCTTCAAACGAAGCTTAATATAAAGTTGTGACGTCTTCTCAAAGAGCTTATTGTAAAAAAAGAACATGCAACCAGTGCTGTTGCTTTTTCAAGCTATCAAGCAGAACACCTTACTTCTACACTGGTACCGTACACATCAGCTTCCTATCAGTTCCCAGCAGCAGATACTGGCTGACGATCCACACATCGATGACTTCTATAGATTGGTGCGATGGCAAAAGCCAAAGCACCAGACGTGATCTGATAAAGCTCTGTGTGACATTGTTCAGTAGATTAAGGAAACACAAATAAAGCAGGGAACACATGATAGGGCGATGTGCAATGCAGATTGTTTTTTGTTTTTTTTTTTAATGTGATGAGGAATGTATGTCACATTAAAACTTGCATTGTCAATTCAGTTTTTGTTTCTGAACATTTTATTTGTCAATGTGCAAAAAAATGTAATCCCAAAACAGTTGGGTTTTAGTAAAACTACTCCCCATTTCACCCAACAATGTTGTCAAGTGACTACAGACAACTTTCTTTGTGTTTTGGAAATCTGTTTACAGGACTGCAGTCCTGGAAGCCACTAAAAATGCTCATTTTTAAAAATGTTCCAACATTGTTTTTCCAAAATGCTCTTAAACTGACTCTGTATAGACTGGGGAAAACACAGCTGAAACACTTATCAGAAGGAAAAGTTCTTCCGATTTAAAAAGCAGAAACAAACAAGGGTAATCGAAGCTCTTTCTGACATTTAAAGCTTCTTTCAGATAAATTTCAATAACATTCCCAAAATGCCTTCATTAGCTCTGTGTACAATGTTTCATTTGGACACTTTGCTGCTGACATCAGATATAATTATCAATTCCAAAAAAAATTATGTGTGCATAAAATCATATTAGATAACATTAATGACTTGCCGTTCATTATTAGATAATGATATAAACCTTCACAAACAAATGCAATAATGTCCTCATTTAATTCATTTTGCATAAACTGTTCAAAGTGTCTGCAATAATTATTAATATGTATTAATAAAAACATGCAACAAAAATAAACAGGTGTTCCCTATAAACTCACAGGTGTTGGTAATAACAGCACAAATACGATGAACAATGAGCTCCAACCAGTAAGTCGCCTTTGGCAAAGTGAAGGGATGGCAGAAGACTGACATGAAATGTTTCAAGAACTCAGCCATTACATGAATTTAAAACAGCCACAATGCAAACAGGTCCTGAAAGAATGATTTCTGAGCATGCCGCAGCGTTACTGTCCTATTTTCATTGTTATGAAACAGCGAAACAGCAGGAGGCCTCTCTTTTATTCTCTATCAAGACTGAAATCTGCTATTTCCATCAAAGGACCGCTGTTGCTGCTATTATCGGCCCCGCTCACAATGACGGCTTTACATTTTCTATAGAGGAAGGCTCCACCAGCATGGACTAAGACAGATGCAGAGAAACATGGAGAAACAAAGCACAAAATGGAAGTACTGCGGCAGTCTGTTATGTGGCCCCAAACATGAAGAACAACAAGAAAATAGCCCCTCTGTTCGACTCATCTTCCAATTTTAGTGTCTTGTGTGAATTGTAAAGCTATGTTGGCAATACTGTTTGTTCTTTGGGGTGTCATGGGAGTCTGAAACTGAAAGTCGTGCGGAAAGCTTTCAACGAGACGTCTTGCACGGAGTAAATCCCTTGTCTGAATTGTCAGAAAATTGAATCAGAGCCCACACTTATGGGTTCGCGCTATTGAAATATTTCTAAAGCACTATGCATTTCTTGCAGCATTTAAAATGTAAAGGGGCCATAGTTGCATTTCTCCGAGGATGGAGGTGGGGAACTACTTAAGGGATCTCTGGTTGTTAATGGGATCTGTCATATCCGTCCTGGGTTGTTTATGTAAGCAGCAGAAAAACAGCCTCATTCACAATGACAGCAAAGGGCTTCCTGTTAGGATCGGCAGATGCTCGCAATATATTCTCACCAACAACCAAGAAAACATTTCACTTTCAAGTACTAAGTGGAAAGAAACACCTATTTCCATACGTGCAGCATAAAAACACAATGTATTGAAAACAGTGAATTCAAGATGCAACCCTTTTTAACACAATTCCTGTTGCTAGTTATACTGACCAGCTTATACAGCTCATTCAACTATTAATTTCATCCTGTCTTGTTGCATTCGTATTTTATAGAAACATGCATTAAAATTCAATCATAATTTATTTCTTTATAATTATTCACTATGCATACATAGTTTTTTTTTTTTTCACTCATTCAGGTCAACTGTTTGATCCATGCATGTTCATTTCATATGGTTTCTGATTGTGAATGCACACACAGTAAGACATGATTAGGACTGTGTTAACACAACGCTTCAAGCAATAAAGCATTGTTTTAGTATTTTCATGTAGGTGCTGAGAACACACATGCAGAGAACAATAAACTATGAACATAGTTGTAAACGATGGCGAGTACACAGACAGTCAAATCGGCAGACGATGAGGTTGGATTATGATTAAACAGGCTGATTCTCAACGATGAATCTACCAAGTCCCAGGACATGTGCGCATGTGAAGAACAGATATTTGCTGAAGTTGTTTTCCTCCGTTTCCGCAGAGGCAGAGCATTCCACCACGAGAGCAGTTTTCAAAAAAGATGCATTGGCTCAACGCACCGCTGTCATGAGAACGAACACCCAAAATGCAACAAACGTTTTCAGTTTTGCTTTGTAAACAATTTTGTGAAAATGTGGCCTCATATGCAATATGTTTTACTTTTAGTGTCATTGTCAAACACCTATAAAGAACCTATTACATTTACTGTCTATAAAGGAAAACGGTTTGAGCAGAATTATAATCATACTTACATGGCAGCCAAGCATCTTCATAATCTTAGATGTCTTATCTTGTATTTACTGGTTCTTTTCCCTGCCAGCTTCATTTAATTCTTTATCCGTCAGTGCTTGAGCTCTCATTTCGAACAGTTTCATCCTGCTACTTTCTTTCTTCCTCTCTATCAAGTACCAGCTTTGAAAGAAAGATACACGATGTCAGTAGACTCGTGAAATCAAAGAGTGAATTTCTCATCTGAATCTTTTTTAAACATTTGAACTCTCTGGAAACTCCTGAAGTGAGATTCAAAATGCTGAAAATGAGAAAATAAGACTCTCCGTGCAGATAACGCCATTTTACTGTTGAGTCAAAAACGATTTGGGTTACAAGAGGAAAACTCAAAGAAAACCATTTAGAAATTTAAAAAAAAAAAAAAAAAAATGTGAGAAAACAAGTCAATTTAGAAAAAAATTTGGATTTTATCCGATCAAGTGACAGTTTTAATTATTATTTCTGATCGGGCCTAATGAAGAGAAAATGACTTAAGAACAGATCAGGCCTCGTCTAATTTCCTGTTGTCACAAGGCTTTATGAAGCAAAAGGTCACCTATAGCGTCCCACGCTCTCATCATGTTACCGATTTCTCTCACTACAGATAATCAGCCTTCTGATGAGCTCTGAACACAGACTGTGGAAAGCAGGCTGAGTCCACTGAGTCGTTGGAGTCGTAACTAATAACACTCCTAAAATACCGTAATTCTCACAGCAGTCAAACTCTTTACTTGGTCCATTCATAGTGAATTTGAATGTTATGAAAAAATTTCACCTTATTCTCCAAAGAGAATATGAAAGACTTTAGATTCAATGAGCGTTTTTTTTTATTTAATAATTAGATTCTGTGCTGCTTTATTGACTTTATAAAAAATTGATTCATTTCTTTTTTCAATGAGATCTATTTTTATTATATGGCAATATGTGTGTGTGTATGCATATCTTGGATCTATTTTTCACTGATTGTTCAGGTTTGATTGTAACCCTGGAGGATAAATTAGCCAATATGTAAAAGCCAGTGTGCAAGCTAATTGTGACAAGTCACCCATCTCTTGTGGCGAGAGACTAGTCCAGAAGCAATGCAACCCCAAGCTGGGCGGGGGGTGGGGACCAAAACATGTTCAGCAGACAGGTTAATTAATGGGCTCAGGGTGAAAAAAACATCAATCTTAAAAAAAAAAAAACAAAAAACAAAAAAAAAAAACATCTAACTTTGATTAATTAGTGAGCCTATACCTTTTGCTGTAATTGGATTGTTGGTTGGTCTTCACCAATAGAGACACACACTGTCATGCTGCAGCAAGTTAGTTTGATAACTATATGGTATGTGTGGGTATATATTATGTATTTATAGGGATATCTGCACGGTATATGTATACATATATTATGTGATGCCCTATGATGTATGATTTTAAATCTTGTTAATAGTTAAAAAGGGGTAGGAATCTCTAAAAAGTGTTTACTTCTTCCTACTCCTTTTTTCGAACTGTGCTGCTATGTTGTTGTTTTTTTTGTTTTGTTTTTTTTTGTTTGTTTTTTTCTTTTTCTTTGATTTGCATTAACTTTCCTTTTTATCTTTTTTCTTTTTATACATGTTCGAAAAATAAATAAATTCATTCATTCATTCATTCATATATATATATATATATATATATATATATATATATATATATATATATATATATATATATATATATATATATGATTGAAAATTCATAATAGGTATCTATTAATAGGCAAAGTTTTCATTACAGTGCAGTTAACTTTAGAACTTCAGTTCACACCTCCACTTCAAATGCATCTCAAACTATATTTACTTTATTTTTCATCATACGCATTATGCATCAGAACACTTGGCACGAATCCGTGTGATGTTTATATTCGCGCAGCCTTCTATTGAACGGTATTTGATTCTCAAACTAATGAATTGAAAGAAGGTGTAATCTCCTGCCCGCATGCAACATTTGACTTGTAGATTTTGTGTCGCGCATGCTGTTGAAAAGGTAGCAGCTGGCACTGAAACCCAATTATCCAACAAAGTGTGCTTACCTGATTTCCAGTTCAAAAGAAGATTCTTGTCCTGTTGCCAGCGAAGCCCATCTCTGGATAATGCTGATGCACAGTTGCAATAAGTCAATGTTTAATTGATTGATTGATTGATTGATTGATTTTATTTGTTTCATTCTTTTTTTAAAAGAAAGAAATGAAAAGGAACAGAAAGAAGTGAGACTTATGATGTCTGCCCCTATTAACATAAAATAAATGACAATTTGTCAAGATTTAACATATCACAAAAAAAAAAAAAATGCAAAATTCAATACAACAATTTCACTAAATCAAAATACAAATATGACCATTTCACAAATAATTGCAGATCAAATACAACCATTTCCCAAGTGTAAATACAAAAAAAAAAACAAAAAAAAAAAAACCTTAATGAAATATGTTCAAAAGAAACAATCATTCTAAGTTTGACCATTCTTTAAAACAGAGTCGTACCCTCCCAATAACTGTGCTTTTAAACATTTCTTGAAGATGTGAATGGACTGAGACCTCTTAATTTCACTGTCAAGTTTATTCCATAAATTGATTCCTTTTGTTGTGATGCATCTTTCTTTCAATTTGGTTCTTGATTCTGGTCGTTTGAAAACTTCAGTGCCTCTTAATCTATATTGACTGTCTCGCTTTGCAAATCTATTCTGTAAATTAAATGGTAATTTTTTCCGGTGAGCTTTATACATTGTTTTAAGAAGGTTGAGTTCTACCAATTCTTTCATTTTTAAGGATTTCAATTTTATAAATATTGGGTTAGTGTGGTCTCTGTAACCACTTCCATTCACCACACGAATCGCTCGTTTCTGTAAGAGGAAGAGTGGTTCAATGTAGGTCTTACAAGCATTTCCCCAGACTTCAACGCAGTAGGTCAGATATGGTATAATCAATGAATTGTACAACAGAAACAAAGAATTATTGTGAAGTGACTCTTTCAATTTGTACAGAACAGCAATGGTTTGAGAAATCTTAGTTTTAACGTACTCTATATGGGATTTCCATGTTAGTTGTTCATCCAGCAATACACCTAAAAACTTAATTTCATTTGTTCTCTCAATCTCTATACCTTCCACTGTCAGTGTTGTGTCAACGTCTGTCCTTCTGTAACTGAAAATCATATATTTGGTCTTACTGATGTTCAAAGATAGTTTGTTAGCGTTGAACCATTTTATAACATTCTGAAACTCTTTTTCTACAATTTCTAATACTTCATTTATATTGTCTCCAGCATAATACAAAGTAGTATCATCCGCAAACAAGATGCATTTCAATAAGCTGGAAGCAGTGTCAATGTCATTGATATAAAGAAGAAAGAGCACTGGTCCAAGGACGGATCCTTGAGGAACCCCACAAGTTACGTTTCCATTTTTAGATTTTATATCGTTGATTTGAACAAATTGTTTTCTGTCTTTTAAATAGCTTTTGACCCATTCGTGAGCAACACCTCTTATACCGTACTTATATAATTTATACAGCAATATGTCATGATCTAGAGTATCAAATGCTTTTTGAAGATCTACGAAGACACTTACTAAGAAACGTTTCTTGTCCATTGCATTTGTGATTTCTTCTGCCAGTTCCATAATTGCCGTGGCGGTTGAGTGATTAGTCCGAAATCCATATTGATTGTTACTTAAAATGTTGTGTTTAACAATAAATTTATTTAATCTGATCACAAATAATTTTTCTAAAATTTTTGAGAGCTGAGGAAGTAACGATATAGGTCTGTAATTGGAGACATCATTTTTATTTCCTTTTTTGAAAAGTGGAATTACTTTGGCTATTTTCATACTCTCTGGAAATGTTCCTGTGGTAAATGACAAGTTACAGATGTATTTAAAGGGTTCAATCACGACATCTATTATTTGTTTTATCAGTGACATGTTCATGTCTGTATAGTCATTGGAGTTTTTATTTGGAAATTTACGAACAATACTGAATATTTCATTTGCTTGTACAGGCTCAAGAAAGATGCTACGTTCATTATTTTGTATTATTCCACTATTTATGTTTTCGTCTGGGATATTTTGAGATAGATTTTTCCCTATATTCACAAAGTAATTATTAAATTCCTCTACAATGTCCTGTTTTTCAAAAATGTCTATTTTGTTTTTGGTTATATGGTTTGGAATTATGGGTTTAACCTTGCCTTTGTGCAAGACTGTGTTAATTACACTCCATGTGTTTTTTGTACTATTTTTGCTTTTCTCTATTAATTTTGTGTAGTAATCCTTTTTCTGTTGTCTTAGAATTGATATCAGTTTATTTTTATATTTTTTATACCGAACCTCGGCTTCTTTTGTTCTTAGTTTGAGAAACATTCTGTAGAGATAATTTTTTTTCTTACAGGCGTTTTTCAGACCACTTGTCATCCATGGGTTATTAATAGTATTTTTCTCGACACAAGCAACTTTGGTTATTTTGCAATTTTTGTTGTATAAATTAATAAGTATCTCCATGAAAGTGTTGTAGGCATTATTTAAATCTCCTGTATAAACTTGATCCCAATTTTGTTTCTTTAAATCCTCTCTGAATGCCTCAATGGCTTTATTGGATTTGTCTCGTATAAAAATTGAAGTTTTTTCTCGCTCAGGGGTAATGCACAATTTTTTAAAAATAGTAAATACAGGTAGGTGATCACTCACATCGGTCATAAGAATGCCACTAATTATGTCTCCATGTAAAGTTGTGTATATGTTATCAATGATGGTTGCGCTATGGGTAGTAATTCTAGTTGGCTTTGTTATCATCGGACATAGTCCTGCCATTTGCATATAATTTTTAAAGTCATTTGACGCTGCATTGTTACCCAGATCAATGTTGAAGTCACCACAGACTATAATTGTTTTATTTTTAACATCTGCAAACAATTCAAGAATTTTGTCTGTGAACAGCTCTATACCAGGCCCAGGTGGTCTATAAACACAACTAACAAGTATATTTTTGCCAATATCGCTGATGATCTCAATTGTGAGCACTTCCATTAAGTTTGGAATAATTACAGTTTTCATTTCAATGACTTTACTATGCAGATTTTCATCTACATAAAGGGCTACTCCTCCACCTCCTTTTTCCACCCGATTTGCATAAAACAGATTATAACCTTTGATTTGAACTTTATCAATATGAATCTCTTTTAACCAGGTTTCCGTCACAGCAATCACTTTAAATGATTGTTTGATATCAGCAAAAAGCTCATTAATTTTTGGTAATTTCCGTTTTAGACTCTGACTGTTAAAGTGAATGATGGAAAATGCCTCATCCGACACCATATCTGTTCTGTTATTGAATTGCTGAACAGTAAAATAATCACATCTCCCTGGCGTTAGTATGGTATCAGTGATGTCCGCTTCCATGTTGTAAATTTTGTCACTGTTTGTGTCTATATGAGTGTCCATGATTCAGTCTAAGTGTCCATGATGTAGTGCATTCAACTTCTTGTCTTCTTTGGTCCATATATCAAGGTGAACATTTATGCTCTGTATTTCTGTAGATCATCTATACTTTTAATTATCGTTACTCTTGCCTCTTCTGGACTACCATTTGACCTGACAAAAATCTTACAATTTGAGGTCCATGTAGCTGATATTTTCTTTTGTTTCCTCAAGAAACGGGCCTCTCGTGCAAGTTCTGCATTCTTTTTTGTTAGATGCTCATTTAAGAAAACATCTGTTCCTTTTAGTCTTTTACCTTGTTTAAGCAGGCCATTCTTTTGTTTTCTGTTTGTGAAGCGTAGTATTATGGCCGGTTTTGTTTGTTTGTTTCTTTGTGGAAGAGGATGACAGGCCTCAATATGGTTTTTGTCCACATTTAGTCCTTTTGCATGTAGAAAGGTTATCACCTGCTGCTCTACAGATTCTTCATCTTGGTCACTCTGAACATCTCCACTGGAACCAGTAACAGCCCTGGCGTAAGATCTTGGTTTGATGTTAAGCCCTGTGACAATGACATCATTAATTCTGCTGTATTGTTCCAAATCCTCAACCCTGTTCTCTAACATTTTAATTTTTTTGTCCTTCTCATTATTGAGCAGCTGCAGAGTTTTTACATCCTCTGCTAACTTCAATATTTGTTTTTGCTGTTGCCTGATTACAGTTACTTCTTCTGTCAGCATTTCCAGTGATGTTTTGATCTCTTCAATGTCCTCAGCAGATGCTGCATTCTTTTTTGGTGGCATGTTCTTGTGCAGTGTAACTGTAGCTCACCGCTGGCATAAGCTTGATGGTAGCTGTTAGCTGGAGCCCGGTGGTCTGCTGCTGGCTGGAGCCAGATGTTAGTTGGAGCCCGGTGTTAGCTGGAGCCCGGAGTTAGCTGGAGCCCGGAGTTAGCTGGAGCCCGATGTTAGCTGGAGCCCGGAGTTAGCTGGAGCCCGATGTTAGCTGGAGCCCGGTGTTAGCTGGAGCCCGGAGTTAGCTGGAGCCCGATGTTAGCTGGAGCCCGGTGTTAGCTGGAGCCCGATGTTAGCTGGAGCCCGGAGTTAGCTGGAGCCCGATGTTAGCTGGAGCCCGGAGTTAGCTGGAGCCCGATGTTAGCTGGAGCCCGGTGTTAGCTGGAGCCCGGAGTTAGCTGGAGCCCGATGTTAGCTGGAGCCCGGTGTTAGCTGGAGCCCGATGTTAGCTGGAGCCCGGTGTTAGCTGCTAGCTGGAGTACGGTGGTACCTGCCACATACACAGACTGGGCCAGCACAAAGCACCAAGCGAGAACCAAGCGACTCCAAGCTCTAGGCCTTGTAGTGAGCACCACCCCGGACGACGATGATACTCACAGGCGTGGCAGGGTTTCCTCCCTGCCGCTGCGTGTCAGTAGCGTGTGGTGCTTGTCCAGCAGGACTCCCGCTTATAAGTACAACTTGGCTTTTTTGCCCAAAACTGTTGAATAAAGTTAAAGTCCCCATTTATTATTGTTTTTGTTCTCAAAACATGTCTGTGTCTTTATGTCTGAATGAATATTTACATGTTAAGTCAGTGTTTAATTTAATTCAGCTGATTTTGTGGTGCTCCGACGCTCCGGAAAGGTCCTGAGGCATCCAGTCAAGAGTAATGCAGATTAAACAGCACTTAAATCCTGGACCAGATATAAATTGGCAAATAAGTTGATCATTCTGCTTATATAAAACTGTACTTGAAAAGAATCAGGCCCCGTTTATACGACGTCTCAAGCGTACAATGCAACAATTTCGCTTTTCGTTTCAAGGAATGTTCACATTCACAAGGCAAACATTTTGAAAACGATGCTCATTTACACCAAGTGGCAAAAACGCTGAAAACAAAGTAGTTTTCATGTTGGGCCACTAGTGGGTGATGTTGTTTGCTTTTGTTATGAAACCACATGAACGCATGCAGCAAACAATATGCTACAAACATTCCTAATGACAAGTGCGTGGGCAGGCAATGAAGTTGGATTTTAATTGCAGGTGATTGGCAACTATCCCAGGAGAATACTGACTAAGAGTCATGCTACTCTGGGGGTTGTCATTGTTGTTATTGTTCATCTACTCACATTAGTGGAGAAGAACAATTTAAAATTGCTGCGGTGCACATGTGCGGCAGCAGCTTTTCACAGACAGTTGGACAGTCGTTTTCAAAAAGTTGTGTTTCAGGGGCTCAAAACACAACAAAACTTTTCCATTTTCACTTGAAAATGAAAACCTAAATGATCTTGCTAACTCTCACACACTCTTATGGAATATAATCCACAAACTTTATATTATAATTTCCTCTGACTCATCTCCCTCGCTTAAGAGCACATGCAATGACAATAAGTTGTAATGACTTTCTGTGATAGCCGTAAATAGAAAGGATCAGCTGAATCAAAATAGGTTTTGTTGAAAAAAAAAAAAAACAAGAAAGAGAAAGAAAGTAAAAGTGTATTAAATATAAATATTTTTTAGGATTTGTCTGTATTTTCGCATATTTTGCTTCTTCTTCACAGGTCTGGCCTTTGGTCCATGAAACAAAATAAAGGTTTAAGATCTCCCAAATTATTCTCTTGGTAGGCAGATGTAGGATGAAGGTGAAGGCTCGTTTCTGCATAAGGTTATAGTTTTGTCTCGATGCTTTGGTTACTACATCAAAGACGGAGAAGGAAGAAGAAAATGAGGTGACTTCAAAGACAGAAACAGTAGCATTATGAATATGGGCTATTTGGACAAGACAGAAAAGACCAGAAGCAGATCTTTACTTTGACTCCATGCAGTTATATTTTAGATTTCCCCGTGGATTTTGCAAACTCACTGTCCCAATTGTGTTTAATTGTATCATATTAGATAAAAACTAAAATAAAGGTAGCAAAAACAAACATCCACTGTCCTATAGCATCTGCATGCATGTACATGCAACTGTACACATGAACCAGGGAAGGAGTGCCACGTCAGACACCCACTCACTCAGTAACATACAGGGAGACAAGAGTTCTGGTTGAGCTGCTCTTATTTCACAGCTGACCTGTGTTTGGACGGACGGCCAGGAAGCTGTCAGTAGAGGCACTGCTTCGCTTGTTTGAAATACATCCTTTCCCCCAGATGTCTTTCAGAAGGACTGTGGGATCCTGGAGAAAAAGAAAAAAGAGGGAATGCTAACCAAGTGACGGTTCCTCCCCAGTGTCTCGTGGTGCTTTCACACCTGCCATTTTTTTTTTTTTTTTTTGTTCATCCAGTTGACTATGGGAGTCAGCGAAGTGCAGACGAAAACAGCCATATCAAGACAAGCCTGGAGACCTGGTCTCAGTCCAGCTCCGGTGCAGTGGGAGTGTGAAAGCAACCATGATGTACTCCACAAGCTTGGGCTCTTAGGCCTGATGAGCAATGCATTGTGGTTTGTACCATAATCATTTGCATTGTCTATATTGCTTTATCCTGTTCAGGACAGCGGGGCGCTGAAGCCAGTCCCGGCTAACTATGGGTGACAGCAGAGTGCCAAAGCGTACTCATATCAAGTACGATCGAATGTGGTGGAAATGGTTTCTGCCATTTCCATGTAAATGACAGTTTCTTTCTAAATGTTGTCGCCTGTAATGCAAGACGGCTTCAATGCCAGCGGCATATTCAAAAGTATAGTTATTAGCTAAGTTCAAGATGAGCAATAATATGATTACACATGCTAACACGCAGTCAGAACACTTAATTAAATGCATCTTGATGATGAGCACATCTGCCACCTACAACTAAAGTCCACAGAGAGATGTAAGCTTGTGATGGAAGTCAGACTTTTGTCAAGGTTGCATTTTACCATCATGTTTGCTGTTAGAAGAAACTCGGCGCTTTGCCTTGCCCGTCATCGACAAGATTTTAGCACTTCACATTTAGTGAACATGCCCAGATCAATTTCTCATCGCCGCCTTCTCTCTGGTGCGGCCTGACCTAAACTCTGCCTGAGTGTTTGTTGTTCGGAATACAACTTTCCCTCAAGGCTCGAGTGTCAGAGCAAAGTGGCGTTAGCGGCGTCCTTGGAGAAGAATTAGCTGCTTCACGGTAACATCCGGTCTTCTGAAGAGAAAAGCAGTGAAGATGAAATATGACCAGGGAGAAGCAGCAAGGCAGTGAAAGACCCTGGGATTTTCTAAGGAGGTTAAAGATGAGAGGAAAGGTTTGAAGGAACATGACAGGGAGAGGGAAGTGATGAAGATGCAGGCTGTGGGGATATTTGCTTGTGGTTTGGGTGGGTGTGTGTTGGGTGCACCAGCTGGAAGAATAAAGAAGACTCAGTTCCTTCTAGAGGTGCCAGCTGGTGTACCTGTTTTCACCCGGCACTCGTTGAGGCTCGCCCACTTACTGGCATGTACTCATGTCGAGTGACTTGTGCTCATGCAAGCAGATCTACATAAATACACAAGCTTTAAGTGAAGACCGGCAAAACCAGTGTGTGCTGAGGTAGAGGACGGAAAATACTAATGAGCGCTGGAGCAACTCGGCAAAGTCTGCAATTTTGCCGAAAATGAGTCATTAGCCCGGACCCCGACACAATCACAAGTGAAATTTGTTTTCCTGTGTTCCCTCACTGAAACAGAAGTTGGAAAGTGATTTTAATGATTTGACAGGTATAATTACCCGCCAGGCTTGTCATTGGTAATAGCAGGTTGTCGCAAACATTTTGTTGCCGTATTGCTTTTCATTGTGTATAATGTTGATTATGCAAGATTACAGACTTCCCCACAACAGAGATTGCCAATCAATGTTAACTCTTATTGTTTACGATTCTGGCTTTGAGTCCTTTTAACTGGGCCTGTCTATTTTAGTTTATGACTGTTTTCGGCCTTTTCTTCACCACAGGCCTGACTTAGTTACCCAGTGCGGGAGTATCTTGTGTGTGTGTGTGTGTGTGTGTGTGTGTGTGTGTATGGGAGACAGTCGTCATGCCGGCTCAACATTCAAAGTAGCTACTGCAGCAACCGCTGTATAATCCATTATCTCACAATCAGAGCATACCATAACGCTGTTTATTTAAAGAGCTGTTAGAAACATTTCCATCGCATTTTCTGAGGTTCAGACCCTGACACACCTGTGGGCGTACCTCTCAGATCGGAAAAGAACATACACCTGCACCACCTTTCAGTTCAGTTAGTACATTCAGGCAGATGCCTCAGGTGTGCCATTTTTCTATAATTCACTATTTCTTAAGGTTTAATGTTGATTTTTTTTTCCTTTTTGCTGTCTCTCTTTAATCCAGAGGTGTCAGCCTAATTTTAGTTCAGGGGCCACATGCAATTTTCCCTTTGATGTTCTTTGTTGCACCAGCTCTGCCTTTAAAAAAGTCTATATTTTGCCAAATCTGAACAATTACTACCAAAAATTACTGCAATCTCATCAGGAAGCCAATTTTAAATGACGCATAATACAGTAACATATCATTTGCATGCATGTTTTTATAAACTACACCAGACAGCATTGCTTTGAGGCTTTAGTTGTCATAACAGCATCACATATATTTTAGCTTGAGTGTTGCATCCTGTCCACTACTCTTAGGAAAGCTATCTTTATAATTCAAAGCTTTCTTTTCATTTCCGGCGATTTGTTTGGTGGTTAGTTGGGCCAGATTGAAACCTTTTGCAGGCCGGACGAAGCCCACAGGCCTTATGTTTGACACCCCTGCTTTAATCATTTCTTTAGCACGTGCTGCTCTACAATACAAATCAAGTCGTCTGTTTAATGTTCCCTGTTTGCTGCTGCCCAGCATTACATAAATAGAAGACTGTCATCTTTCACACTACATTTTATCTTCTATAATCAATTACATTGCGTCGAAGCATTACGTCGCAGATAAATTCTGTTTAACCGTGCGAACACAAGTGGCATGTCTTATGAGCGTTGCATAGCACTGTAGGGCAAAGTTGCAAATTGCACATTTCAACTCGAATTATCTGGTGTCCACAGCTAATCTGTACCAACAGTGGGACGTACGTAGTTGCTAAGTCATTTGATTATTTTTGGTGCCCCCGGCGATATTCAAGCCTAAGGGAGTTTGACGCTGATTCAGAAGTGTTTTCAGTACAAAGTGAAGACCACCGATATGACTTCCGTGCAAAAACAGTGGCAGAGAAAGTTGAGTGGTTAGTAGTTGTGATAATATAATATGAATTTCCTTCGCATTGTTCAGAAATAAGAACAGAAACAAGGACACATTCAGGATAAAATAGTCCTTTTGATATTATAATTCATGAAACGGCATCATGTTTACTATGGCAATCTGTTCTTAGTCTCTTACAGATGTCTTCTTCCACCGTTACAACAAATTAAACTGAATCATATGTCTTGCTTTATGCATGGTATTTGTAATTTAGAGGTTCAAGATGCTTTTCTTTCTCTTGTTTTTTTAAGGCAACAGTGTCATAAATGAAGTTACAGTACCAATACTAAATAATATTTGCCATTTCTAAAATTATAATGTTCAGTGGATCAATTTAACGTGATCCTAAGTAATGAAGATGTACGGATGTTTGATTTGATATGTAAAAATGACTTATCACTAAAATGTAACATTCAGGAGAGATGTGTCCTGCTACAGATGTTGATCTATAGTTCTTACCTTTACAGTGTATTAGTCAGGTAAGCAGTACCTTTCTTTATTACTTTTAATGAGACGAGCAGCACAAATTTCTAATTCCCTCTCTCATTTTCCAGTTTCATAGTACCAGACAGTGTGTCCACACGTGTGATACAGGATTGACTTTTGGATTTAGTGTTTCTTGAAAACATGCTGTGAAGCCACAGGGCACAGTCGGGCTGAGAGGATCGTGGGCATCGCATGCTGCTAGTTTAAAAGGGAGCATGAATGCAGTTCAGCATGAGTTAATGTGGGCCTTTTTAAGAGCAGACCCTCTGAGAAGGCCATTAAGTGGTTTCTGATGTCGAGGTAAGACATCGACATCCAAACAGACAGCTGATTTTCAGTGAAAGGGACTTTAGATAATAGCCAGTATTAAATACATTGCGCTCAGTTAATCAACTCATTGTGTAGATTTCTTTTTTCCTGTCACAATAAGTCCTTACTACATTTTTTTTTGAAGTGCAGACGATAGGGCCTAATTCCATTTCAGGTATCAACAGGATATTCCCACTGGATAGGTCAGGCTTCACAGCATGAGAAAATGTCATTATTCTTTATTTAATATTAAAATTTACCTTCGAAAAGATATCTTCTATAGATTTTTTTTTTTTTTTTTAGTATTTGATACTTTTGTTGAGAACCTGTCTTTTGTTGTTGTTGCATTTTGTCATTAAAAACGTGTCAGAACAAGAACATTTACCAAGCACAATTAACCTAAAGATTCAGAGTAAATGCCATCGATCCTTTCAATGTTTGAAAGCATATCAACGGATTGTGAATTAATTTGCAAAACTCACCTTCCAACCCACGCCACATTTGAAGGCATTTTTTGCTTTTATAAATTTACGCATGAAGTCTGCGTATAACCGGCTCTAAGCTTTCGTAAATGCTTATGATTCATGCTCACTGAACACATCCTTGGCAGCTCGTGTGTTGATAAAGGTGTGACACATTGTGCAACAACGTCAGAGTCCGGATTTTGGATGTTTGATGGGCAACAATTTAGTTTTTCTGCCAGCGCTGATGGAGTTGTAAATTTTTATCAGTCTGTGGACAAACAGTGGACATTGTTAAGCATTTAAATATGTTTGGAATCATGTTTGACGACAATGATAGGAGGCAATATTCCCTGTTTTCTGTCTTTTGTTGAACAGGTTTCTGTTTTTTTTTTTAACAAAATCATTTTTTTCTGCCCTTCAGTTAGTCAAACTTTGAATATACTGAACTCGGGTCACAGAACAGCACACCAAATTAGTTGATTGCTTTGTGCTGAAACCTGCGATATCTCCCAGGCGACCTTCTTACAGCCGATTCCCACCGCCAAAAAGTCTCCCCTGATATTTATTTACCCATGACACCAAGAAGAACGCCCTCTATTCAGATTAGTTCCATAAGTCACATAAATCTAGGTGATTTCTAAATGGAGACAAGCAGACTGTGTTATCAATCTGATGACAGCCGGACTTTCCTGTCAAGTTCATTTTATCATTCCTGACAATCTGCGGGGCAAAGGTCACGTCCGTGCAAAGATAAGTTTCTCTCTCTCTCTCTCACTCCCTTTTCCGTTTCAGACACACAGGCGTACAAAGATATTTCAACCTAACCAAACTTTATCACTCTTTTTATCCAATGAAGAGTCATGGCGGCAACTCTTTATCTCGTTCTCGTGCGTTTCCCCATTGATGCCAACAGTTTGTTTATGTTCGTTTTTTTTTTTTTTTTTTTTTCCTTGACAGCTTTAATGAGATAAGAAGAAATGCAGCCCCGGAGAAAAGTGATGCCTTTAAATGACTCGGAATGAAACTCTGTTAAACTATTCATTAGCCGAGATTGTGTTCAGTGAAAGCGCGTCAACAGGAACACGTGCAAAAAAAAACACACACACTGAATGCGAGTGTGCTGTTCTTACCTACCTCCCCCGACTCAGCATGACAGTCTTCTAAATGAAGGCAGTCGTGTCTGCGTGTTAAATGCTTTACCGGAAAATAGCAGTTAAACGCTACTTAAACTTCCTGAGAAGAGAAATGCCCTAAAGAGATTAATCCTTACGAGCTGCATGAAAGACAGGACCTCTTTTCACACATGCACTGTGCATCTACGACGACTGTTCCCTCATTTCTTTCTAATAATAATACATGATCTACAACTATTGCTGGTTTGTTGAAAGCACGTTGCATATATTGGTGGCAAAATATATTTCATAATGGTTGAAATTAGGAATGTCAGATATATCTGAGGGTCACAACTTGAGCACCAGACAGTCCAATCCAGCTGGCAAGATGAAATTTGCCGACTTTGAGAAATGATGTGGTGAGTCGGTTCCAGTGATCAGGATTAAAACATAGCTGCAGGAATGTGTCGATATTAATAATCGCTTTCAGAATTTGACAAAGTCATTGTGATCATAATACGAACTTGTCCACTCTATAGTTGAGTTTTGGCTACATGTTCATTATTTTATGCCTTTCAAGATGTTAAAAGTTTAATAAAAACTCACTGTCAGACATGACAGTGTTGAAATTTTAGGTTTTTTTTTTTTTTATTCCAATTGATTGTTCATTTAATGTGAACTTATTAATGATATTTTAATTCTTTACTGCATCAAAACAAATAAATTTGGAGTTCTAGTTATGTACACAATATGATGCATACATTTACTGGTCTGGCCCTGGAGACCAAATTGTGCTGTATGTGACGTGAAATGAGTTTGACAATCCAGTTTTTAAAATGGAAAAAAAAAAAAAAAACTCTGTAAAAATCTCGTCTGTAACAGAAAACATGTGACTTGATATGCATGAAGCCATTCCACTTTTGGCATTTATTTCATGAACTTATCAATGAAGCATAAATATTTTTTTTCCAAATATTCTTTGTTTGCATGAGATTCATCTACAGAACATTTACTGAGAGAAAATCAAGTGACCTTTTGCAGGATAGCTTCCAATCATGCTGTAATTTGGCCATGATTAACATTTTATGGTTATGGATGGTGTTAATGAAAGTGCGACGTGAACTCCTTCATCCCTTTACTGTTAATCGAGAAAGGACAATTGTTTTCATGTTGACATTGTGCACCTCCTTTTGCATCCAAAGTAACTATACCCATTATCCAGATGCACAAAGGAAACTATTTTATGCAGGACCATACTCTGACATTCTCCAGTTATGGACAACTGTGAATAAAAAGCTAATGAGTGGAGCGGTCATTAAGATTAAAAAAAAAAAAAAAAAAAAAGACAGATGGAGAGACAGAGAGAATAGCTGGTGGCAGATGGAATGACCAAAAGTAAGAGAATAATGGCGAACAAAGCAGGGGTTCGTGAGCAGAGTGTGATTACCACTGAACTAAGTACACACATGCATGCAAATGCATGAGTATACAAACGTGTTAGAGGTCGGGGTGGGTCGTCCATTGACCGTCTAATTGTCTTTTTCTTGAATTGCAATCCTTCCAGTGGCCCCATTAGAATAACCTTCAATTGCTAATGGAAGGGGAATGGGGGAAATGTTGTCCATGATGTGTATGTGTGTGTGTGTGTGTGTGTGTGTGTGTGTGTGTGTGTGTGTGTGTGTGCGTGTGAGAGAAGGACAGAGAAGGATAGAATAACAAAGCTGCAAAAGCATGTGTTCAGTAGACAGCTTGAAAAAAACTGGTTCATTTTGCAGGGAAATTTTAAGAGAAGAAGACGACTGTCTTCAACTGGCGTGGTTCTTATGACTGCAGGCACACAGGTTAAACACTTTTGCATGATGTGGAGGACAGATGAAGAGAAATGCAAGTTTGACAGACATGAGGCCTGAAAACATAAGACAGCCAACAGTACAACAGGGAGAACATTTCTGTGCCTGATGTTTTCCACTCAAGAAGTCAACTTGAGCCTGTTCCTGTAAAAGTCCTTCTTGGCAAAACACGGTGCAAAAAGCTGCTGTCAGTATTCCTGAATAATTTTGTACACTGATTTTTTTTTTTTTTTTTTTTTTTTTGATGCAGGAAACAAATAAATGCATCACTCCAATGAAGACATACACACAAACACATGCAAATATTCATAAATATAGACATTTTAAGGGACTGCGCTTACAATTAACGACATACAAAGTACACAAGTAAAGTTCTTGGTGTAAAAATTGCCTTTTTCTCATGTGTAGAGTCTACTTCAATTGAATGTTTGAAATATTAAATCAGTATCCAGTCTCTTAAGCAAAACAATATTAGAAAAGAAACTGAGTGATGTTTTACAAGACAGATCATGATAAAAACAAAAGCACTGGGACACATTTTACATGATACACGATCTTCGCTATTTTATTTAAGTTGGAATGAATTATTAATGGAGACACACAATATAGGAATTCTGCACTTTCATCTTCCCGGACACAGTTTTCTTGCACTGAGTTCTAAAATATCCAGTAACTCACACTACAATGACTGTGATATGGCTGTATGATCTTTTCATTTCAAGGGATAAGAAATAACCGAAAGCATTGCTACAAATGAGCTAGTTTGATATAAAAAGTATATAAAAAAAGTAATTTATAACCGATAGTCACAAGTATAAAGCGGCGTAATCAACATTTGGGTATGAAACATACAATGTAAGACTGCATTGTCTGGGACACCACTCTAGAAGTCCTGTCCCTGAAGGGCATTGGAAGTCAACTCATTTCCTGCCACCAGTCGGAGGAGATGGGTCGCCCTCATCAGCTTTGATTCATGAGCCGGTACAGTACGGAGGCATTTCTGCACCTGAGCAAACTAGGGCAGAATTACATCTCAGGAACTGATGCATAGGCAAAGGTCCACATAAATACCAACAGGGATGCACGCCTCCTCTGTATTCCACACACTCGTCCTTGAGAAGGAGTTGCATGTCTTAAACAGAATCAATCATGTTCAGAGACAATTAGCGGCCTGGGAAAACACTTAGAATTAACCTGGTCTTTGTGTGGGTCCGTCCCTCCTCCTTCCTCTGCTCCTCTGTCACTGCCTTCCTATCCGTGGAATATTTTAGAGGAAAACACACTGAAAGTCACATTCCAAAGTCAAAGATCTTTTACAGAGAACAGTGTCACCTACTGGCTTACCCTGAATTTATTTAAAAACTGTGTGAGGTGAGAGAGCTGAAGCAGGGCCAAACGTATGCTGTTAAAACACTCACTGCAGGATTAACCCACTTTAGTGATGCATGCCTGAAAATCTGCAGTATTAATACATTGCTAAATGTTAAATTATGCTAATCAGCACACTAAAAATAGACCTTAAAGTGGATTTTTGACTCAAGGTCACTCAAGGACTCCTTATACGTAAACAGCAGAGGTGTTGTATTTAGTCACACATCGTATTATTTATTCAGCTTAGCACAGGCCAGCACACACAACCTGGAGCTTTTTGGGTAGCTGGTAGTATAATGGTGCCCCGGGGCATTCGCTTGCTCAGCTTGCATTAAATCCATTTAAATTCGTAGCTCCAGAAGCTCAAGATTATTTCTTTTTTTTATTCAGGTTTCAAATCCTGAAAAACAAAAAACGGATGCGTTCAGTAGACAAGATTCATTTTTCCTTCTGATCAATAGGTTGCCACAGCTTCTAACTTTTGGAGCTGACGACCAAGCTCATTAAGTATCACTGTCACGTCCATTTCTTTTAGCCAACCTCCCTCCTCTCCCCTTATCATGCAGCTCTTCTGGAGCACATGCAGTATGAACACCCACAGCTGCTCGCATGACGGGGCAGATAAGAGAAGATACTGTTCAGAGTTGCAGAGCATGATATTAAATTGCCCTTTCAGTGGTTTGCTATATTTTCCACTGCTGTGTGTGTTCCAAGTAGTTCTGCATGTGTGTCCATCATACACCCAGCACACACTTTCTTCTTTTTTTCTTTTCTTTTCTGATATATATATATATATATATATATATATATATATATATAGTGTGTATTGCAGAGCCTCTGCTGTTTTTCTCACCCTCGCATACATAGAGACACTCCTGAGCACGTACACATGTGGTGTCAAGGTTTTCTCAAGTATCAAGTGTGTCTTGCATCACTTGAGGCAGGCAGCTTGGCCTGCGTAAGGCCAGACTGGAAGGCCGGATTCCCAAAGGTCAGCCGCGCCATGCATAAACAGACGTGAACCACTGGTCCGGATGTTTTCAGGGAGCATGCGAGGCAAGCTCACAGCCAGATAATCGCAGAAGCAGCGCCAGTCAGAACCTTTAAGCCTTTGAGCACCATCTGGTTCTGAGCCCATCCAAGAGGAGCAAATCCCACCAGGTTAGGATGGACACGAGGATAAAGAAGAGAAGGGGAGATGAAGGAGCACAGGGAGTAGATGGATGAAAGGGGGGAAAAAAGATGACTGCAGAAATGTGACACTAAATAGAAAAACATTATTTGATGTGCATACTGGCATTTCACAGGGGATTTTTTTCCCCAGAAAGGTGAAGTGTTGTTTTCAGTGTAATATGAGGACAGGAATGCCATGGGAATCCACAGACGAGCACGGTTTGGCATATCTGCCTCACCAACACACCTCATTTAAAGGACTTTTTTTTTTTTTTTTGTGAGTTTCTGTTGGTTTTGATGACATGCATCATTGAATCTCATGTGCTGGAGCAGTTGAAAAATCTAAAATATTCAGGACTTAGACACTAATTTACAACAAAAATGTCCACCTATGGCACACTCAGAGGAGCAGGAAAGGCTGAGCTTATACAACTTAGAAGGTGACATACTTAATGTTACTAAATATTCCCAAATGTAAAACAAAACCACACAAACCTTAAAATTTCATGGACTGCAACACTAAAGTAAAAATAGTTTGAGGAATGCAGCTTGTGCGTAGAATACACCCAAACACATCACATATGAAGGAAATTTTCTCTTTCCATGTTCTCTACAAATCAAGTTTTGTGTTTGGGATTTCCATGCACATGCAGTCAAGGCTCAGTCATGGACATGAGAGCGTTTGTATTGAGGAGCTTAAAATTGCCACACAGCTCTTTGTGAATGAAGTGATTCCGGGGGCTTCATCAGATCATGGTTTCAGCTGAGGCAGTTTGCAGTTAAAGCTAGGGTTGGCGATCTGAATGAGATACATTTTTTTTAAATACTGGTAAAAATGATCTGGTAACGCTTCCTTTTACAGTACGTATTCCAGGTATTTCCAGGTAGATATTTTTCTATTTACTAGGTAATAAATGAGTAATTACCATGTAACAACATGGAAACAGACCTCACTTCCTTTTACAGTACAAATCCACTTTAATGACTATGTAATTTCCAGGTAGGTATTTTTGCAGTTCCTGGGTAATGAATAAGTAGTTACCAGGTAATAGTGTGGAAGCAGGCCTCACTTCCTTTTGCAGTAGTCTACAGTTCAACCGTAATTACCAGGTAAATGTTGCAGTTACTGGGAAATACTAAGAAGTTACCAGGTAAGTAGTAAAAAACACTTGACTAATAGGGAAATACATAGCGTACACACCTAGCAGTACCTAGTAATACCTAGTAAAAAGTCTACATTCCCCAACGATTACATGGTAATTACTTAGCAATTACTTAGTAAGTACTTGGCAATTACCGACATAGTTGCTATATACATTATAATTACCCAGTAATTAATACTTACTACCAGGTAGTTACTTGGTATTTGCCTGGAATTGGCTTGGTAATTACTCTAAAAGTACTAGGTAATTAGCAACATAGTTACCCTGTAATTACATGGTAATTTTACAGTAACTTCTCCTTATTACATGGTACTTACCTTGCAATTACCATGTTAATACATGGTAATTACCGTACTGTAAAAGGAAGCGTTACCAATGATCTTTATGACCCAATGGGAAGCAATTCATAGCGTGTTTTTAAAGTAGTTTGGAAAATCTCCGCTATCTACAGCAGGAGTAAAACGGGAAAAACAGCAACCAATAGTCTTGCCGGGACACCTTTTTTAAAACCAATCAAAACCCTTCACCGTTCGACCTGCCCCCTGTGCGTACATGTCAATGGTGTGCACTGACCCTGGTTCAGTGCGCGCGTAGAAGGACGGAGCGTCGCTGCAGAATGGCGGAGAAGAATGTTTGGGGGTTTACTTATTGTTGAGTGCGCCATACCTTGGCGTAGTGCAAATAAAGAAAAACGAAGAAACGAAGTGCTGAGGACAGGTTATGCCAGGAACGTACTGGGAGCTCCTCCAATGAGGTGGGAGCTGGGCGGAGCTAGGCGGAGCCTTGGGGAGATGCTACATTCTGCTAAATGCTAAATGCTAGTTTTCCAAGATCGCCAACCCTAGCTTTAAGTCCAAAGTGGCGAGTATGACAGTCAGCACTTGCTCTGAAGCCGTGCTTGGAAAAAAAGGCGGCTTGTTTCCTCCATGTTGGCGGAAGCAATTGCTCAGAAAATGCAAGGAAACTGTGCTGGAGTAAAAAGAGGAACAAAGCCCAGCAAAACTCAGAAATTTGTCTGCAAAATTTAGAAATACAAGTGATGAAAAATGTGTGTTGCAGAACACACAATATCACTGAGACTGATGCAGTAAGATGTAAAAATCTGGGAGGAGAAATAAAGTTTCAATGGAGCCAGCAACAAATTTGAACCTTGATTTTGTTCTAACTTGACTATTTCTGGTGGAGCAAAGAGAACATCTTGGCGTGAAAAAATGAGACTTCATTTAAGAGAAGCACATTGTGCAATATTTACAAAGTTTGTATTTATATACTTAAAATTAAATATATTTTATCCAAAAATCCATCCATTCATTTCCCTTGCTAATAAGTCTATGCAGTATCACGGCAGTGGTATTTAGAGTAAATAAGCCCAGGTAAAATTTGTTGGATGTGCCTGATGAACTTCTGATTGGAAGCCTTCAAGGAGCTCCTAATCACATATCTCAACCATGTAGGTGTTAAATGTCATTTCAGCTGTTTTTATCACCGATTTCATTCTTTAGGTCATACCCTAAACTTCACTAAAATAAATGACGCTGGGGATGTTGACTGACTGATGAATCGAGAGCTTTGCTAATCTGAAGCCAATCAAGCAGTCCCTCCTCTCATCACACATTTTTTTCTTTGAGAAAACCATGAACTGTTTTCCTATTTACAGAAAGTTTTTAAGTGAAAATGGAAAACACTACTGACAAGACAAAGGTCCTTTTAGTGCAAACACTGTGGATCCCTCCAGGCACGACAAACACAAGTGGTCTTCGAACTGATTTAATGAAGTTTGACGAACTCCATTACAACCGTGAAAACTAGAAGCAAACAATACAATTAGCATTTCAACTCGCCGTACAAACAGATCACAAACAAAACAATAGAATAAAATACCTCGTTGGCTGCATGCCTACAATGAAGGGATATCATCACCGGATCCTGCTTCGTGTTTCTTGACGGAAAACATAATCCTTTTGAGCCAAATGGCGAGGTAATTCAACACCATGTCACCGCCAACAGAGAAACAGCAGTCCAAACCGGAAGTGAACGGCACTTACGTCACCCTTATAACCCGAAACCGAGACATGCAGCACACAATAATCACTTTACAATTAAAACATATTTCTAATAACCCTCCAATAAATATGAAATTGCAAATATAAGCAACAATTATAAATAACTATGGACACTAAAAAATGATGCATTTACACTCCCACCAAATTACACAAACCTTGCAGTGGAATTTCTCAAACCATTATCATTAAGGAGCCGTGCATTACCATAAGAAATTTCTCAAACATTACTTAAAACATGGGTTATTTCAGCAAACAGTGAATTTACAAGTAAGTATTCACCCTTTTTTTCCTTCTTTTTTCCCTTTTTTTTGCCTTTTTTTTTTTTTTTTAACAGGTAAAGTCACCGGTGTCAGGTAAGTAAAAAACACATTTCAGAAACGAAATAAAACTCCTATTTCAAAGATTAAAGGCGAGTACTATATGGATAAGTACTATAAGCTTGAAGAAATACTCTAGTTTGCTTCTATTAAAGTGACAACCTTGTGTATGGGTCTTTCTAGATAGATTGTGCTGGATGTAGCCTTCCCTTTGTTGTCATATATGGTGCGGCTAACTAGCAACTTCAACTTTCTGACCCTTCCATCCTTTCCTGGATAGACTTCAGTCACTCTTGCCAGTTTCCACTCATTGCGTGGTGCTTGTTCGTCTTGGAGAAGGACAATATCATCGACTTTAGAGTTCCTTCTGTTCTTGCACCACTTCTGTCTTTGTTGAAGGTTGAGAAGATATTCTTTCCTCCATCTGGTCCAAAACTCATTAGCCAAATACTGAACTCGGCGCCACCGCTTTTGTAAGTAGAGATCTTGCTTGATGAATTGTCCAGGTGGGGGAAGAACAATTGTTGACTTCATAGTAAGGATGTGGTTTGGAGTCAGTGGCTCAGGTCCAGAAGGATCGTTCAGATGCTCAATGGTAAGTGGCCGGCTATTGATGATAGACATAACTTCATACAGGTAAGTCCGGAGAGAAGTACTGTCAAGCCGTTGTGCAGATTGGTCCAGAATGGCAGTCAGAATGCTCCTTATCGTCCTTATCTGTCTCTCCCATACACCACCCATGTGGCTAGCCGCTGGTGGATTCATGAGAAACTCACATCCAAGAGCTTTCAATCTCTCATCATCCATCCCTTTCACAAGTTCAGTGAATTCTCTTCTGGCACCAACAAAATTGGTTCCTTGGTCACATCTGAGCTGGCGAACATTTCCTCTGATGGCAATAAATGCTCTGAGTGCACTTGTTGTCATTCCACGTCCTTGATGTTGGATTTTCTCGTGGTAGTGCTTAATGAGTAGGAATGATATGTGGCTTTTCTGGGGAAGTATTGCTGGATGCTTTATGCGAGGGTGCAGCGCAGCTTGACTTAGACGTCCTCCCACCCTGAGGATCCCGTCTTTATCCAGGAAGGGGCATAACTTCTGGAGCTTGCGTCCTTTGGTTATTGCAACTTCTCGCCCTTGTTTGAGTTCTTTGATCTCAGCTGAGAATGCCTCTTCTTGAGCCAACTTAATGAGAGCAAGTTCTGTTTCTTTTCGTTCTTCGATACTTGTGTTTTCATCTGAGTGATGTTTCAGACCTTTGTATTGTCTGACCATTCTCCGCAGTCTTGCAACTGCCTTTACAGCTCTTGTCCAGTCCGAGAACTTCTTCAGCCGGTCTAATAAAGATCTTTCTTCATTTGCCTCAGTGTTACACACTATAGCCTTGCGAAGTTCTGGATCGTTCTCGTTTACTTCTCCCACCTTGCACTCTCTCTGAAATGGACCTCTTTGCCAAAGAAACTTGGGACCTGTGTACCAGTTTGAAGACTTCAGCTGGTCTGCAGTCAAACCTCGAGAGGCGTGATCCGCGGGATTATCCTCAGAAGCAACATAGGACCACTGCTCTGGTTTTGTACTAGACTTGATTCTTTCAATGCGGTTGGAGACATAGACTTGGAATCTTCTGGCATCGTTATTTATGTAGCCAAGAACAACCTTGGAATCTGTCCAGAAGAATTCTTTAAGATCCTGGATGTCGAGCTCATCCCGAAGCATGTCACTGGTTCGAACTGCGACGACTGATGCAGCAAGCTCGAGTCTTGGTATTGTTGTGACTTTTGTTGGAGTAACTCTTGACTTTCCAATTACGAGAGAACAGTGAACTTCATCTGAATCATTGATGGAACGCAGGTAGGTACATTCACCATACCCTGAGGTGCTTGCGTCGGCAAAATGGTGAAGTTCGTAGCCTTTGACATTGCCAAAATCTGAAGGCAGGTAGCATCTCTTGATATGTACTTCAGATAAATTGGGCAGGTCTCTGAGCCATGACTCCCACCGAGGTCTTAGAGCTTCTGATAATTCTTCATCCCAGTCGACTCGGTCTCTGCACATCTGTTGGAGAACTTTCTTCCCAGTGAGAACAAAGGGTGCAATAAATCCCAGGGGGTCGTATATGGAAGCGACAGTTGAGAGCACTCCTCTTCTTGTCAACGGATGAGGCTTTACTTGGACTCTGAATTGAAAGGTGTCAGACGTGACACACCACTCAACTCCAAGAGCTCTTTCCACATGTAATGCTCCAAGGTCCATGGTTTGTTCTTTGACTGCAGCACATTCTTCCTTTGGAATGCTTGCCATGACACTCTTGCTGTTTGAGACAAATTTGTGCAGTCTCAGATTTCCGGTACTGCAAAGCTCTCTTGCTTCTTTGACAAGTTGGATGGCTTTGTTTTCATTTGCCACACTTGTTAACCCGTCGTCCACGTAGAAATCTCTTTGGAAGAAACGTCTTGTTTCTTCACTGAATTGACCTTTTCCTTGTGCTGCCAGATGTTTGAGGCCAAAGTTGGCACAGCCAGGAGACGAGGCTGCCCCAAACAGGTGGACTTTCATCCTGTAGACTGATGGTGCTGTGTTCATGTTGCCGTTCTCCCACCATAGGAAACGCAGATAATCTTGATCCTCCTTTCTTACTTGGAATTGGTGGAACATTCTTTCGATGTCGCACATGACTGCAACAGGGCTCTTGCGGAAACGGCACAGGACGCCAACCAGTGTATTAGTCAAGTCAGGACCAGTGAGCAGATAATCATTGAGAGACTTGTCTTGGAACCGGGCAGAACAGTCAAATACAACACGTACTTTTCCTGGTTTCTGCGGATGATACACCCCATGATGAGGTATATACCAGGCCGGACTGTTGTTGATTTCTTCTTGGGGAACCTTTTCTGCGTCCCCATGGGCGATGATATTCTCCATGAAGGTGCAGTAGTCCTTGTAATAGTTTTCATCTTTCTTGAATCTTCTTGCAAGACAATTCAGACGATGTATTGCACTGACTTTGTTACGAGGTAGCTCTGGACGTTCACCTTTGAATGGTAAGGGCATCTCGTAGTGACCATTCACAGTTTGTGTGATGGTTTCCTTCAGTTTTGAGAGGAATTTTAGGTCGTCTTGTGAGATGGGATTGTCTTCTTTTGCTCTCTCTGAGAAGTCAGACTCAAGCATCTTGATAATGTCTGTGTTGGCAACTTCTTTTATTTTGAGCCGACTCACATAATGCACTTCTGTTCTGAAACTGAGAGAGGACTTCACATCTGGAGTGACTTGTCTAACTTCGACGTGATGACTTGACCCTATGGCGTCGCCATAATCTACACAGGGACTTCCACACCCTACAATGCTCCATCCGAGGTCTGTGCGTTGTGCATAAGGCTGATTTGCTTTGTCAGACACAACTTCCCTTGGTAGAAGTGCTTGTGAGCAGTTATAGCCAATGAGCAGGCCCACCTCACAGTCTAGTAGAGGTGCGATCTTTCCTTGAAGGTGCTTCAGGTGGGGCCAGGCTTTCGCTTTTTCATTGGTGGGTATGTGATCTCTATTGGCTGGAATAAACTCCCTAGTATAAGCTGGTGGTAAAGTGATCTTCTTTTTTGAGTAGTAGCCACGGACTTGTAAATCGTTCACCTTGAATGAATTCACAGTTGAGGTTGCAGTCATTGTAGTGAGCTTGAGCTTGATTTGGTCTTTGTCAGCCTTTAGTGTATCAGCAACTTCACTTAGAATGAAGGTAGAGTCGCTTTGTGAGTCCAGCAGCGCATACACCAGAACTTCTTCTGCTGGGTAGGTTGTAGATGAGAGCCACACTGGTAGTATTGCAGAGGTAATTGCGCCATCTTCACCAATGATTGCTCTGTGTGCTGTAGCAGCTGTAGAGGTTTCTTCATGTGATGATTCAGTTTCATCTGAGCCTTTATTTGATCTTTCTTGGGTGTGTGCTAGTCTTTTGTCACCTCTGGCTCTATCTAAATGAAGACATGTAGGGTGTCGCTTGTGGCAAACATCACACTCACTTCTTCTACTGCATTTCTTTGAGTGATGGCCAGGCTTCAGACAGCCAAAGCACAGCTTGTTTTCTTTCACAAATGTTACTCTATTCTGAACTTCTTCTTTCATGAACTTTCTGCATTTGAGCAGGGTGTGTCCAGTTTTATCACAGAAGGCACATGTTATGATCTCCCTTTCATCTGAGCTTGTAGCCATCACCTTCGCTCCTACAAACCTATTCCCTTTACCTTTTGGGTTCTCCACATCTCCTTGCTTGACTGACTGTAGAGATGTGATGGGGTGACAGGTGATCTTTACTTCTTTGACAAGAAATGCAACGAACTGGCTAAAGGTGGGAAAAAAACCATTTTGTTCTTCAATCTCAACAGATCTCCGGTTCCACCTGGCCATTAACCAATCTGGTAATTTGGAGAGAATCTTTCTGTTCTCGTGGCAGTCATTTAAGATTTCCAGAGTCTTGAAGTGAGTCATGGCAGCCTCACAACTACGGAGGAAATCAGTGAATCTTCTGAGCTCAAGGCTATCTTTAGGTCCTATCTTGGGCCATGTGTGGAGCTTATCTCTGTATGATTGTGCAATTGTGAATGGGTTTCCATATCTCTCGTCCAGAAGCTCCCATGCAGCAACATAGGCGGACTCTGTGCCAAGTAGGAAATAGCCATCAATCGCTCTTTTCGCTTCTCCATCCACATACCTACGAAGGTAGTAGATCTTTTGACTTTCTTGAATATTCTTCTGGTCGATCAATGTGCGAAATGACAGTCTCCAGTCACAGTACATCAATGGATCCCCTTTGAATACTGCAGGTTCAGGAATTGGGATTCTGTTGGCACTCACAACATCAGATAACACCTTGACAAGCTCAGTTGTGCTTTCACTTGAGGAGGAGATTATGGTTCTTGGTGCAGAGGGCACATACTGAGATGGATGACTTGGAGCAGATGCTTCTTTAATTGTTCTTAACTCACCACCCAGTACAATGTCCTTCCTCTCTTCTTCTGTGATCTCCACTTGATCATACACGTCTATTCTGGCTTGTGCGGCATTTAGATCTTTTACAGTCTCCAAATGTTGTATCTTTCTTTTCTTTTCGTCAAGTGTTCTTTGAAGTTCTGCATGTTCCGCTGCTAGTTGAGCCTTGATTTTAGCTTCCTCTTCCTCTCTCTGTATTCTTCGTTTCAAATGTTCAGCTTCCATTTCCTTCTCTTCAGCTTCTTGTTCCAAGCGACGTCGCACGGCTGCTGCTTCTTGTTCAGCTATTCTTTTCTTAGCCTCCTCTTCTAGTTGCTGTATTTCACCTTGTTCTCTTTCTTGTTCTTGTGTCACTTTGAGAATGGCTTTACTTGCAGCAACATCAGCAGCAGCTTGTTGACGTCTTTCAGCGGAAGCATTTGAATGTAGGGAGGATTTCTTGCAGTCTGAAATGAGAGAGCTGGTACTTGAATTAAATAGAGAACCTGCTTCAGGCCAGTCTGGTTCTGGTGTCAATCCAGCCAGTTGTTTTGAAGCTGTGTCAATGATGAACTTGGATATATGTGTACACTGGTCAATTTTCTGACGCATTTCCTGGTTTGGTGCAGAGATTTTCCTTAGATCCTCATAAATACGCTGGACATCTGCAGACTGACCTTGGACTTCCCCAATGATGTCGTTGAGCAGAGCATCTGATGCCGACTCTGTTGATTTAGATAATCTCTTCTTGGAGCATTTAACAAGTGTTCTCCATTTATCATATGCATAGTAGAATCTTTGTTGTAGAGATTTCACCCGTTCTTCTTGCATCTCTCTGCCCTTCTCTGTGAGGGTTCTGGTCCTTTTACTTCTTCTTAACGTCGGTTCTTCAGCAACATCACTGGCTTGAATCTTTTCAGACTGCTCTTGTTGAATCACAGTATCAGTGTTTTCTTTTTGATCAATATGTGACATGTTATATAAGTAAATGTGACTGACTATGTGAAACTAATGACCTTATAAGAATGAAATATTAGTGTTTACTGATTAACAATTAATTTTAGAATTATTTTAGAAAACACCTGTAAATTAATTGATTTTAACTTGTCTATTTATCAAATAAATGTGGATCAAAGAGATTATCCTTGACTTTAACTTCAAAACACACTTATCTTAAAGCACACAAAGTTCAGTCCCAGTCATTTGAAAACACAACAAACTCACGTTTCAGTACCAAATAACATGTATATAGCGCACTCCAGTGGCGGTTTATGGTTACTGTCTTTGATCGGCACGGTATAGTAACACAATAACTTTTATTACATTTGCAAATTACTTGGGTCACTAACTTGTTAAGTGTCCAAACCCTTATGGTTTCTTAATGCAAATGTAGCTCCAATGCAATCTTCTTGCCCTCTAAGTGCGTCCAATCTTTGGCTGAACTTAGCTTTCACTTTCACTTTGCACCGCCGTCATGAAGTCATGCCGTTCCTGGCGTGATGATCAGACTCCGGTGCCGTCTTCAGCCCACTCGCGCTGGTGAAGCAGGTCGAGTTTTCACTGTGGATCCCTCCAGGCACGACAAACACAAGTGGTCTTCGAACTGATTTAATGAAGTTTGACGAACTCCATTACAACCGTGAAAACTAGAAGCAAACAATACAATTAGCATTTCAACTCGCCGTACAAACAGATCACAAACAAAACAATAGAATAAAATACCTCGTTGGCTGCATGCCTACAATGAAGGGATATCATCACCGGATCCTGCTTCGTGTTTCTTGACGGAAAACATAATCCTTTTGAGCCAAATGGCGAGGTAATTCAACACCATGTCACCGCCAACAGAGAAACAGCAGTCCAAACCGGAAGTGAACGGCACTTACGTCACCCTTATAACCCGAAACCGAGACATGCAGCACACAATAATCACTTTACAATTAAAACATATTTCTAATAACCCTCCAATAAATATGAAATTGCAAATATAAGCAACAATTATAAATAACTATGGACACTAAAAAATGATGCATTTACAAACACGACTCTTTGGGTTGATGCCATGACAGACGCGAACAAATCTCAGGCTGGAGATGCACCTTGCTCATTTTAGAATGGAGGTCTTCAACAGGGCGCAATCATTCTCCATGTCCCCAGCCTCCCCTGGAACATGGAAGAAATTCTCATGGATGTGTGACTTGAAATCCCTCCAGACATCGTTATCAGCACAGCTTTACTATGTGCTTGTACCTGCCGGGTCAGGCCTACAGTCTTATCCACCATCTGATCCAGCTCACCTCCAGATGGTGATCAGCACCTCTGTCAGACTGAACTGCAAAAGTGTTGCTTCTAACTCGCAAGAAATAATGTTGAAATATCTGGATTTTCATAGCTGCTTGTTCTTATCATAAGTGAACTGACTTTTTTTTTTTTTTTCTGTTTGGGGATTAAAGGTCATCCACTCCCACTCTACCTTCTTCGGGAGAGCCATTATACTCTGCTAGTCATTAGTGTTCACTCACACATTGGAGCTAAACGGAGTGCGAAGATCACTTATCGTACGTGAAGAAACATTACCGGCAGACGTTAGACATCACCCCGACAGAAAGCCGTAGCTGGATATCAATTTGTGGCCATTACAGCGGTGAAGCTGGTTACAGCTTCATTTCCAATCCCTTAAAAGCTGCTTTACAAGTTTTAAAGTCAGAACCTACACAGACACGGACGCACACAAAATGCTGCCCACCTCTCCGTCAGCAATAATGACCCTTGACAAGTCGGAGGAGTATCATGAGGAGACTTTTGGAACTTTCTGACGTTTAAACCCAAGTATCGACTGCAGTGACACTCTGAGAAGATACATTCTTAAGTTCTCCTCAAAACACTTGCATAACCAAGAGTTCTGGGAAGAAATAAAACCTAAAGGTTTGTATGCATCATTTAAAGGGGAACGGTCGTTTTTACAATCTGGACCTTATTTCACATTCGTCACAACAACATTTACGCACCCGTTTGACTTTCGTGTGATTTGCAGTTGGTTCGGAGATAATTAGATGCTCCCATATCCATATAACGGCAGCGGGCGGGGCACCGACATGCAGCCGTTACAGACGCTCTTTTCTCTTATGTTTGTTGTGGCGTGGTAGATACATGTACATTTATTAAGTCAGCATCACTTAGCGCTATTGGGAAGTCTGTAAACCGGCTAGATTGAGCAACTCTCCGGGAACCCTGAAGCGATGATGTCATCACACTGCGCCGTGGCGCACTGTTTGTTTACATGGAAGTAGCGTCTCTGCTCTGCAGTCAGACCACGGCATCTCCATCGGCTTTTTTAGGCAGTCAGAGTTTATTTTCAGCTGGTTGTAACTTTGGTACAATGGTTCCAGTGTGCATATATCCTGGCTGTGAAAGTAAAATGACCAACTGGACGTCACTGAGCTCACAGGCTCCCACTTCGTGACCGGGATTTATTGAAGCTATGGCTAATAGCGCTCAACACGGACCCCAGCATCAAAGTTACAACTTAACCACATTTGGATTATCGGGTGTGCAGTGCCCACTTCACATCGGAGGACTTCTTCCCAGTTCAGGAATGAAATGAAGGCCAGAAGATCCAGAGAATGAACCTCAAAAAGAATGACATTCCAGCGGCTGCAGGAGGAGGACAGGTCGAGGTAACAAGACGCTAACGCTATTCATTTTTTTCTTTACTAATGTCTAGAGGCTGGGATGTTTACTGTTTAGTTCATTTGAGCAACAACAAAGGATGATACAAGTATATCTGTCAATGACAAGAGTTGTACATAAACAGTAAAATATTCTGTACACTGTTGCTCAAAAGGAGTAGGAACAAGTTTATAACATTCTAGCCAACTCTAGACATTAGTAAAGAAAACAATGAATATTATTAGCATCACGTTACCTCGACCTGTTCTCCTCCTGCAGCCGCTGGAATGTCATTCTTTTTGAGGTTCATTCTCTGGATCTTCTGGCCTTCATTTCATTCCTGAACTGGTAAGAAGTCCTCCGATGTGAAGTGGGCACTCCACACCCGATAATCCAAATGTGGTAAAGTTGTAACTTTGATGCTGGGGTCCGTGTTGAGCGCTATTAGCCATAGCTTCAATAAATCCCGGTCACGAAGTGGGAGCCTGTGAGCTCAGTGACGTCCAGCTGGTCATTTTACTTTCACAGCCAGGATATATGCACACTGGAACCACTGTACCAAAGTTACAACCAGCTGAAAATAAACTCTGACTGCCTAAAGAAGCCGATCGAGATGCCGTGGTCTGACTGCAGAGCAGAGACGCTACTTCCATGTAAACAAACAGTGCGCCACGGCGCAGTGTGATGACATCATCGCTTCAGAGTTCCCGGAGATTTGCTCAATCTAGCCGGTTTACAGACTTCCCAATAGCGCTAAGTGATGCTGACTTAATAAATTTACATGTATCTACCACGCCACAACAAACATAAGAGAAAAGAGCGTCTGTAACGGCTGCATGTCGGTGCCCCGCCCGCTGCCGTTATATGGATATGGGAGCATCTAATTATCTCCGAACCAACTGCAAATCACACGAAAGTCAAACGGGTGAGTAAATGTTGTTGTGACGAATGTGAAATAAGGTCCAGATTGTAAAAACGACCGTTCCCCTTTAAGTGCAACATGCTCAGTTGTACATAAAACAACAATTTATTCATTTGAAAATATTTCTTCACACTTTTTTCTTTAAAATTGCACATAAACCCTCCTTGAGGTCCTCACCTGTGACGCCGCTATCTTCCTTGAATGGTGTGACTTTGAGGGCCTTGCTTCACTGTCTTTGTAGCGCTGGTAGTGAAAGTGATCTATGGAGGATGACTGTTTTGTTGACACTGTGTGTGCAGGCCAGTAGTTCTATCAGGTCACAGGAGAGCTATTATGCTGTTATAATTACCACTGGAAAGACTAAGGGAAGCATTTGTGCCTATGCTCGGCATTCATCACGCTTCCTCATGCCTGTGGGCTGCACGGCTCCACTGCTTGATGAATTGGAAACTTGAAATAGTGGGGTTTCACCTCGAAAAAATAAGGTGTTCCTTTACATAAATGCAGTTGGGTGCATATGTACGCTCACCGATGTTTATCCTGTCTTGTGCTTATCTGATTTCGAACTGTGGAGTGATATTTTTTTACAACCTTTTAAAGTGTTGAAAAGTTTTGCACCTTTAGGTGATTGTTCCAAGAATGAGATTTATAATGTATTGTAGCCTCACTTTTCTACTCAAAGACACAATTTGTTTGAAATCGGCAAAAAAATATGCTGAAAAGACAACTTAAACATGGTGTTTCAGACAAACTGCTAAAGAACAAAGAATCTGTTTTTTCTCAACTTGTTCCTCACAACAGCAATTTCTGTTTGAGCCACTTCTTGAAGCGATACACATAGTAAATAAATCAAATAATCCTCTATCACTTCATCAAAACTATAATCATCTGAGGCTCAAGCAAATCCCAGCCATCAAAAGAATGAACTCCTCAAACAGTGAGCCAGCATTCTGAATTCTGACAAATGGTTTTGGAACAAAGTCAACAAATGCAACTTTAAACACAAAATAGATTTAAGATTTTACAAGCAAACTAATCTGACAAAAAAAAAAAAATAAAATAAAACCTTCATTTCACTTTTCTTTTCTAGGTTCTTGCAGTACATTTCCAGATGAAGGTCTTCTTGGGATCAAACCTATCTCAGCTAACAGCAGAGTTCACCTTTCAAAGGTTTGCTATATTATTACAGAGCTGACACAAAGACAGACAACCAAGCTCAACACACTCACGTCTTACTGCTTATCTATGTGATCCTACACAGAGACAGAATGCGTGTTTTGAAACAGTGTATTCATCACTACCTTTATTCTTGTATGCATCCAATGTTTTGGAAAAACATATTCCATTATAATGAAACATATTTGTGAAATACCAAGAAGAAGAGCAAAGATTTAGTTTTTTTAGAGAGAAGGGCATCAACAAGAACTATCAGTGTGACAGCAGGAGGTCGCACTAATGTTGGTATTGGAAAGAAGCACAATCAGTGTCATTCAGACCGGCGGTCGGTATAATGCAGGGGTGGTTGAGTCAGAACAGACAGCCTTCCATCTTTTAATGATATTGATATATGTGTCTGCACATCATTGGGCGCATAATTTGTATTGAGTTTTTTTGAAGCGGTTGTGTGACGTTGGAGGCGGACAGAACTATGGAGTGACAGACAAACAATTCTCACATTTATACGGTTCAGCATTCAGCAGCGTGTCCTTGCTTCACGCTCTCAAATATTTGCATGGGGGGGGCCAGCGACTGTGATCTTCTCTGTGTGCGTTTACCAAACAGTGTGCGCTCACCCACTTGTGGCGATCTGCACCAGTCAACAAGCAGCCGTTCACGCCCTCACCCTTCGTTTGACTATTGAGGTCAGCTGTCCTTGTGACCAACCAACGCAGCCCGTGTGGCAAATGGAAGGTGACATGGGTAAGTAGTCCTTCCCGCTCTGTGCAGGTGGCCTTGCAAGCGCTGGTCTTTGAATCGCTCTGCCTTTCTCAGCACTTTCAAACAATCTGAGCAAAGACATTTCAAACTAATGTTGATGATCAGTGACCGCAATTCTGTTTGATTATCGTCTCGATCTTATTCACTTGTTTTAATATGCAGATGTTCAGAACACAGGTTATTAATATAAATTACTTGACAAAACCTCCACTTTGTTTCCTGAAGGAACGATAGTATAAAGTAGAGCGGATGTTCAAACTGTATTTTATGATCTACTGAAGCGTAAGTGAGAGGAATTCATTTGAGTTGTATTATACTCAGTGACAGTCTGAGCCACTCACCGCAGCATTTACAAAGCTCGCTGTAGATTCTACAAAACCGTGTCAGACTTGAAAAACATTGACTGTGGCACAGTCAGTGTCATGCCCAGTTTCCTTTTCCAGACACAGCGGTTTTCACACTTTGGCCAACCCGATGAAATTGCCAACATGTTTTAGCTCTTTTGAAATGGTTGTCAACTGCCCCGTATTAGGAGACAGACAACATCGATAGATAACATCAGATCAACATCAAAAAAACAGACCAAAAGCTGAATCTGTCATATAAAATCTCTGAACATTTCAGTTTCCCTGCAGTTCTGCTTCTTTCTCCAACCCTGTTTGTTTTCCTAAAACTCTATAATGACTGATATCCCAAGTGTTCTACTTGTTTTTGCCACCTAGTCATGTGTGACTCATTGCCCATCTACACTGCAGCGTGAAGTGGGCCAGGAGATTTCACTTCTGCCAAACACGGTAGTTTCACCTGCTATGGGGAAAATCATGCGCCATTAGGGGTTTCATCATAAAAGCTGTCTCCTTTCCTCTCACCGCTCTTCAAAAAACATCTTTCAGGCTGAGCTGTGATGAAAACATTCAAAGTTGAATTATTATTCACACGCAATGGTCGGAACCATTAAGACTTCCGGCTCGGGGAAATGATGAGACAGTTGTGACTTTCTTCACCCTGTTAGAAAAAGCTGCAGCTCCCTAATTATCACATTATGCTGGAGATCACCTACTCACCTGGAAAGGTAATTGCTTGGGCATTTCCCAAATGGTAAGCCTAGAAACCAACGCTTAGTCATGCCTTGTTTCTCTTACTTTTATGTTCCGTCTGCATCAAAGGACACACACAAGGAGTAGAGCCGAAACCGATGACAGAAAATCCCAAATTCAAATGAACATTGCTCATATGAAAACATATATCATTCACAGTCCAGTTTTTTGAGTCTATTTAAGCACTAAATCTTTCCTTTCATCCCCATCAGACAGTATTGATGGTAAAAAGAATCAATGCAATGCCATCAACAAGTATTAAATGCATCCAGTAGAGTTCACATGTTTTCCATGAGGCTGTGACGCATCCAAGTAATTAAAGTTGTTGTCTGGTTGAAATGAGTGTTTTCTTTTTCGGAGCAACAGTGAGTTCATGTATTAAAATGTAAATGAGAGACTTTCGGCTTCATAATTGCTGGTGTACCGTAATTATTATAAACCGTCCCAACATTTCAGATTCACATCAAATTATTGCCCGTGTGAGCGTGAGAGTTAAATGACCACAGCCAGCAGTTACACATTAGAAAAGTAGCTAAAACACTTCCTATGTAATGTCTACGTAAAGTTTATTTTCATGTTACTTACACTGCAGTCTGCTGTGTGTCGCCCATCATGAAATGCATTCAATACAAAATACGTACATACAGGCTGCATTGGACTGTGAATGTGGGCGATTCTTACTGTTTCTAAACAATACATAAAGAGCTTCTGATGCTCGTATTGATCCGCAGAAGTGCCGTGTCAAAGCGCAGTGTCATTACAGACGGAGATTCATTGTATTTGTTGCAGTTATTTAAGGCAGAGATGACCAGCAGAGGTAGTTGGTTTTCATTTTGAGGCCAGCATTTGTCAAACTCGGTCCTTCACCGAATGTCAGTTCTCTCTTGGTTCCTAGAAAAATCGAGGGCCCGTTATGTAATCAGTCTGATGAGCTAGTGATGGCATTACAGGAACATGTTGCTTCACAAAATGCTATTCACAAAGCTGGTGAATGTCTGTCATACTCCTGTTATGAAAACTTTTCCCTGACAGCTACTGAAGGTACTTCACATCTATTCTGAATTGAAATCCATTGCTCGTCATTGTTTGGCATCGAATAACCCCCTCAGTGCAAAGGAAAAGTGAACTCACTGTTGTATAAGCATGAAAAAAAAAATATCTGGGAGTTGTGTTGTTTTCAAAGTGCTGTCAGTGAGGTGTTCTGCAGTTCATTTTCACAGCACGCCACCGCCATACATCATTATTAGCCGTGGCAGTGAATGGATGCGTTAAAGGAAGAGCGGTAAATCTGAAGAAAGAGCTCACATCTTCATTCACAGCTGACCAAACTCCACAAAGAGAAAAAGAGGAAGTTAAGAAAACGGATTTTCTTAAAATATTTTTATGGATACAGTCATATGTGAAGCAAATGCTTTTCTCGGGGCATTTTCATTTCCATCCATATGAATTGCTGATGTGAAGGATTTCATCCCTACAGCCAGAGATGTAGCTGCTGTTAGCAGCTGGTCTCTGCCAAGAAAGTCAACTCATTCGGACCCTTGCAGGAACACAGATACTTGTGCACATACAGACACGCGTGCACAAAGACACACAAACCATGACAATGGTCTGGTATCTAGTCTCCTCACTCGCTGCTGTTAATTATTATTACAGCATTTCTTGCTCAAGGGCTCTCCTAGTCCTTCAGCTCACAGAAATGCTATGCAACTTTTCCACTCGTGCAGCATGGTCCAAGGACATAATACAGGACCCACTCTGGAGCGCATCCAAAACTAACAATCACTTCACACAGTGATGTGCACACTCCATGTGCTGCTACACTGCTGTGCAAGCGGCATTAACGTGCACCAAGTCGCTAACTTATGCAACCCTGGAGAAGGATGTGGAAAACCACAGCGAATCCCCAGTGGCAGAAATGTAATGCACTGTTTATGTTTAATTAAGAATACAGAATGGATATTTTATTGTGATAACTCAAGCATCACTGGCAGATTTCTGTCCATTTATTTCATTGTCCACAATGTATTTAAATTAGGGTTACAGTATGTTGGAATGCTTCAGTATTGGCATGCTTTTGCACTTTATTTTTGGATGAAACAAAAAACAGTGGGTTAAAAAAAAAAAAGTGGAAAAAAACTTTGCCACTACTACACTTTGCTTGAACAAGATTTTGAGCATCAGGGGTTCTGCTGTCAGGTCCCTAAAGTGATATATGGGTTTACAGTGTTTTCCATCGGAGTGCATAACAGTTCATGGCAAAGTTATTCTCCTCCAGTGACCTTATTGTCGTGTGCGCAGAGAGTTCAGAGACAGCTTTATGGTGCTCGAATCGGTTGGAGGAAGCAATTCACTGGAATCAGAGCTTGCAACCTTGAATGATTTCCAATATAGAAGAAAGGTAATTCAATTCTTCAACTCCATGTTCTTCTCAAGTCAGAAATTATTCTATTGAGATCTACAAACTGTTGAAGTGCGCAATAATTGCTCAAGCATTGCTTTTATTACATATGTCAGACCGTTAGCGGTGTGTGGGAAAACTCCCGGTTCCTCCTCTCTCCTTCTCACTTCTCCCTCTCACACAGCCTCACTGATGCTCTCTTCATACCGTCCTACCTCTAAGGGTAATTAAATCGTAAACCATGCACATCACTGAACTGAGCTTTTATTACAACAGACAGGGCACTGCTGGAATTAATTGTTCCAGCCAGTCATGTCACAAGTGTGCAGTAGCCAAGTGAGAAAAGAAAAGAGGTTGGGGAGGATGGAGGAGGAACTTCATCCGTATAGGACAAGGAGCTCTTCGGCCTCTCTGGAGTGGCTTTACTTGTTTTTAAGTTCCAAAGGTGACTTTTCTGTTGAATTTCAAGGTGAACAGCACAACACTTAAATAAAAGGATGTTTTGATAAATCATCTAGAATATATATCATGTCTTGTTGTTTCATCTGCCCGGTGCATTTCTCTGTTGGTGATTAAAGATGACTTTCCTCCAGTTAGTAGGCAAATAAAGAGTAAATCGACTGCAGCGTCACTGGTACAACTGTTAATTTTTCCATATTTCTAAGTTTCATAAATAGCAAAAAACAAAAGAAGGTTGAATAGCTAACAGATCATCGAAATATTAATGCCACTGATTTCAGTTATTTGGTTTTATAAATGCAATATTGTGGCGGTCGCACAAGGAGGAGACGGATGAGAGAGTAGAGCTGGGTGTCGTTTATTCACAGCGCACAGGTGACAGCTGTCATTTCAGGAAGCAACACCATGACAGATCATTTCCACCCTTTTAAACCCCACCAACAGTGCACCACACCTCTTCACGTGACTAAACCCCGCCCCTTTTAATGTGACGAAACACCCTCTCCTAGCAGACCACACACAACCGCCCCCAAACTCCGACCCGGCTCCACGTAACTGTGCCACTGGGTCGCCAACAACCGGATCCGGAAGGAATTCACCGGACACCCGCAGTGGCTGACCCAGGACCAGCTCAGCAGACGATGCCTGCAGATCCTCCTTCGGGGCTGAACGCAGGCCCAGCGTGACCCACGGCAGGCGGTCCACCCAGTTGCAGTCCGTGAGGGTGGCACGGAGGGCACCCTTCATAGAGTGGTGGAAGCGCTCGCACAGCCCATTAGCCTGGGGGTTGAATGCCGTGGTGCGGTGGAGCTTCACCCTAAGGCTCCTCGCTACCGCAGTCCAGAGCTCAGAGGTGAACTGGAGGCCTTTGTGCCGTAACGGCTATGTCCAGCTGGACATAGGCGACGCCAGCCCGCAGGTACCATAGGGCGGAGCTGACCTGTTGTGACATCGCAGAGGAGCGACGCGTTGCAGCCCGGAGACGCCACGTCCTGCAGCTGCAACCCCGTAGCGGCCGTCCTGTACGCTTGGATCTCTGCATCAGTCTGCTGGTCGGCGGCCATCGCAGCATAATCCACCCCCAGCTGCACAGAGTTCACGTGCGCCCGGGAGAGACAGTCAGCGACGGCATTGCTCTTACCAGCAACAAGCCGAATGTCCGTGGTGAACTCCGAGATGGTCGAGTGGTGGCGCTGCTGCCTGGCAGACCATGGCGCTGTGGTCTTAGCCAAGGCGAAAGTGAGGGGTTTGTGGTCCACGAAAGCGGTGAACCGCCATCCCTCCAGCAGGAACCGAAAATGGCGCGTGGCGAGGAAAAGAGCCAACAGCTCCTGGTCAAATGCACTATATTTCCTCTCGCTGTCTTGCAGCTGCTTGCTGAAAAACGCGAGAGGCTGCCAGGCTCCATCCACCCACTGCTCACAGACCGCACCCACTGCATAATCCGAGGCGTAGGTGGTGAGTGCGACCGGTGCCGTCGGGGAGGGATGCGCTAGCGTTGGAGAGCGCGGCCTTGGCCCCCTCAAATGCCAGGATTCTCTCGGGTGTCCAGTCCACGTCCTGCTTAGCCGTCGCACCCCTCAGCGCCTCATACAGGGGGCGCATCAGGTGGGCCGTGTGTGCGATAAAGCAATTGTAGAAGTTCACCATGCCACGGAACTCCTGCGGGGACTTGATGGTGCGAGGACGCGGAAAAACGGCGATCGCCTCCACTTTAGCGGGTTATGGAACCACCCCACCCGAGGAGACATGATGACATGATGGCATTTGGCCAGATTAATGATCAGTCTGTGCTCAGTAAGCTTCCGAGGGTCAAATCGGAAAGCTATTTCAATGATTTGTCCATATAGTTTCACAGATAAAGCAGTATAAATGTGCCTTCCCTCTTTATTTTTCTTTTTTTCTTCAACTAGAGTCTAGAATGACAATCTTGCATGTGACCACCAGCTAAACCTTGTGATATGCTCATTTTCATCTCAGAGGCATTCAGTGGAAATTTACAGCTGAGGTGTTAGCGCGCATCATGTAGGAGTGCATCGGTAGTTATTTTAGTGCGCGCGTGCCTCAACAAACATATAAATAATTCAAACGGTATGGATTCACATTTAATGAGAAAAAAGCAGCGTCTCTCATAGTTCATATCAACATCACGGTTTCTTTATCTCAGTGTTGGGAGAAAGCCGTTTGTGTTCGGTTCGTGGGGTGGAAGAAAATAAACCATGAAGCATGTGTGTGGGTGTCTGTAGAACGAGAGGTTTCTGCTACATCATAAAAGTTTCAATCTTCAGTTGAATATTAGACAATGTGATTAAAGTTGCAATTCATTTTTAAATTAACATCTAACCGACATAATGAGAGAACGCTTTACGTACATTATGAGAACAGAATCTATCACACATTAAAGATGATTTAATCCTCTTATAAAATCACATTAAAACTCGTAACATAGCTTATTCTGTACATGCATGAGCTCTGAGTGTAATAAAGGAAAGCAATTTATTAGATGTGTATAATGAAGGACTATGAAATGCAAACGCTATAAGCTACATAATCTATGTTCCGTGTGTGTGTGTGTGTGTATGTGTGTGTGTGCGTCTTAGAAGTCTTTCGTCTACCTCAGTTTCACCTCAAGCTGGAGACATAACCTTTGTGTGGTTCCTCACAAGTATCAATAATTGTAATTGATGAGATGGATCCATTTTAATTATCAACATGAATTTTCTCTTTTATCTGTATGGATATGTGCCCTGATATCCATGTAGTTTACATACTAATGAAAGTGAATCCTTTATAAAAGGACAGCACACTGATAAGAGCCACCTGTGAAGTGATAACTGAAATAGATATTGCAATGCGGGGAAGCTAATTAACTCTGCCCCTCAAACATCACCAAGAAAGGAAATATGGCCGGACAAATACCCATTATATTGGCAATGTCTGTATCACCAAGTTGCTAAAAGTTCTTGCTTTTTCAGTTAGATACATAAAATACACTGCTTCAACTTCTGTCATTTATTTTTATGTTTGAGATTATTTAGTTGTTTTCACTTATTGGCAGCTTCGCCTCTGTCAGTTTACCAAAGGGCAGCTGTGGCTGCATATGCAGATTACCACCATCAAGTATGGAGTGAATGAACAATGTAATTGTAAAGCGACTTTGAGTTCCCTGAAAAAAGGTGCTTTACAAACCCAATGCATTCTTATTGTGCATATGCAGTAAAAAGTTTTTGAGAGAAATTGAATTTTCCCTGTTCTGTCACTGTGAAGTGTTTTGAAATCCTTGCACTCTTCAAGGCGTCTTTAAAAAAAAAAAGGCCCATTTTCAGTAACTCCAGACGCTGTTGCACGCAAAATACAACAAAAATTGTCATTTGAGAAACAGGCAATCACAAACGTCCATATTCACGCCGAACAACCAAGACTCGCCAGTGAGCCAGAAAACAAGAAGGAAACCTACATGCACACAAAAGAGAACGTCTAAACTCCACGCGGAAAGACATTCTGGGACCGACCAGTGATATTTGAGCTGTGAGGTGAAAGTGCCAGCCACTGCACCACTGATGCTGGAACACTGTGGTATCTTCCCAAGCGAATTTGTGCTAATATTGAGCAATGGATTTGCATATTCCAAGACTTCCTCAATAGCCAAACACTCACACGGAGCAACGTGTACAACATTCAATATACATGACAATACCAATTCAGCTGATGGACTTTCCGTGGGCCGTTCTCCATTTCCATTTAATGCCACATAATTATTCAGAGGCCCACCTTCATACTCCGAGTACGCCTGCCGTTGAGCAATTCAGTGAATACGCGACAGTATCAAATGACTTTGCAACGAGTAATACATTTAAATCAATCCTCACCTATTTGCAGGTCTGTGCATTATTCATTGCAGCTACCAATCTCGGTCCCTTCTGGGAATACTTCTTGGTTTTGCTCTCGACATGCAATTGGTCCTGACATTTGTTTGCATGCCTATGTGTGGATGAGCGTACGTGCATGTCTACGGAGGGTGCTTAGATTGATTCTCTACATAAAACTTCACATCTTAGAGAGAGAAAAAAAAAAAATGTTCCTGAACTGGTACAACAGTACTGCATGGCTTCTACTGGGAATGAAAATTACTTTGCAGCAGTGATATTGAGCTGCAAGTAATGAAATAAAAACTGGTTTGAATGGAATTCACGGTTTCTGGTGTGCTTCGAATGGGGGCAAATCAACAAAACCTTGAAATGAATTGACAATGCGCTCCACTTCTGTGGCAGGTAATTAGACTGGTGCCGTTTTGTGATAGTGTAACAAATTGTTTTCATTAAAAGTCATTTATGAGCTCAACTGGTTAAGAAGAGACTGGAATCCTCCGAATTTCCTCAAAAATCCCTGATTTGTCATGAAAGATCTACTGATTATGAGACTGAGCTAATTTCACTCACCTCTGCTACAGGATCAATCTTTTCTCTAATGAAAGAACAAAAAATCAAGTCAGAGCAGTTTTTATCTTTAATTTGCAAACTTATGTCACTAAACAAAACAGGCTGACAGCATACCATCAAGTGGTTTGCATGAAGTGAGCAACTGCAGCTGTTGAAACTAAAGTGTCCTCTGTGGCGCACTGAAAGCAGCAATAAAATGACAGTTCCAAGAATAACCATTACGGCAATACAAAACCATGGAAACCCATTACCAGTGCTCCGTTCCAGGGCCCTTACACATTTATTACCTGGAGAAAAGCAGTTTAGACCTTTAAAAGTTTTTGTCATCCTTCTAAATGAAAATATCAAAGGTTTAATTGTTTATATTAACTTTTTCATTTCATTTTAGGACTGATTAAAACGCAACTTTATACACATAGATAAAAAAAAAACAGGGTGCAGAAGGTTATAAAATGAGCTGTAAATGTGTTCACAGGAACTGATCATTACTGTTGTTGCATGGGTTAGACTGTGACCCTTTTCTCTATTAATGTTTTACTGGATTTAAGATTGCTTTGCTTCCAAAAAAAAGTTTCTATTTTTTTTTTTTATCACAAAATGTCACATACAAACAGATTTCTACTGATAGAATCAGAGTTAAATGCTGCACCCAGGTATAAAATTCACCACCAAAGCTCGGGAGATGGTGGTGGACTTTAGGAGAACAAAGCCATCAACTGCTCCTCACTCAGAGAGGCTGTGGAGACTCAAAAAATACTTCAGCATGGTCCCAGACATTAAGCTGGAACAGAGCCATCTCTTCTTTGTCAAGAAGACCAAATTATTCAGTGAGTACTGTGAATGTTCTACCACAATGTAGGAGCTAATGCACGGCTCTACTCTGCACTGTGCTGCGGAGGAGGTTGTCAAAAAAAGCAGATTTGGTGACGGGAAAGAAGTTACACACAAGAACTGTGTTAGAGGATCACACAGTCGTCAGGCTAAAAGCAATTATGGACAACCTGAACCATCTTAAGCATGGTTTCCTGCTTGGACAGGGGCAGTTGCAGTGAGGAGCTCATCTCAAATTCCTGTAGAAATGAAGCTAATGGTCACATTAAAATGGCTAGGCCATTTTTTAAAACCTCTAAAGCGTCCAAAGCATCACCGCTGCCCTACAGAGGAAGAAGACGATCCAGAAGGCTTCCTTCGACCAAGCGCTCCTTGTTGCGGTGGAGCAAATGTGTGTCCGGCGTGTGTGACCCATTCCCCCGCTCCGCGTTTTCCTCTGTCCCGGTGGAGGTGTAACTAGTACTGAACATACTTTGGAGTGAATAAACGTTTTTGTGATTGTTGACAAATGCTTCATGATTTCATTGTTGTCTATTAATACACCGGTGGGGAAACAGTTTCTGTTTGTCGCATACAACTTGAGTTCCATGTGGTGTTGCTTTGACGACACCACCCACGCCAAGCCAGTGCTCTGTATAGTGGAAAACGACCAGGGCCAAGGCCGGCCAAAGCAAACAGTGTGGAGTGAGGCCAAGCAGGGACTAGTGGAAAAGCGCCATGATGTGTCTTCTACCTAGTGTGTCTTCTCTTTTGTTCTTCTTCCTCATCACTTTGGTTGTCAGCTCTTACTCTGCTTTTACCTTTCTTGCCACTGTAGTTGTCATCTTCTTCAGCATCTTCCTTTTTGCTTGCTTTCAACATTTCTTCTTTGGTTCTCTTTCTTCTTTGACATCATCTTCATCTGTTGTCCTCTTTCTCCTCATCTTCTCTCTTCTTTAGTCTTGTCGTCTCCTTTTTGTTCTTCGTCCTGATCTTTATTGTCTCACTGCTTGAACGACTTTTTGTCATATTGAGCAACTCAGCCATTGTTTCATTTGGTCAGTTTTTGGATTTTTTTTTTTGTCCATGAGTAACCCTTATTCCCTACTACATGAATAAACAATAGCACTATATACACTTTAGCTGAACTTGTCACTAAACAACACGAAGCACGCCAACACTTCAGTTGAAGTATGTTTTTTTTTTTATTCAATTTATAAAATATGCCCAGTTCAAGTCAAACTGATTTTCAGTGAGTTGCAAGTGAAAAGGCTGAAGGGATTTCTTATAATGTGTGTTCTTTATCACTCCGGTCTGCTGTTCTATCTGGAGGTTCAATCAGCTTCACCACCCCGGAGCTTGGGATCCTGCCCTCACTGAGTAGTTTGAAGCAGAGAGTTTAAATCCTGTTCCCACCCACTCCAGGTGGATTTCTCAACAGTATTACTTCCTAATGCTATCTATGTGTGTCAGTCACGCTGTGATGTCTGTGTCCAAATATTCCATTAAAACATTATTGAGCACATGTATCACAACAAAGTGGTCCTGCAACTTATTGCAAGAAGCTCCGTCAAGTCTTTCTGTTTGAAGTTTGCATGACCTTCATGGTGAATACATTGGTTTCCTCTGGCAAACCCAGTTTCCTCCTACAGTCCAAAAACATGTATTTGAAGTTAATTGTTGACTCAAAACTGCCCTGCAATGGAATGGCAACCTATCCAGACGGTGTACTGACTTCACCCTTAGTTTGCTTGGATCGGTCTCACAACCTTGAAAAGGATAAAGCGATAAGTCCAGTTCTTTGCTTCCTGAATCAATATCAACTGAAAAATCTTTGCATTTGTCAGACTTCTCTTGATTTGGTCAGGTAAAATACTGACTTCATCTTTTAGTCAATAGATTTCGGGATGAAGATGGATTTTATGTGTTGTCAATCTGTGACAGTTATGAAATCAAACATTTCTTAGCAGCTGTGTAACACCAACAGGAATCCAATCCCAAAGCAGTCCCGTGTTTCCCCAAATTTCCATATCCTGGCATCCTTCCATTGAAACACCCCCTAAGATATTCAAATGTGTTTGTGAATTTAATCTTCAAACAAAAAGGGGTCTGTGTGAGTGTTGCCCTGGACATGCGACATGCTCCATCATGACCCTACTTCAAACCAAGCCAGGCGAGTGGAAAGAAAAAGAAAACAGCTTGATTATTGTTGAGCTCCATGCGCCTCTGCACAGAATGCCCACAGCGTTGTTACAAGCACATGAAATCTGAGTAAGTGACAGAAAGTTATATGGAATAATATTCACTCATAGGGGCACCTCGGTTACGAAAGCAATCTGTGAGAACATAAAAAATGAAGGAAATACATTTGATGCTCGCATTTATTGTTGACAAATTTATAGCACGATAAATTAAATATAGCTAAACTGGACTTATACTTAGCAATTATAGTGAGAAGTGGATAGAAGTAAGCTGGTGAATTGTGTGTGTGTGCGTACATGTGTGTGTTGGACATCAAATTTATCACACTGTAACACATGATGGTGTTAATGTGATTCCTGTGATTTCTGTAGCATTTGATGGTTTTGGGTCAAGATAATAAACTCTGTCTTGTAGGGGTCAGAGTGTCCGAGACTTATAAAATATTTAGTCAATATGAGGTACAAGACTTGCGCTGTTTCAGATGGTTGTAGGTAAAATGATCTATGGAACGTGTGTGTGTGTGTGTGTGTGTGTGTGTGTGTGTGTGTGTGTGTGTGTGTGTGTGTGTGTGTGTGTGTGTGTGTGTGTGTGTGTGTTCTGTCACATTTAGCAGAGATCAGCACTACCCCCTGCTGGCTACCCTGAGGATCTACTGAAATTCAAACATGCCCTTTGATGTCTCTCAAGTGCTCCAAGAGGCAGAATGAAAGCTTTTACACAGAGAATCAGAGACTCATTCAAACATTCTCAGCACACTAAGAGCTCTTTGTGTAAAAATATTAAACACACCAAAACTGCATAGACTAATTGCTTTGATTTCTCAATGGAAATACATCCTGCTGGCTCGGTGCAGTGATCTGTGTAAGACAAAAGGCAAGGCGTCATTATTCTAGCAATTCCAGTGATTTAGATGACAACTAGAAAGTGGACATAATCATGAGGAACTTGCAATAAGGAATTCAATGGCATACTGTCCTCTACCGACCACTTCTAGAAGGGGAAAGAGCCAGTCTGTTAGTATTCCACTTGAGACACCGTGTCTCCATATTGCAATTTCCTGTTTGAGCCTTATCTGGAGCAACCTGGAACTGCACTCCAGCGAAGCCTCACGCAGCTCCCCCGGCTCACCTCCTCCTATTCCGTCGCTTCTTCTATTTCTTCATTTCTCCGTGTGTCTCTTGTCTCCCAGTCCTCCACTCTCGCCCTCCGTCTCTGCCCGTGCAATGTCATGATTAGTATGCTAAGAACCAGTAAAGCTGTACCTGGACATCAGTCACTCACACAATCAGTCAGCTGTCTCACTGTCACTCAGGCAGCTGATCAGTCCCCCAGCTCTCACTCCTGTTGAATTACTCATTCAATTGCTCGGTTGATCGCTCAGCCACTTCCTCACTCAGTCACTCACCATGTTTCCTTCCTTCTTGCTTTAATGTTTGGCTTCCGTATGTCACCTCGGATAATTGATATATGATATTTGCAAAATATGTTAAACATATCTGAGTGATAGAGAGAGGACGGCACGGTTTTCAAATCCCACCCTTTTATTTTCAACAGAGCTGGCTTGAGTTCAGAACAGCCAAATGTGCTTGTTCGAGCAGCTGCTGAGTACTCTGTAGGACAAAAACAACCCCGAGTGATGGTTATATCTCATCAGAAAGATGGGGGGAAGGCTTTCCTTCTGACAATAGCGATTGAGGCCCGAGCGTTGTACATCTGGAAAGAAACAGAATAGCTAAAATGACGCTTGTAGCCAGATGTTACCGGTTAAGTTAATACAGCTCTGTGCTGACCTGGAGAGGAGAGTATTTTTCTGTCTGCTATTATGGTGCAGTCAAACAGATGTTTGGAGCTGCATTATCAATGAACCTCAAATTGTCACCATGGCAACAATGGTCAAATAACATCCTGCTCCCTAAATTGTCTGTCATTTGCATCATTTCAGGAACACTTCAGGGTCACCAAATTCCCATTAAAGATTAGATGTATTTGCTTCAGGAATGTAAAGATACTAGATAACCAACACACTAAAATACTGACCCTGTTTCTCCTGTGATTACATTCTGTTCAGGCCCTGTTGCAGGGAGAAGGAGGAAGATCAAGCTTCGGCCACAGAATATAAAATTCATATCTGCAATGCAGCCAAGAGGTACTTTCATGTCAAAGCTTGCCTTGGCATTGGACAGTAAAGATCAGCTGTTACTGTGTAACAGCTGATTTATATGAACTGCAGCACCTCAGTTTCATATCCAGCCACAGTGTTGTCATATATTTTATTTCAAGCGATGCATTTTTCTGCACTTGAATCAGATTACACTTTTCCCCGACAGTCCTATATTTTTATGCTTATATTATTCTGGTATATCTGACAAGATCATTACCTTTCCTGAGCCCTCAGCCCATAAACACAAGCATGAATCTTTGTAGTGAACAGAGACAACCAACCTGAAAAAAACTCCGGCAGCCTGCGTGGTTAAGTTAGTGCTTGTTACAATAAAATATTCATGGATTGGTGCATGTTTCTGTCACAATGGGCTACCCTGAATGAAAGGTCATTATAGTCCACCCGGCAGTGACGTGATGGATGACTACGTAAATGCTGACCGGTGCTTTCTAATGCCTAATCATCAAAAAGGGTTCGCCAAGATGTCCAATGAGGGGACTTTTGAAGGGTTAATTTATTTAGATGGTAGTTCATGAGTTTGAAAAGAAAAAAAAGGAAATAGGAAAAACATTACACCTATGTAATATGCACTATTTCAAGATACCCCTAAGGTTTTTATGATTCAAAATGTGAATTGTAGTAGTAGTAGCAGGTAAGGTTACTAGTGAAATCATTTACTTTCTCCAGAATAATACATATCTGTGAACTTAATTAGATATTAATGGCATGGGTCACCTGAAGGGAAACACAGAATCAGCGAAACAGAGCAACAATAGCAACATATCACAGTGGTTAAAGCCAGTCCTGAGGCTACAAGCAGGCCTGGCTAAGCTGAATCTCCTCTCTAGGGAATAAGATACTCTGTCCATGTAACACCTCACTACACCCCAAAGACATGTAAACATCTCATTAGCTGCTTTTCCTTTGAATGCCAAGGAAGAGTATATTCACACTTATTCGGTGCGTTTCTATTTATCTGGTTTTACATCAATGCAGTGATGACAGTTACCAGAATCCAGCCCAGCTTAAAAACTACTTTATCTTCAGCATTTCTGCTGTTTCCGTGTGATTTCAACATCCATCAAACTCAAGGTGTCTCAGTGTAAATGTCAGAGGTCACAAGGTGACCCCTTTTTACATGGAGCTGTATCGACAACCACGCATGCAGAGAATTGAATTCATTGGTGAGAGTAATTGCTAACTTCATCCACAATGTCAGTGATTGACTCCGATTTTATCAAACAGACATGAATGTATCGTTGCGTCCAATACCCAATGTCTTTCACCAGCGGCGTCACATTGATCATTTTCCCTGCTTTTTATTCAGCCGTCCCTTTGGATTAGAGTCAGAAAACAGGCTTAAGCTCACCTTTCCCAACTTCAGCCGAACAATCCAGCTTCAAAGAAAGAGAAATGACAGAAATTCAATATGACATTTTGTTGTTTGAGGTACTGAACAACACCTTGAAGATTAGTGTGTTGGGAGAAACCAAACAGCTGAAGGTTGCTCAACGCTGACAAACCCGACTGTACGAAAAACATTAATACTCACAGGCAGTACAAACTATTCCACGTCTACAGAGATGTAACCAATCAACATCCATGTACGCGCTCATTGCTGTTAGGTTTGTCAACAATCCTGCCCTTCCTGATGCAAAACATGACATTTCATTAGTGCAATATTACAAATCAAAGCCGCTTGGTTTCAACTGTGCAAATTCAATTTCAGCCTCGCGAGGCCTGGGGAAAATGTAAACATGGGTGCTTCTCTGTCTGGGAGTTCATTATGTTGCAGTAGTGCATAATGTTTTGAAAGCGTACTCATTTATTTTTAACACGGGCATCAACTGGGGGAGGCAAAAAAAAAAAAAGTGGCTCAATAATGGTCCAAAGACTAATATCCATGTGGCAGCGATAAATGGTTCTTCTGTTTCTTATTAAGTCAGGATAAAAAGGGGAAAAAGAGTGACTGTGGGCAAAGTGGAGCAGCTAGTTTGACATGTTAAAATACACTCAAACCCTCCACCTCTGATAATATATGTAATCTGCATAACAGAGTAATTATAATCTATCTGCTTCTCCACTCTGCCATTTTCATCTTGAGCAACATTCGCAGCAGCACCGAATCTGCGGGTGATTGTTTTGGCAAAGCACTGTCTATTTAATCAGGTGAAGTGAATGACAACCGCACTTGTAGAACAATCCTCCCTCAAAGCATTAATCATCAGATAATTGGATTGAAAATTAGGAAGACGTTGTCTCTGTATTCTATTATCTTGAAGTGGGTTCCTCATCACTCTCTGGCACTTAGTGCCACTTTCTTTATTTACATAGTGTGTGTTCCCTCCCCTCACCTAAGAATCTAAAAGAATATAGGACTGGAGCAGAATTGCAAAGAAGGCTATAAATCGGAGAGCAGGAGGGAGAGAGAAAGAGAGAGAGAGAGAGAGAGAGAGAGAGAGAGAGAGAGAGAGAGAGAGAGAGAGAGAGAGAGGAGGAGTTTGGAAAATCTGATTCACTTAATTTTGTAAAAGGGACTCGTGTTCTCGAAGGGTAAATTGATCCAGTCATTGTGATGAATAGGCTCAATTAATCCACCCACTGTGGGACAGGGGTGAATACATGTGTTGGGAGACACCCTCTTGTTGGTTAATTTCTCAGACATCATCTTGAATTTAACATCAAGTAATCATTGCTTGTGACTTTGTAATCAACCTTATTTTTTTCTCCTTCTTGATAAACATTACTCATTGAAAGCGCTGATGAAGATTGACTGAAGCTTCATATGAAAGGGGTATTGGTGTCTTGTTTCACAAAATATACTGTGTGGGGAAGCAACTAAAAATGCTCGTAGAAGAAGGGGCGTATAGGCTGGGGCATATTTTTTCCAGTGACCAAAATGTTTGTCTTCACACAGGTTCATAAATCTGAGCCGCACATTCTGAGTTTTGTGCAAACATAGGCTTTTACTCATTGATGCATAAAATGTTATGCTTCTTGTCTCAGAGGTGTAGCCAAAGCTTTCAATACTCTGGAGCACTTAGTAAATTGCACACGAGTAATTTACACTGGACTAATATGATATTCTGCACATCTCTCCATTCTAAGAAGCCCCTTTATGTCTCCTCTCTGCTATTTCTCATTGTACTCCAGCTTCACTGTATTACTTTTTCATCACTTTAAATTGGATATCCCAGAATAATAGTGGACCTGTCTATTATTAATACTCTGAATCCATCATACAGAAAGCATTACGGTTTGGAAACCCCACAAAAGATCGCAGGGCTTGGAGAACTCAGGGTTTGTTTTGTTGTTTTTTTTTAAATGTTGACATGTTCAGTTATATAAATGTTTTGCTCTTTTGTGTAAGTCCTTCCAAACTACAAAAGGTGCGGGGTTTGCCCGTCAGTACTGCTGAAGGGCAGGGGGAAGAATGCCGTGTGTTTCAATGTTACTCACTGTATCTTTAACATTGCAATCAAAATTGACTGAGGAGTAATTTTTTCCAATTCCTAGGTAGCAAATTCAAAGACAACACATTTAATAGTTCAATTAAATTAACTTAACGTTGGATAATGTTGGAAAATGCATCAAAATGAAAATATTTTTTCCTATTTTTAAAATATTCATGTAAAACTCCACATTGACATGTTAAAGTAGAATGCAGTTCTCAGATAGCATTACATTTAGTCATCAGCATTATCTTTCTGTGACCACTGAAGCTCCAGAAACAATGCAGAATCCACCTGCACGTCCAACTATCTGTTTATAACCCGTTACAGTTTTGGGCTGAGGAGCTTAACCTTTTAACAAGTTTGTGGCAGCTCTCACACCTTGACCTTTCGTTTCTTTCAGCCTTTTTTCCTGCAATGTGTCTCCCACTTTCCAGAATAGGGCCTCATTACCAACTAATTCATGGCTGTCAGAATCCCACCTGTCTGACACACACACGCACACACAGTATGCCGTTCCAATTACTGTAAGCTGGAGCAGCAAAAACAAACTGCAGTATCTGTTGGGTCATTTGCGTAGCATGTCTAATTGTCTCAAAACATTTTGCGATGATATAGTATTATTAATTGTAACAACTGTAATATTTTGCTTTATCGTTGAGAAATGACTATTTGGACACTGGCCTCAGAACATGTCTGTTTTCAGTCAGCCTGCACTCTTTCGTACAATCAGACCACCAAATCAGAATCAGGTTTATTGCCAAGTATAGTAAACTGTACAAGGAATTTGCTTTGGCAGTGGTGCAAACATAGAAAGGCTTCAATGTGCTATGTTTAATAAAACTTCTAGTTAGAGGTGATTCAGGACAACCTGGACCATTTTCTAATGCAGTTTCTGTAGGTTAAGACGGCTGAAAGACCTTTATTGCACTGTTTTTGCAACTGAACTGAGTTGAATTGAACTGAAGTGAAGAAAAATGAAGGGAATAATAAGGCATGGAACAGAGCAAAGAAAAAAGGGAGGAACAGGGCAAAAAGGATAAAATGGCAGAAGGTATATAAGGAAAACTTGAAGGGACAAAGCCGGTTTAAGGGGGAATACAGCGCACTTACTCAGTGAGCAGCGAGAAAACACAGCCTGAAGGTCTACGAGATCTGCAGTAAACGATTATGAAGAGGTTCAAATGTTAACAATAAAACTGTAAAGCTAATCCATTGCGACAGAGAGTTGTCGAATCAGCGGGAGTGCTACTTGTTCACTCGAGCTCAATTGCATTATTATTCATCCTGCAGACTGCTGGGAATCTTGAAGTCAATGAGTAGGTTTATTTTAGCCGTAATTCCATGATGCTACTGGAAATATTGACAAAAATAAAGAGTGATGTGTTACAGCAAGAGACTTCACAACCTCTGAAACGGACAATCTGGGAGACAGAGTTATGTGAACATCGGAGGAGTGTTTTGTAGTCTAACATATCATTGCTCTTTATCACTGTGTAGCTAACAGGTATGACTTTAGCCGTAGAGAGAGTGAACACATGTGACAGGCACTGATGGATGAGTTCAAACAGGGACAGTTTTATATTTTGGATCAGTGCTTTACTCGTGAGTTTTATTTTGATTTGTAACTTATACTCCATGTTGAGTAAAACTAAGACTTGATTAGTAGAAGTTGATTCTGTCCTTGAAAACAAATGCACAAATTGGTAAGACCTGTGCTGCAAAAAAAAAAAAAAAAAGAAAATAATAATAATTGTGTGCATATGAATGGATCTGTTTGTGTGATTGTGTGGATACTGGCTGGGGAAGCTTCATTTTGCATTCACACATTCAAAATAAATTAGGATTGTAGGGTGTTTAATGGAAATGAGATGGTGAGAAGTCTTGACGTTAGGAAGACGCACTGTTTACTGTTCATTTTTAAACAAAGCTATTGCAGAAAAGTGTAAACGGGTGGATCCGTTGTACAAGCCCTTTGGGCTTCGTCCCCCCCTTGCACCATTATTATTATTTTTAAATCAAATTAAATAACAGCAGAACTTTTTAATTCAGAAGGTAGTACCAGTACATACTGCATTATCATTTAAACAAATAAATGAAACAATGAAACAGAAAAAAAACAGCTACTTTATCTGTGAAAATAAAACAACTGCAATTGTTTTATCAATCAGACAATTAGACAATTTATATTTGTGAACTACTTCTCTGTATGGATCCCTGGAAGTGGGTATACTGCATTTCAGTCACTTTTATTTTGGTGTACCTTGAGATCCTGGTGCTTTGATTCGCCCTTTGTTTTCAGCCTTGATAACCCAGTGGGATTTGGCATTCAGGCACAAGTCAAGGACTGGGAAAGGTGTTGTGAGTCTTCTTCGCCTGTCTTCCCAAACCGTAGTCTTTGCTGTCTCTCCTATACAACAGCCAGACGGCCACAATCACACCAAGAAGCTGGAACACAATCTGATGGCACCACTTCTCTGATATAACTGTGCAGCGCAATGAGGGGGTCCAGCAAATCCACCCAACCCATACTTTTATTGCACTCTCTCATTTCCATGGTGCAGGGGATGTGGATAGCCTTTTATGGTTGTTTTTGTTTTTCTCATAAGATCCCATCTGTCTTCCTCAGTGGCTGGAAACACACCAGTGCAGTAAATGAGAAGGTTTGTTGAGCACTTCAACAATGTCACCATATGCAAAGTGGCATCCCCAACCACCGCAGATCTTTGTTTTCCTTCAGCTCGGCATCAGACTGACTCCAGGTTGTCTGTTGCTGCGAACAATACCAGTCCAGTGGAATCAAATGCACAGATGAGAGGGACACTCGGAAACCACTTGTCAAAGAGCAATTCATGATTGTGTTGCTTGGGTATTGGCCGGGCCAGGCAGAGGACAGCACCGCCACTTGCTCCAAAATCTGGCAGGTGAGGAGTTGGTCCAACTCCACTTCCGGAGATCTCAAAGTTGTGAGGAATATCTTCCGAATTCATCAAGACAAGTATCATGTAACTCTGATGATGAAGTTTAGCTGGAAGATATTGCTCCTCTGTTATTGAGGTTTCTGAATTCAATTAGCTTGTTCAAAGTCTTCCAAGCACACTCCATTTTCTGTGATTTATTTTATTTAAGTTTACTTTGAATTTTCTTAACTCAGTCAATATCTGCTAATCCAGGGAAGTGACATGATCTGTCTTCAAGGCTTTGATTTTATGTTATCGTTCTGCCACGATTCATTTTTGAGAAGTCGTGCTTGGATAAACTTTATTTGTAGATATGAAGTCAGTAATGTGTGACGTCGGAGTAAAACGATGAAGATCTGAGGTATTACCTAGATGTTTACAGACTGAAAAAGGAGGGTGTTGTGGTGCCAGACAAGTGTAAGACAGAGAAGTCGAGCTGTAAATATTAAAGCCCACAGATGAGATGCAGCGTGAAACCAGTCATTGTATTGTGATAAATCCAGCTCTAAATCCGGGATTTGGAGAGAAAAATAAAGTCTCCCTCTGCTGTAATCATGAGTGGCATTCTGTTTGTTTAGTGTGCATCTTTTCATCTGCAGCATTTGTTGCTCTAACAATGGCGCTTTATTTTTATATTCTTACACTAGTTACCACAGGCCCCGGAGAGGGAAAATGATGACCTAGAAATTGAGAGTCTCTCAGTTGGCTCCAAAGCAATTTTCAGTTGGGTTTTGGTGATTCCAGACTTGTCTCAGGTGTAATGCAGCATCAAGATGTGATTGTGAAACATGGTCACTGTACGTGTGAGGACTGTGCAGCACAAACACTGTTCAGAGAACCACGTCATGAGGACGAGATTCCCATCCAAGATCAATCTTTTTTTTTTTTTTTTTTTTTTTTTTGCAAAACTGATCATTTAACTTGCTTAATTGTAGATTTAAAATCACATTTAGGAAGAGAAAACAAATGAGACAGGTTGCAGATGAGCTTAGGCCTGTCTTAACCTGTCTTTTTATTTGTGCGTTATTATTTAGCACCTGTAACAGGACATGGGTATATGTCCTGGAATTTATTAACTTGTCTCTATCACTACTGCGTACAGCATTCGGGAATTCGGTGAGTGGAGCAGCTCGAGCTTGTGTTACTCGTTTTCCCTGTTGGATTGAAAAGCGAGCACCCTCAAGGGAATCGTGGGTGCTGGTGAAATCTCGAGAGCACACAGCTGTTGGTGCTCATGGGAATTAAAGATGGCAGATTTTACAGTTCCGGCCCCTTTATGAGAGAGACTTGGAAGGCTGGTGTGCCCAGGAAGACAACCTTTTTATGTACAGAATGTGTTGTGAATAAATGACCCTTCTGTGTTACGATGGAGGGATAATATTTCTACATAGGTTTAATTTAAATAAAAAGTAGGTTCCCAAAGATGCATACAATGCATTGCAATCACAATAAATTAAGAAACATCCCATAAGACACATTTTTCAATTGCACTTACCTAAAGGTTAATGCAAAACAGTAGCTTTGCTATTTATTGAGCGCTTAGAAAACCTCATGGGCCTTAACATATTGGTTAAAATTTTAAAATTACGTAAATAACAGATGATAGCTTGGCTGTTTTAAAATCCATTATATATTATCTAAATATTATTAGTCGTTACACATAAGTAGTAAAATGTACTCTGTGAAATAAAATGCACAAAACTGCTACATTCATTCCTGAAAATGTAAACCCAGTGAACAAAGACAACTGCAGTCTTTATTTTGTAGAAACACAGCATGGCATCATGGTGCGAGCATTAAAAAAAAAAAAAAATTAGCATTATGATCCCTGTGATTCCTGAAATATTGTTCATGAAATATGAAAATTCACAGTCAGTGGCCAAGTAGGCAGAATGTTAGCAGTGTAAAGAGATTTTTAATGGTCGATTGAACTTGTTCTAGAACACTTGCTGGCTGCTCTGTCAACATCGAGCAGTTAGCATACGGCGTCGTGAATTGCAGTTTCTAAGTACGATGTGACACAGTGTGAGGCCGGGCACACAAATAAATGCAGATTTATACTTCATTATGACGTGTTCTCCAGCGTTCGTGTGACTCAGCCTGTATATCTCAAATATTCTTCACTGCTGTCACTTCAGAAGACGTCTGCAAACATCTAAGCTGGATCTCTCTCTGTCTTCCTCTCTCTGGCCCACTGGCTCTGTCCAACACCGTATTCTCATTTCATGAACAGAACAGCATGCACAGATCCATTTAACGCCTGTAAAAGATGACCATATCCCGGTGGGTTTCACGAGCACGGCGCATCCTTTCTTGTGCTCCTCATTAGAGATAATGTCATACACTTATGCAAATTACAAAAATATGCTATTTCTCTGTGGGTTTGGCACGTTATCACCCACTCTGTTTTTTTTTTCTTTACTTTGTGTCTTTCTGTATTCCTTTGAACAGACTTAAGGGATTTTTTTTTTTTTTTTTTAACGTTTCTACATTAAAAGTTATGGATTTGTTGTTAAATATAAAGCTCATGAAGATCATTTTAGTCTTAAAAACAGAATTTGTGCAACAACAGTTTTCAAGTTAGGTCAAATAGTTTCTGTAGCTTTCCTATCAAAAACAACCACGCTGCACAAAGCGGCATTGATTTTTGCTTGCGACATCGAGGTGGATGAGTCAGAATTTGGTGTTAACATCGAGAAGGCATGGATCCGTCCTGCCTTGTATGAACTGGCCAGGCTGCTGCTGGTGGTGTCATGGTGTGGGGATTATTTTCTTTGCCCACTTTTGCCCTCTACAGTATCAACTGAGGATCAATTCACTGTCATAACCTGACTATTGTTTCTTACTACATGTATATCACGCTATGCTTGTCACAGAAGAATTTTTCTAGGTTTCATTCACTTCTGACAGCTATTTTATGAATACATAGAGCTTTTGCAGCCCATACAGAGGGTGTGCTGTCCTGCTCCGTATGTACAGTACATGGTGTGCCCTGTCTTCAGTACAATACATTTTGAGAGTTGCCTCCACTTGATTGTAATTGTTTCTGCAATAAACACCAAGTCATTTGAGCGAACGAAATGAATTCAGCCTGAAGAGAAATTATCATGTTCTGGAGATGAGCCAGTTTTCACATCAAGTGATTCTACGAGTCTCTTCAATTCCGTCACACACAACTGTGTGTTTAATTTACTTCCACCTCCCTTTGACAGTTCAGACTATATTAGTGACTTTGCAGCATTCATCTAACTCTGTGTCAAACCAAATGTCAGTTTCTGTCTCTGCAGCAGTGTTGACCAAAATGGTCACTTGTGTTGAAATATTTAGTAGGAGAGATTTAAACCTTTGTTTTGACCTAGCTAACGGAGATGATAGATCTCATGTTGGGCCATCTTCTAAAATCCTGCATAATGACAGAAGGAAGTGAGTGATGGGTAGTATTTGACATTTTCAACTGCTCTGAGCATCTGACACTGGAAAAGCTTGAACTCTCAGCCGTGACGGCTCGTAAACACGTTCACAGTCAAGTGTCAACTCTGACATTGCATCACGGGAGCTGCCTCTCAGTTTGGGACGCACAGATTGTTGTGTTGCTTAATTTAGAAGTAGAAAAAATATATATGGATCCCAAAAAAATCGTAATTTGTTGTATCTGTTATTGTATACTTAGGTGTCATGTGTTGGAAAAGGATAGTTCATTAAATGCAAACTTCAAGTGAAGGTTTCAAGCAATCACACCACAGTTCCATTTCTCAACTCCACTTGAATTTTACCCTGTTTTGAAATGTCAGTGTACCTTTTTTTTCTCTCCACATCAAACCATCATCTAATTCTATTTTCAAGACCGATTCGACAGGTCCCAACCTAAAATGCAACACTCACCTTGTGTGCCACTTTGCTCGTCATGGTAATTACTACCAACCTAAACAAAAGCAGGATGTTTACAGAGCAGACGTCACGGCTTAAGGCGTGACTTCAAAGTACGTCTGTGTTTATTCTATACAAGGCAACCGCAGTAAAGCCGGTGGCAAAATTGTACTTGAATGTGTCATGTGTCCTGACAAGCCTGCCAACATCTTTTACTTGAGATGACAACTATTCTTGCACATCATCGACCTCACAATGTCGCCTCTTCCCACAGAGTCATCCCTGTAAGCTCCATATATGAGCTCCTATACATCTCACTCAGTGGAACATGTTGGTCTGTTAACAATGTGCAAGAGATCCCTCTTTGGTACGGTTTTCCGTGGGATTTGGTCTTTTGCCTTCCCCCAAAACCACATCTACATTGAATTTGCAAGTGCCCTTGCAGATGTAAAAACATATATGACAGCGCATAGGATTGACACATCATGCACATTTACGCATGACAAGATGATTTATTTAGCCTGTAATTGCGCCGCTGTGAGTTAGTTTCCTGGAATATGTTGAGTCTGTCAAGTCACACCTAACCTGGATGCAGGAGCAGAGATGAAGGGGAAGGGGGAGAAAATAGACTTTTCTGTAAATGGAAATACACGTGAAAAAAAAAAAAAAAAAAAGGTGTTTATAAGACGGCGAGGGTGTCAACCAGGGGGAAATCATGCAGCAGAAAATGCAGTGTCTGTTGAAATTCTAACAGTATGTCTTTTCCTAAACTTCACAGCATGTGCTGCAGGCTTGTTAAAGCCCCTGTCTAAACTTTACCCGGCGAATCACCAGTTTTATCTGCTCCCGCTCCTATATGAGACAGGACAGGCAGCACACACTTTGTTTATCAGACGAAGCTGTCTGCTGCTGCCAGACACAGTTTGTTGTTTTCAAGAAGTGAATTATATTCCTATTCTAAATGCTAAATATATCTGCTATACACTGAAAATGATTTCTTGAAATGCATCATTCACTCCTGAGCTGCACACTGCAGTTTTGGCTAAAGAAAAATACTGAACATTTTCATTAAAATACTGAACATCTGTGGTTTTTAATAAACACTATTTTGCTTTGTGACATATAAACTCTGTAAAAATAGCTGATTTTGGTCTTTTCAAGGGTAAAATGTACCCCACACTTTATGTAACATCCTTTTTTATCTATTTAAAAAAAATCTAAGCTGTTTACTTGCTAGACTCAGGCATCTCATCTCCAGTGTAATGCTGGCATGGGATTTTATGCACATTTCTTTCAGTTATGTGAATATTTGCTTCTCTCATTATTGAACCTCTTAGCTATACCATATAATATCTGTGTGCAGCACTGGGATGGTTAGTGAAAGATTTCCCCAGCAGAAGTAATACTATATTGTATTTCACTATTCCACCAAGAGGAATAAGTCACGTTGTGAGTATCAGAGGACAAATTCACAAAGATATAGATCAAAACACCGCTGCCTTTTGGCCTTCATTCCTCATTGGCATGATAGAGAGAGAAAAATGTTTTATTTACCACCCCCACAACAACAAGGCTGCTCAGTTACGATTTTCCCAAGATTGTCCTTCATGGTCAGATATGATTTAAGAATTTTAGGAGTTCATTTCTTGGCAGATGCACAGGGAATTTCTGGATTTGACTTATAAAAAAAGATTTTTCTTTATTATATATTTACTTTCCAAGTGGGGGGGGGGGAAAGTAATTATATGGCTTGCCAAACAAGGCATCAGCTTCTCCACAGCTCAGCAGGGTGCAGATGCGCTGAATATTATGTGGTGGCTGGCATTTGGAAATGTTAGAGGAGGTTGTGTTTTCTGTAAGTACCGTTCATGAGCTGCAGGGCACCTTTTAAATGCTCCCCACAGGACTCCCACTCCTCTTAGGATATGCTTTCCATTGACGCTGTCATCCAGAAGTTACAGCTGATGAAGTTATCAGCATGATTAGTACTATTAATAGGGAACTGTTTTACAGCAGCTTTTGATGAATGTGTTCTGTCACTGTAACACAGACCGTTTTAAACAGCGTGACAGCTCTTGTTTAATCAGACAAGGGACCTAGGTACAAAGATAGTAGATGAAGCTATTTATGTTCATTTTGAAATACTTGCGATGCTCTGTGGTTTTCTCGATTTATTGAGGCTGCAAAGATTATGAGCCTTTTTGTAGATCAATTTCACTTCCCTGAACAGAGGTCAAAACCCCAGTTGTGAGATAGTGTGGATAGGCGGAACCATAAAATGTTAACTGCTGTGGTCATTAGCCGTGTGCCGGCCTCATTTGCGTGAATGAGAATGTTTCTCAGTGCATTTCACAGCAGGGTCGCCGCGGCTCCATTTCTGTTTATGTATTGTTGCCTTTTAGATAAGCACAAGCTCATTGACAGATTTGAAAAAAGTTAAAAGGAAAAAGAAAAAGGAAGAAACGGTCCTGCTGTGGAAATAGTCTCTGACCACATGCTTTGCTCTGGGGTATGTGACAGTTGCTTATTTTCTCCAGCCAGACTTTCTTGCAGCCTGGATCATTGATTCTCTTGTGACACAGCCATTTTATGGTTTTCCAACATTTGAAAGTAGGAGGTCTAGTAACATGAAGAGCTGAGTTTTTAAAATGTATTTTCAACACCATCTACCATGTAAATTTTCGTGGTTTTTTTTTTTTTTTTTTTTTTTTTTTTTTAGCAGTTACAGCATTTCTCAGTCCTCCTTTACACGTTTTCTAGAGAAAACAGAAAACTTTTGTTGTTTTGTGTCTGTTTATACAACAGTGGTAGTCAAAGGCGCTGCAAAGGCAAATGATTGAAAACAGCTTCCAAAGTTAAACTTTTTGAGAACACTTCGAATCTAAGGAAACGAGGAAAAACACAGTTTTATTGAAACACTGCTACCTCGCATCTGTACCATGGCCGTAGTAAATAGTCCTTCATATGTGCGAGTAGATGGAAAAAAAAGCAAAAAATAATGTTTGCCTCCTGAGTATCATGACTCCCAATATTCTGCTGGGACTTGGATTATTATTATTAGAGAGACTGTCAACTATAAAACTGCCAACTTTCTCATCTATCCATACGAATGGTTACCATACTCGCCAAGACACTATAAATGTGAAACTTTTCAGAAAACAAAGATGCAAAAACAATGCATTTTCACTTGAAATGGCCTCAAATTAAGAAGTTCAAAATGTGAGCGGCTCAGTGAACAGAATTTAGCACATGTTCAAAACAGTGTTCCTTCGTTCCAGTGGACTGGTTATGTGGCATTTTTTCCGACACAGGCTGTATGTTACCTTGTTCGGGTTTTCGTTGTGGGAGTCCAGCCACTTTGTGTGAAAGCAGTGTTTCAATACCCGCAGCGCTGTTTTAATGCGGTTGACACTGATCCAGAACCTACAACTGCTGGACAACTAAACAGTAACTTATACATGAATGAAACACAAACCCAAGAACATCACTGGTCCTGATAGCAAGGAAGCGGATGTTTCATCTGAAGATCATCAGTGTGTTGGATGACATGTCAGCTGATCAAACTTCTATTTTTAACAGGACACTAAAGCAATTCGATAAGAATGATTAAAAACTGAACTATAAAAAAATGTTTCAGGATTGTTGTCAAGTACGTATTGGAGGAAAAAAAAAGCCACATTATCAGGTGAAAGCATTGGTCAGCTGGGTGAATAATTCATGCTCAAAAACAGATTTCCTGACAGCAGTGTGGTTTACAGTGAGAGAGATGATTGCATGTTTTCAGGGCTGCATGTGAGAGGTCACAGTGTAACATGCCTCACAGCTCGGCAATCAGTATGTGGGCAGTGTCACCGGCTTCACGATGATAGCCAGTAATCTCATGTAAATAAGGGAGGAAACTGTTACAGATAGGAGAGAAGTCAGACGGATTTAATGAGCGTGCGCACGCCGGAGCTTGTGTTAACCATTGAAGCTGATGCAGGCTGACAGTTGAAATTAAACATGAATCAGCAGCTGACATTTTGTTTTTCTATCCAATTGCAGCTGCAGCTTGCTGCTATTTCATGACCCGATCGTTGACGATAATGGTGCCAGAAACCTCTACTTTGTGGACACTGCCTAATCTGCAGGGAGCGGTTTGTGTTTTGTTTTGAATTTCCAGTAAAATACATCACAGCATGTCTCTACCCCGAGCCTAAATTTCAAGCCGGAAGAGTCTGACTGTGTGTAATGCGTCTTATGCAGTCAGGGAGCTATACAGCTATGCTTAATTGTATAAATGGTGTGGTACGAAGGCTCACAAGATGCACTAATAGATAGTGATTGAATCAAATCACCCTTAAGTGGGATGACAAGCAATGTAGCTGGACGTCTGTCAAGTGCAGATTCATCTACGATATTAAGCATAATCTCATTGTGAATAATATAAAGAACAAAGGAAAGCAATTTCAAGTGAGAGGAAACATGATCTCTTCAGCAGCTTTTCTATTAGGTAGACTTGTGCAATCTAACATAAATCAACTATAAAATCAGCTTTCCTAGAAGTAATATTCAGCATTGCTTGACATTATGAAAGAAGAGGTGCTTTATATTGAAGTGTATCTTACCTTTTTATGTATTGAATTGACTGCCCAAAATGTAAAAAATACCAATATATTGCAATTTTAGTGGAAGAGGAGACAGGAGTTATTTATACAGGGAAAATAATAATAATAATCCAGTTCTAATAACTAATCTAAGATGTTTTCTGTATCCACAAAGCGGATGTGATGGATGCAATGACTCGTGGGTCACTGGTCAATGAGATCACTCGGGATTTTGGCGATGCATTCACACTCGATCATCGCTTGGCGAGATGCAATTTCAACTTCCAGGACGGTGGAAAGGAGATTAAAGAGCGAAACAGGCGATCACCCTACTTGCACCCGGCCGGGGCTAAATCTGACACCTCAATGTCAATCTTTGTTCCAGGCTCCTCATTATGAATGCAAATGATCAACGGAAAAATAATGTGACCAATGAGTCTCTCATATGCTTTTCGACACATCCTCCTACGCCCCCTAAGGTTCTGGTGCTGAACTACTTTGCCGCATACACTCAATGAAGAACTATGCAAACCGAAGACGCAGTAGTATATTGCAGCATTAATACTTATCTGTTAAAACACTGTGTATAGACACACCTGACCCAGGCTCTGTGTGGACAGGGCTCTAAGTAACAAGGTGCTATCTAAACTTCTAAACAGAGTGGCTGAGAATTAAGAGTGCGAGTGAAAAAATGGGTTTGCATCGTTACAATGCCACGTGGAGTCCTAAAATGGATAGTCTGCTTTTATTACATTCTGTTAAAATCCTGAAATCTTTAAGATACTGATCACCCTGTGTTTTAACATCCAAAGGGATAGGGCAGTAATTGGACTTGGCGAGAGTGAGTAACATATCGTGGGGCAGGAAAAGGCGTGCAGGCTAAGGGAGGGACACAGTCCATGAGGCTACTTTATATTTTGGTTCATTTTCCATTAACAGAGATGGATCATCACTAGGTCAAACCTCAATTTTTTAGATGGGGGTAGTGAGCCCCAATCAATCCTCTAAAATGTTGTGAGTAGTTTCATTTTAGGAACAATGGATCAGGGGGAGGAGAAGAAGGATGAGGGGGGAGTGCTGTGATGGAGATTAATGTTAAAGTGGACTAATGGACCGTCTGCCTGAGCACTTACCACGGACAAACCCTGTTTTCAGCCCCGGCAAGCTGCTTCAGTTTGCAGGGAAGCAGCAGGCTGCAATGAGTTTGTGCGTTGAATTTATGAGTGTATCTTGGCAAACAGTCTCATTTCCCAAAGCCTCCTGTGATCTGCATTTTAACAGTTCCTGCATTTACATTACGATCCGCAGACCGGCTCTTTGATGGAAACATGAAGACCTGGATGATCCAAGTTATGTCTCTCACAATCTGTCATTTTCTAAACCATGTCAGATCTGTCACAGCACTGGTTTTTGGCTAAAGAAGTCACCCGAATCAGCCTGAAACCATTTGCCACACAGTGAAAATACAGGTTAAAAAAATCACAAAAATGTAAATTATTCGGAGAAGGTTTCACAACTTCAGATCGATCCACGAAGGCAACACTGTGATGATGAAGAAAATATATATCATGAATTTAAATACAGTATTGTGTACATTCATGGCTTTGTCTTCTTATTCTTGACAGAAGCTGCAAAAAGGTCTAACTTGACTTTTAAACAGATGATAGCTTGCTTTTGATGAATGACCTTGCAAACGTCTGAATTCTGAACATGGTTTTCAAACATTTTCTCTTTACATCGTACCCTTTCATCCCATGCTTACATCTTGAAGGAAAGAACTTCAATCGGCAACTAGCGTACCAAAACTGAATATGTTTCAGGGGCCACGAACACCCTGTAGGTAATATAATTACAACTATATTATCACTACAAAGAGGAAGGAGACAGCTGTGTAATGTGTAACATCAATGCAGGCCAAAGGGAAATATGTGCGACGTATATGGACTCAAAGCACCGCAATGTGAAAATATCTGAAATGCCTTTGTAAAACCTCAGAATAAATAAACTTTGATGAATTTATCATTATCATATGCGTTCATGCCATAAATCACTTCTTTAAAGTCAAAGATGCAGGAGCCAGTCCCAGCTGAACAGACATTCACACCTCAGGATAATTTAGAATCACCAAGGAGCATTGGAATCCTGTTTTTACACCCTGCTTATGCGACATTTCAAACAAAAGCAGCCATGTCACGGTGGAATATGGATGGAGAGTCATGACCATCTATATTCAAAAGTTGCTGTTATTGTCCATCTGCTTGTATATGAGCCTAAGAGCTATTTGCTACAGCCGTGGCGCGCATGCACAGGTTTCAGAAAGTTGTGCTTTCCACATTTACACAGAGAGAAGGTTTTCGCAAAGTTCCACCTTGGGAGCCGACTTCAAAAATGTGTGTTTTCAGTGGCCCTGAGCACTATAATCATTTAAATGCATCCCAAAGAGCAATGAAAGTTTTCTATTTTCAAAGTGGAGCGCCTTGGGAAACCCATGACGAACAGGTAGACCGTGCAAACTGGAAAATTAAATGTCATGCCAGGACTCGAACCAACAAAATTAACCATTAGACCTCTGTGCAGCCCAGATTCAAAATAATGGAGCAAAAAAGCATTATCTTTTTATATCAAAACAGCAGGATGATCTTCATGCAAATGCACCAGTCATCAAAACACCCGCTATTTAAAAGTTGCTTTCTATTCAAGCCTGATTTTTTTCAGACATCTTCTTCTGCGACGAAAAACACTGCAGAGCAAGTAGAACGTCCCGTGTCACATTATTTCACATCATCATCCCATCTAATCTCATCTCTCCTTGTGTCACGTTGCCATGGGGATGATAGCCACGCTCTCTTGGTCCCCTGTCAGGTAATGGAAACATCTCTGGCACAAACACGATGTGAGTGTGTTCTGAATGCAAAACAACCCGTCTCACTCTCCAGCCATCAAACCTCGGGATGCCTGGGAACAGCGGTTGGCAAGCATCCACGGACTGACAGATCAAATCAGAGTGGACCTCCTGATGTTCCGGAGACGGCAGGAAAGTGACATTTAGATTTAGCTGATCGCAGAGTCAAACTCCTTTGGATGTGAGCACATGGTCTCATGAGGCCGGAAAGGAAATTTGTGATGGCATCGCCCTAAGTGGGGCGCCAGCAGTGCTTCACCTGGAATCGGGAGTATTTAAATAGGTAACCATAAGCAGATCTTAGGGTCCGGGGTTTTTTTTTTTCAGTGACAAAATGTGTTTTTGCCATATTTTTGTCTTTATTATTGTTTTCCTGATATGCTACTACGCTCTCAGAAAACATGCAGCTGTCAGTCATAAACAGTGACACAGCCTGTGACAGATGGTCAATAAAACAACAAATAGCCATTATGGTGACGACGAAGATGAGAAAATACCGACACGCTTATCAACGGCCCTTAATTTGATGCATCAATCACGGCAGGGTGAAGCTGAAGCTGTGTATGCCTCCGCGGAGTTCGTCTACAATCATGTGAGTAATGTGAGCACGCGGACATCAATTCTGTTTGTGGATTAGAATGAGCCCACACATCACCATTACCAGCCGGCATTTATATGCCTGTAACTGAAGCGGGAACTGCTTTTACTGCCACTTCAGGTCTCTTGAAGCATACTTTAGTTCATGCTTATCTTCAGCTACTTCTTAAATTATTGCAGCGGCCGACTCACACCCCCACAGACAGAAGTTGTTGATGCTACAAAAAAATCTCGACATGTCTGGAGAAAGTGCTTTAGAACAAACACCAAACATGTTTCACCTTTTTATTTTCATAGATGGTCTATAGGCAACACAATCTGAAAAGTTTGCCATGCCCTTCTTTAGGTGATGCTGCCTCGCGATTCGCACAAAGGTGTGAACGACAGCATGCTTCACCTCACAGAAAAACACACACTCGGCTGGTCAGGCGCCACGTTTTAGCGGCCGGGGACTTGCGGCTGTCTGTGGTTCAGGCTAAATCATTCTCTCCTGGGGTGCAGACAGGTCACTTTAATCTCTGCGGTAAGTCACACTGACCTTTCAAATGTCTCATGCAGACCTCCACATGACCTTTTATGAGGAATACGGGAGATGTGTCTCTCACTTGGTAGCCATTTTTGGTAAGTATGCGCAAGAGGAGGTCACACCAGGAGTACAACATGCTGGAATTTGACCTACGGAGTCCACTGAATATTAGAGCAACCATCCGAGGAAAGCAAGGCCATGCTGTCACTCTGTACTGCAATCCTCAGTGTATCGAGACCCTGAAACAAAAAGGTTAAAGGAAGCTGCCTCCGCCGCACAAAAATAACATGGGGGCAACTTTAGATAGCATTTCTTGTAGCCAATTGATTATTTGTTCAGTCTTTGAGATTAAATAAAATGCTTGATAGATTGCCTGCAACATGTAACATAATATCCCGAAACCCAAAAGGTTATCGATGTACAGTGACATCCATATAAAGAACCTCCAAATTTTTTAGAAATGAATGCATGGGAAAGATTGTCAACAGGCTAGTTTCTATCAAGCTTTGTCTCTTTGAACAGGAGCCCAACAAGAATCCCAGTTTCACCTCCATGTCCAGTTTGTTGCTCTCACTGCAGCATCCAGTAAAGATTCCAGCACACAAAGCAAACTTCAACCATTACACACAAGTGCAGGGCGCACATACTGACGAGCACGGAATGATGTAGCTGATCTATATGAACAGAGCATGCACATGGACAGTGCTTCACAAAGACAAGCAGCTGGCAACGGGCAGGAGAATCTTCTGAAAAATGATTTCCGCCAATCGACTTGTTTCTGTGACAACTCGCCTCATTTATGACCGATGATAGTGTTTACCTTTCCCTCCACTGAGATGAACAACGCAGCGGTTTGCGTTGTCATTGGCAGACTCTGACAAGGGACCCTAATGGTGGTGAGCAACGATAAGGTGACAAACAGCACGGGAAGACAGAGAAGAGAAAGATTAAGTCTGACACTCTTTCCAGCATCCAGGAGATCCCCCCCATTTTTCATTAAGTGCAATCGTACTGTCGCTGTGTGAGCCACCAACACAAACATGAAAGTATTAATGAGGCAACGTGTTGCAAGATAAACTGAAAAATGTAGAACTTCTGAGAAAAAAAACCACTGTGTAAGACGGACAGATGTTAAAAGCCGATGCTCATAAACTGAAAGGAAAGACTGGAGGACTGAGAAGCAGTGTCAGACAAAGAGCCGGGACATTTATACTCTCAGGGCAACAGCTGAGAAAGCAAACATCTGCCAGCCAGCCCCATGTCTGCCTGGCTCTCATAGCAAGGAAGAGATATTATGGGATATTATTTATGAATGCCAAAGTTGTTTATGCACTGCAAAATAGCACCCTGAGTGAGTCAAAAAGAGACCTGTGCCATAGACTGAGATGGGTGGTGCATATTTTCATCACATCTGCTGAAGCTGGCAAGGAAAATAATGTGAAGTGAGACAAACGCGGTGAGAGAATCCCATTAAAGCCTGCCGACATAATGTTCTTTAACTCAGGTCATATTAGCTGTAAGCCTGCGGATTCGTAGCTGTGGGCTGTGAGCTCTTATATAAATGTCAATTTTTATTTCGCTTTATTGATTTCGAGACGACCTTTCTCACCCGCTTTTCCCCACCTTTTCATGGAGGTCAAGACAGGGTCAGCTGCAGATTCATCTTGGACGGCCACATTTCTATCTCAAATGATCCTTGTCTGCAGAAATTCTTGTCAGAAAATGTGCGATAATGAGATACTGCTGAGCCGAAGGCAGAATACTGACAAGCTGTGAGTTTGAAATAGGATCCTTGCCATTGCCTCTGGAAAATGGAGAATGCTTATCTGGTGCATGTTCCCAGACAAATACGGTCTCACAATAAAACAAAATGTGTTGTATTATATAAGCTTAGAGGTCATTATTTTTATGTCTTAGCTTTAATCACATTTCATTTGCTGAGCTATTTGATGGTTGGCTTTGAAATTCCACACAAGGAGAGAAAAAGAAAAAAAAAATTCCCAAAATTTAATTCAATTAGCTTATAGGATAAATAAATTACCAATAAAATATGACAAACAGCTGATTTTCAGATGTGAATTATTTTGTCTTTTGTTCTTTTTCCTTGATTCTATTCGACTGATGTCTGTCCTGTGGTCACCAAAACATGAATCCCGTTGCTCTATAATGGACTCAAACAAAGTACAAACAGCCAAAAAACATTTTCACCTTTCAGTCCCTCAGGGTTTTCCAGCCATTTCACAATTTTTTTTTCGAAAATGTATTTGTCCCATATATATATATATATATATATATATATATATATGTATGTGTATATATATATATATGTATGTGTATATATATATATATATATGTATGTGTATATATATATATATATATATATGTATGTGTATATATATATATATATATATGTATGTGTATATATATATATATATATGTTTTAAGTTGAAAATGAAATCAATGTGTCGTTCTATTTCATCCCTACTGACCGCGACCAGAAGGTTCTGAAAGCACTGAAAATTCTGTGCATGAGCAGATCGAGTATGTACACCAACAACGTCACCTGTGACCCCTGGGTGACCCCAGGAAGGTATTCGGTTCTGGAGTCACCGCAGGCTCAGCTCCTCTCTTCTTCTCGCGTGCCGTTCGCATACAGCTGAAGATTGTGGGATGAGCCTATATAGGGCTTCATACTGCGGCCGTGCTGGTCGGAGTTGCAAAGTTCTCCCTCCAAAGGCTGCGACGGCACTTTCCCCTTTTTCACCTTCGTCTAAGGTGGGTTGGCGCCACTGTGGCGTCTCCTCTGGATGAGAGATTCATTCATTAACCTCCCAGCAGATGGTAAGGTTGCTGAATTTCTTATTTTGTGCTGGGTTCAGTGTCAGGTGGGCATCGTCTCACTCTCCCTCACTTATTGACGTGTTGACCAAGGCTGTTAGCGACATGGTTTGTGTTAGCTTAGTTGTGTTAGCTTACCCCGTTAGCTTACAGGAGAGATCCTGGCCACTTAGCAACACGGACAGTGTCAGCTACCATTGCTTGAGGGCCAGGTTGTGTTGTTTTCCCTGGATGGGCCCCACCATGGCCATTATTACATGGCGGTTGTTAGCACTGTTGGTGAAGGCCGCTTTGGGGCCGTCCCCTGGCTTATCGTCGTTCGACAGGGCGGGGGAAGAAGGAGCTGCCATGCGGCCATTCCCTCTCCTCAGTGCAGCCAGCAGGAACGTACGGGCCTTTTAGTTTGCGTCTGCTGTGGCGTCGAAACACCTGGATGAGTTATATGCTCTGTCAGTTAATCCGTCTTGCCTGAGGTGGTACCGGGATGGTGCAGGCGTCACTCTCTGGCCGAATGTCGCTTCTCTCCCAAAGGTGCTGTCGGGTTTGCGTTCTAACCAGCCTATACTCACTCGATATGACCCTCAGGTCAACGCCATGGTGATTCAAATGAGGTTAATCAAACACTAAAAAAAGTTTCAAGTTTTTTTGTTGCAGAGAAAAAATGGTTTCAAACTTATGAATAATGAATTTGGGTTTACTGTCTACTGCCATCAAAAGCAAAATCTGTGAAGGGACATTGATGAACATGTGAAAGCCTTCAAATAAGGTAATATTGCTCACTGTAACTTTGAATAGGTTGTCGCGGGTCACTGTCCAGTCAACATATGACAAAAATGTCATTTGACTGAAAAAAAGTCATATTTTATATGTGGTCAGGTGAAGAATTCTGAGAGTGTGTTTTGCTGATTTGCGATCTTATAAGTTATCTGTGCTGTCAGATTGAAGAAGGATGTGAAGCTTCTACATTTTTTAAAATCCTTTGCAGCAACAACCAAAACTGAAGAATTTACAAAAAAAAATCTTCTAAAGTGTACCATTTGGGTTTGGGCCGATAAATGTAGAAAGCAAAATTATTCATAGCATTGCGGTTCTGTCCTGAATATAAAAGTAACAATCTGGTGCAAATGTGAAAAGGAAGAGAAAGTAAAGTATCTGCTTATCGAAAGTTTCTCATGGGTATTGAACTATTCCACTGAATTACTTTTTAAGGAGATTGTGCACACACACACACACTCATCCACAGTGATAAAGAACTTCTTAGCCATTACAGCTAAGTGTGTGTAGTACTCACCTAATATTCGGACTCCACAGTGAGAGAAATACTAAACTAAAACACGCTAAAAGCACAGGTGTATGAATGAATGTCTACATCAGTACACACAGGGCACATTGTTCACATTTGACCCAGTGCTAACAAAAGAAAACGGCCTTGTCCTTCACAGTATCAAAATTCCTACTCGGAACGGTTTTAAAAGTCAAAACACAGATAAAGCAGATCAGGCCCGAAATTTGGGAGGAGGAGCGGCTCTGTCTATTCACCTCCACATATATATCCACATTTGTATTCACTGATGAGCATCTCATTCAGGATGGACTGTTCTGGCAGTGTCGCAAAGCTTCCATTACTGCCAGAGCGAGCATCTTTATTATTCAGTCTATTACAGAAGCGCAGCGTGGCGCCTTTTGCCAGTGTTCCTAATGGTCGCTTATTATCATGCGCTATTCGACCACCAGTTCAGCTGGCCTGCTTCTCGCTGAAAAGACGATTACTTTGCCGCCCAGAATGACAAAAAGGTGTAGCACTTCACTCTTGTGTTTGTTTTTAAATAGGCAGTTCAGATGCGGGGAGAAAATGCAAAGGTTCAAGGGAACCGCTGTGTCCTTTTTACTGAAAATTTTTCAATTTGATGAAGGGGAGCTCTGTCAGTACCGATTATGTCAGTCATATCGGAATAAATTGAAGAAAAAAAAATGTGAGTTCTGTATTTTACTGGTGTGCTTCTTTCTTTTCTTTTGGTATTTCATGTCTGATTTTCCAACAGCATTGCTTGTGCTGCAATGCTTTTTAGCTGTCAGCTGTTGATTCCAGATGTCAGATCTCTCTGACGGAGCTGCTTATGACTTTCTCATTGTCATTTAACACCTCTCCAGCTGCGGCGACGACAGAAAGCAACAAATGCCGGCTTTAAAATCGCTCAGTATTTCTCTTTCAGCTCTTGAAGTGGGTTTTGCGTCACGTAACAACTGACGGTCCTCAACGGGAGAAGTCAAAGGCAAGTTATCGCTCCTTGTTAACACACCGGTGATCCTTGCAGTGCGAGTGCAGAGTTTATTTCCAAACGTGTCCATTATTCATCTCCATATGGTCCAAGCAGTCTGGCCCAAGTGGTTGACCACAGGATGAGAGCTCGGTTGGTCAGCCCCCCTCAGTCTGGACATATGGTCTCTCTGGCACCCGTTGGGTGCTGATGATACACCAGCCGCCGCCGCCGTCCAGCTCACTGCCAGGTAACACCCACCCACACACACATTATCGGTGAGGGCCGCAATCGCATGGAAGCTCAGGTTGTTTTTCAGCAGTTTTGGCTCGTGCCGTTGCTGTCATGTTTTCGTTTATTTGCCTCAGGCGTCAGGCCCACAGCAGGCTGCGCAATTGGTGTGAAACACTTGATGACGGAGACGCGTTGCACGGGGCCTGGGATAACAGCAGCAGGAGCACAGACGCTCTTTTCACGCCAAGAGATTCTGATTTTGAGCGACAGAAATAGACTCCTCCAGAACGGAGATTAGAACAATTAACAGTGGTATTGATGAAGTAATGTCAACGCACCGGAGAAAAGACAGTTAAGGTAAAAGAGCGAGCGATCAGTAAAAATGAGAACGTGCTGCGATATGAGGCCTCCAGCTGCGCTCCCCGTGTCAGTCATTGCTTCTAATTAGCGCGCATTTAGAGAGTGCCCTGATGCACTTCGTCTGAGCCCACGCTGTGTCTTTTGATAACAAACAGTCAGTGTTGATCCTGATGATAAAAAGAAATTTGACCCATCAGTGTCTTTCCCTCCGCCGAGCGAGCGCACACCTTGCCAGACGTTCTGTGGTGGTTTGCGGAGGCAATGAGGAGCTTTCACTCGAAGTAATTAGTCGGTCTCGAACAACAAGCACTGTCTGTGGCACTCCTAAGGCTTCCACTGCTCCTGCCTGGACTTATTAGTGTAAACTTCAATGAGTAATGCCCAATTAACTCTTGAGCATGATCAATCAGGCCAATGGATTATCAATATGATTAGCTTTTAACCTTTCAGTTTAGAAGCCAAGGAGGCTTAGAGAAGGATCAATACAGGAACACCACTGAGCTTTGTATGCAAAGCTCAGTGATGTTTACTTCCATTTTCCAACAAATCCTCTAATAGGAAGAACTGACTTCTCTTCTTCCAACTCTTACAATAGTATGAACTATAATTCCTTTATATATGATCAGATGTAATTCAATGCAACAGGTTTAGAACCTGTTTATACAACATTTTCAAATGAAAATTGAACATTTTTGTTGTATTTTGGGTGTTCCATGACCCCGAATGGTTTTGATCCCCACACATCCAGTACTAATGCGTTTCAGAAATAAACAATAATGCATCTAACACTTTTATTTATGCTGTAAAATGTGTTTGCAGCAACAAGACAGACAAAATACTGCTTTGTGGTATTAACTGTCCCATCGTGGGTCAATATATGGCTGAAATTTAAAGAAGAAATCAGTCTTAACACCTTATTCTGGGAGCAACTAGATGTAACCCAAAGTCGGCCTCAAATTTCAAAACTCTAAATTACTTTCCTCAATAATCAATTCCATCTTTGCACTGATTGGGGTTCATCATTATTATTTAATTGCAAATTATCTTTTCCAAATGAAAAACAAACATTATTTTTCAACAATGCTATTAGAGAGTGTAAAAACCTAAAACAAAACATTTTCAGCATGATGAAAGTCCTAAAAAAAACTGCTAGGATTAAAGGATTAAAAGAGGATTAGGATTTTGAGATACTATTGTTGATGTTAAATATGTTTGTCGTCCTCTGAAAAATCGACTGTTGTTTGTCTACACAAGAGGCTATCATTACTGGAGTATTAAGAGAATAATCCCTGAATCAAAAACTGGAACTCAATTAACTGAATGAGATTATTCTTATTTATTACTGGCAGCCTCCATCATTCATATTAATCAGGAAAAAGTACACAAAATATTCCCTTGGCAGACGTGCACGAGCACACAGAAGAAGAATACAGCAGTTTGTGTGTGCATTTAAAAATACTTCAAAACAAACTTATTTCAACATGCTTCTGTTTGTGTAATTAAGTTTGTGCAGCACAACATCATCTCACAAAGAAAAGTGTCCTGTCACCAATCATGCAATTCTGATTTTAAGAAAAGTTCAATAAATAGAACTGTGTTAAAATAGTAGCTTATGCAGTATCTCTGCTCCAAAACGATGCAACTGTCCCTGTTAACATTGTAGAAAACAATTAGAGGAAGAGTATTTGCACTCTTTTAATTTACTTTCTAAGAAGTACTGCAGCCAAAAGTGCCAGGTGTCTGCTGGGTGGGAAGAGAAAGACGAGTGATAAAGTTTGTTTTTGTCTTTTTTTCTTAAAGATGGCATCACTTGATGAATCTCTCTATTGATGAAAGTAAATGATAATCACAACCTTTGCTTTCTATGGCAGTCTATTAACATAATGTCATTTCTGGGGGAAAGAATGAATAATATTACCTTTGTGTGGACAACCAAGTGAAACCACAGAGTCAGCTGATGGTGCACAAGCTCTCAGCAGTGGCAGCATGGAGGATGGTGTAGGTTTATAACATTGTTAGAGACTGTTGTCAAACACGAAAACATTGTTAAAATGTGATTAGTGGCAGTTAGGAATTGCAACACTCCTAATTAATTTGTTTAAAATGTTTTTTTGTTTGCTCAGAGAGTCGCCTTCTGCTGGCTATGGCCTTTTCCACATTACGACAGGATTGGCTGAAGGCGGCACAGATTCAAACCAGCAAAACTGACCCAGGTCTCCGGACAGACTTCAAGTCAACAGACTCAAAGGTCAGCGAAGTCACAGAACCTTGGACTTAAAATGAAAGTGCAGCTGCAACTCATCGGATTTGTGATTTGAGTCTTGTCCAGTGTCAGATCCAAGCGACCCTGGCGCGAGGAAGGGAAAAGCATCTTCACATCATCACCGCCGATGTGGTCTCGGTGGAGTCTGATCACGTCCCGCGGTGGCTGCAGTTCAAAAAGACGTAACCGGCTTTGCTTTCTGTGCATGTCCCACTTTGCTCTCCACCTGTTTCTTTGCCCCGACAACCGCACTACGCTGGCACAGGATCCACGTATACAAATACACAATAGCGCGCACGTACACAAGCACTTACATATGCTCGCATAGGTTACGCTCACACACGGTTACACGCGCACAAGGTCCCCCTTCCTAACCCCCAACAGCTGCGACAACAGGAGGTTAGAGGAGTAAAATAAATTAACAACATCTGCAGACTGCAGATTAATGGGAGAAATCATCTGTAAATTAGGCATGGAGCTTATTCATCTGCTCATTGAAGCACTGAGGAGAGAGAGAGAGTGGGAGAGAGAGGGAGAGGGAGAGAGAGAGAGATGCAGAGTCACTACGTGTATTGAGGCAGCCAGCTCATCATCTCCTGCAATATTTTGAGTGTGCTAATTTTGCCAGAGCATTTCTAATGGTTTTAATGTCTCGTAAATTCTGATTTGTTTTCCCGCAAAGTGGAAAGTTTCCCCCCAAACAGCTGTTCAAACCAGTCCTATAGGATGACACTGAGTGGATGTGCTGTGTTAATATGCAAAGTAACGACTGCAAATGTTACGGTTTATACAATGCCTACAGTCTCTGAGCGGAGTGACCTAATTAAACTTTAAATTTAGGATTTGGTGACTTGAACAGCTCTCAGTAACTTTGTTGAGATACTTTTAATATGTCTCAGCATGTGGTATGCAGTTGATAAGAAAACAAATGAAGGAAACCCTTTAAATCTTAAAATAAAATGTGACCTGATCTAGATTTAACGCAAAAGTTAAGACTAACAGTGAAGAGTTAACTTCATGCCACACAAAACAATTAAGACTTTTAAATGTCTTTAATGAACACAGCAATTAAGCATGTGCAGTGTTGCAGGAAAAAGCTAATGGACCCTCAGGCTAATGACTCCCAAAAGACGTAATTGGAGTCAGGAGTTGGGAAACCCGCGGTTCAATCAATGAAACAAGATTTAGGGCAGGTGTGGAGATAAGTTAACTTTTAAAAAACTTTTCTTATTTGCTATTCTCAAAAATAATCTGCTGGAGAATGCTCTACCAAGAACAGTGTGTATATGTGACCAGGAAGGTCGTCTTCAAGCAACTGAAGCTGTTGGTGGACGAAGGCCCCAATTTATACGTTTTCGAGTGAAAACGCAAAACTTCTGCTGTGTTTTGGGCGAAAATTTACGCGACAAGGGTGCTGGGAGCCACTGAAAATGCCTCCCAAGGTTTAATTTTGTAAACGTGGGAAAACGAGGATAGTAGATAGAGAGTAAAGACATACACATATTCCATATTCTCTTATATGTGATAGGTACAGAAGCTGTATAGACAGATAATCATGGTTATAAAAAGACTAATCAAAGGGAATAGTATAAAATCCCTGTTGATCGATCAAGCACATTAAAAAAAAGAAAAAAAAAATCCATATCAAACAAGCAGGCTCAGGTTTGAAAGGCAGAGATATCACCGCCATTAAACTTTATGGAAGACGTTTTTCTTTACTGAATCGCTGAATGACGAGGGGAAGAACAAAGAATGTTCGGAAATTGTTTTTCAATGTCACTGCAGAATCTCCCACTGCTCTGAGGACATCTCTTCATTTCATTGGTGTGATAACAGGCCAAGCTTATTGGCTGAGCGTCCGGCCTTTGTTTCACCTCTCCAGCTGTCCGGCGAGGCCTCAGTCAGGCAGGAAATTAAAGAGTTTGTACATGTGGGGATCCTCCTTTGAAGCTGGAATGGACGTGCTGAATGTGGGTCATGTTGAAATGAAAGTTAGGACACATCAAGCAGGACAAGGCCCATGTTAATAGAGAAAATGTCTGAGTCACACTGAGCTCGGAGATGTGAATCCGTGCTATGGGAGAATCACGCAACTAAAAACCCATTTACCTCAAACATAAGGTTAAAAAGATAGAATGTTCACTTATTTGTCTTTTGCACTCTACAGAGGTCATAACAGCACCTTCATTTCACTTCATGTCTTCTGTTAAACAACCATCTCCATCTCCTCTTTCACGACATCAGTGAATCTTCTCCATTTTTTTTTTAATCTCTTTCCAAGCAGCTCCATCGTTGTTTATCCTGTATATCCACTATCTGTCCTCAACACGTGCCCGAACCGTCACAATCTGGCCTGTCGAGCCGTTTATCTTCATCCCTCTAGTGTGTTCATCTTCAATCATGTCCATCTTAGGCACTCCCAATAAAAAAAAAATCTCAGCGTCTTTATCTACGCCACCTCCAGCTCAGTGTCGCGTCTTTTAAACCACAAATCACAGCAGTTCTTACCCCTGTCTTGTAATAAAGAGAAATGAAATGAGAAAAGGTGATATGATTAAAATAAAATAATTCGAAACTGATCTATTCTATTGCCACCAAAAAACTCAGGAAGGCCTAAATTCATTAATTATCCAGTGTGAAATAAAGGGACAACTGACTGAATGCTGCCAGCTTATGTCGAGAGAAGTCCCTCAGCTCAACATATCCTGGTCAAACAGTGAAACCCTAAATCAGTCAGAACATTATCAGTCTTGACATTGTGATTCTCGTGACTTTCATTAACTTTCCTTCAAGTCAACTTACTGTCTTACAGCCATTCTCTTTCCAACAATAGCATAACATCTAATGTATTTAAAGCGCAACTCCGGTTTTTTGACACCTGGACCATATTTATAGGTGTGTGCCTGCTCTTATACTCACTCAGACAAACATCGTGCAGCTCGGAGTCCTTCAGAAGTTATTTCAATAACCAACTTCTTATTCAGCTAAATATGATTCTAATGTGCCTCAATTATTCTTCATCCAAATGTCCCAAATTTGGATTCAGCAAAGTATAGCTTTTATTTTCCTGCTTATCTTATTTTTTTAATCATAATTTTACATTTCAGACCATCATTGTTGACCTCAGTCTATAAGACCGAAGTCAGTACAGTTTGTATTACTTGTGACTGAGGAATTTTTAATTTGGAATCTGGCCACGTCATTTTTCAGTGAGTGACTTTTTCTCGTTTTGGACCTAAAGTTAGAATGGTTTCGCAAAATGGAAATGTGTTTCAACCTGTAGGCTGTTTCCATACAGTCACGTTATAGCTCAGTGAGCTTTGAAGTTTTTGCTTGATTTGGAGCTTTGAGCCAAGTTTTCCCTTCACTTGCAGACAGTTGGTGCTTTGGTTCATTTGATAAAACTCCTGAAGATGGACAGACGCTCTCACTGCACAGCTGCTACATTTCTCAGTGATTCCTGTTCGATTTTACAAAGCTGATGTTCACTGTTTTTTGGGGGGTTAAGTTTAACCTTTTATAATCATTTTCTGATCAATGATTTCAGAGAAGAAAAGTTTGTTTTAATGAACAAAGCCCCGCAGCAAAATACCATCTAAGTGGGTGCAGGCAGCATCCAGAGTCTCCTCAGGAGTGTGAAGGTTAGAAAAACATCTGGTATCACCAGCTGCACTCTGAAAAATTGAGGGATATATGTTTTTTTGTTGTATATTTAATATGTCTCTTCACTACATTGTTCCATGTCTGAAAACTGTGAATGAAGAGCTTCTGTTGGGAGTCCAACAGAACTAAGATCCCCTCCAAAGTGAACTCTTCTTAACGTGATTCACACTCATCTTGAAAGTGCAAAGCCATTAACACTGCTTTTAACGGTACCCATTTACAAAGCTCAGTAAACACTTCCACCATTGACTCTGGCTGCGTTTTTTTTTTTTTTTAACTAACAGGTCATAGCGAGTGTGAGTAAACCGCATTTTACCAAATATCCTTTACTCATCTGTTTCCTCTCTACACTTTTATATATTTTTTTATCTACAGTCATATAAATGTGCCAAGAACAAAAGAAATGTAGATAGACTGCAGAAACGAATCTTCTGCTTTCTCCTGTTATCTTAAATAACCGGGTTGTGGAGGTGGCACTCAAGAACCTTGCGGTCACCATTGACAACAAACTGTCCTTTGAGCAGCGTGTTGAAGTGTTGTGTTAACAAAAACTAGAAAAGTGAGGAATTTTAACATTGATCCAACTTTCATGAGTTTTTTAATGCTGTTTTATTGAATTTTTTTTCCCCCTTGTCGGTTGGTACAGGTCAATCATGCTGAAAAACAAATACAGACTGGAGAGTGCTGTGAAAAGCAGCTGCAAAATTGCAGGTTATCCATTCAAACAACCTCAACGATTTCTACACCGAAAGAACCTTGAGAAAAGCTCAGGCAATCCTGACCGACCGCAGCAACCCCCTCTGTCAGAGTTCCACCTGTTAACGGCAGATCGTTGGTTCAGGTTACATACATCGCACAAGAACCGTTTCATTCAAACCACCACTAGTCTGCTCAACGACTGTAAATAGGCATGTTGTGTGTGTGTGTGTGTGTATTGTAAGAATGCTTGTTTCCTGCTGGCTATACCCCAGATTGCCCCCTCGTGATAACAAAGTTCACCCTGTCCATGACCTTGAGGCTGCTTGTGTTTTAAAAGCTGTTTCTGAATTGAGAGGTATTCGTGAGCACACGCTGAAAGCACTGAATCCTGGGAATTGACACGCTGCAATTCAAACAGCTCACAGCATGAAGAACTTTCAGTCATTTCACTGTGATTTTGTTGAACTGTATTACTATTCTTCAATTAAAATATTACATTTGTCAAATTGAACTGCACTTGCATTGAAGTTTGTCAGAGGTGGTCTCATAATGCTATATTTTTACATCATTAGTATCTTTGGTAATCTAAATGTACAATAACAGCAATACATGTTTGCTTTTTTAGAATGCATCGGAGTTATACTCCTAAAACTATGGTTACATGTGTGGACAAGTCAGAAATCTAACTTTTTTATAAAAATGTATTTGAAAATATTTAAAATCATGGAAAAATTAATATTTTCTCACTGTGAAAAGTTTGTGAGCCACTGCATTAGATGCAATCCAGTAGGAAGTCGTAGCTCGGGAGATGTTGGTGAACAAAGGAAAGGTGACCTTTGACCCTCATCGCATGGCGATCGTCCTTGAGGGTCAGGCTGTAATGTCTCACCGAACTTGGACCAACTCACGTGATTTTGTTTGGTCTGACGCACGCTCTTCCATTCGAAATAACCTGAAAAACTAGGTGGCTTCTATGACTTCATCCAAGCAATCCTTTAAAATTATGGTGACGGGAGAAAACAACTCAGATTTACGTCACAGACCTTGCAAAATGAGCTTGAATAAGTTAATACATAAACAAGTGTGAATATATTCCAGGTAGCTCTGATTATTATACCTGATTGGAGTTGACGTAACTCACTTGGCTTTACAACACGAGGATCCAAGAGTCTTGTCTTCACAAGGTCACCACTGCTAAAAATAGTAGCTTTCAGATTTAGATTAAGAAAAAGAAAAGTATTCAGTGAGAGAAGGTTAAGGATTTTTTTCTCACCTTTTTGAGCATCACATTAACCACTAATATCAGATTTAATCTGCTTTGCCTACCGCACATATTTGGGCAAAATAAAGTAACTGCTCCATAGCAAGGTGATTATTAAAGTGAAACTAGTTTTAGCTTCTTATTATCTTCCATGATGCACCAATATGAACTTCGATGATAGAGGTGAAAAGATCAGAGGGAACACTGGAAAATAAGGCACGCTGATTCCAGTGGAGATAAAAGATCGGTGTCAGTTTTAGACAAGCTTCAGTTTGAGCACTGACAAAAACAAAACTTTAATTAAATATAATCAAACTGCAATAATTCAAAAACCTCACCACACTTGACCCTCACCTGTCATTGTTACTTGTTTTTCATTACTATAAGCCGGTTGTGGTCTGATTTTTTGTGTTGTTGTGTGAAGAGCATGATAAAAACGTCTGCCCACATTTTACGGTTTCTCACTGCAAATCTCTTTGGAGTTCCAAAACTGACGCTAATGAACGTTAATTAAAATTTTACACTGGAAAAGTTTCGCCCAGCGCGGGAACAAACTGACACGGTGAGCAGTTTTCAAGGGCGGCTAACGGGAAAACATCTTTTAAGTTCCGTTCCTCTGCAGTAAAGGGTATTTGTCAAATCGTGTTCGACAAAGGATCCGAGTGACCCGTCGCATTCGACGACAAAGTCAAATTTCTTCTATAAATGATGAATCGCTGCACGAACCCTTCGATATGAATGGCCTGTTAGGGAAATCTCCCAGGTGTGAGCGCTTCACGCCACTTCTGGAGAAGAAAGGACAGAGCTCAGACTGTGCGGCTGAGTGCGCCCTTGTGTGCAGAGAACAATAAAATATCTGGCACATAACTGGGCGGTAAAAGGACATAGGAGGTCCAGTAAGTCATCTTCTTTTATGAGACAGTCAGTTACGTGTTGTACATTTTCAGGAATCACGGCCAAATGCTTTTAATTTTGTGAATATTTCCTATAAAATATGGAATTCAGTGTCATCTTACACTTGTGGGTGATCCAGTTAATGTCACATATTATAATAATAAAGAAATATTACATATTTATGCAGTTGAACAAAGGCAGTATCTTTTCACTTCAGTGACTTTATCACCACAATAGCAGATTGCAAATGTGTATTTAAAAAAAAAAATAGAAAGAAACAAAAAAAAAACCTCATTAACTTCAAGATCTGAAAAGCACAGGCCTGGAAAGTCTCATTAGACTGAAATGATTTGTTGAAAACTGAATTAGACTGTCCGTGTCGTGTATAAGCAAAGCTGAATATCATCTCGTACTCGGTACAAAAGCCTTTCAAGATATTAATTTCTGCCTCTTTCATCTTTGCTCCGACTGTCGCTTATTAGAACAGTGAAAAGTAAATCAACGAGAGTAATGACTCAGCCTTCAATCATCCCGAAACTGGAAATCTGATATACAAATCTGAAACAGGCCGAAACGTGCAGGAAAAACTTTTACATCCTACATAGTGTGTGTTCAAATGCATCTGTACTCTTGTAAAACTTGATTGAGGTCATGCTGTCCCAGAATAATGCATATCCAAACGCAGTCATTTGTCCGCTTTATTGATTCTGCTGCGGCACGTAGCCTCTTTATTAGTTGGCACATAATTTTCCCCCCGGCTTGGCCCATGAAAATGAGCTACAAGCTTAGCGATGGCCCGTGGCCAGGCTTCGCCTTGGTGAAGAATAGGCAGGTAGCAAAGGGCCAAGGCATTACCATACCACAAATTGACTTTGCTTGACAAGATCATTTTAAATTGAACACCAGAGATTTTTTTCTTTTTTTCTTTTCCATTCTGTCACATGAAAACATTGTATCCTGAAGTTTGGATGGATTAATAATCAGCCACGTGTGGGAAAATAATCTAAAATCCTGTAATAAAGCTTTATTACCATTACAGTATTTATATCTCAGCGTGCATTTTGCTCAGCGGGTTGGATTGCCTTGACTGCCAATTACATCTGTGGGTTCATTTGTGACGGGAGGTTGCGCCACAAAGGTCAACGTTATCATCAGTGGAATCCCACCTGTCAATCTGCATGTCTCAGCAGGAGAGCTTCCAGCCCACAGCGTGCCATTAACCATAACTGTATTCCTGATATCATGTAATGCACACGTCAATTTTCACCACGTCCTGAGGAATTCCATGACAGCAATGATTACAACTCCAGCTCCTCTGGATGAAGGGCCAAGGTAATTATATGGGGCCTGAGCATATTGATCCAGCGGGGACAAGGTTTTTAATCATTGGCCTCACGCTGATAAAGTGTACATGGCTGCTGAAGTCAATCTGTCAGTTCGAGTTCAGGCAATATGCTGCACTTGCACCGATGGCTTCTCTTTAAGTTCACTCCTGCAGCAGAAATCTCATTTTTTTTCCCCAAAAGAGATATGTGCAAGACTTTAGTACAAACTTGACTTTGTTCAAACCGAGTGTCCTCTTGATTTAAATCTGTTCCTTTTCATTGTAATGAATGGTGGTTTTACAGCTTTCTCCTGTTCCAACTGCTAATGAGAATACAAGGAGGAGGGGGGGCAGAAAACTTTTGTCCTTCAAGCAGAAAGCCCGAAGGGATTCAAATTAATTCACATAAAAATGCATGTACGAAGTGTTCCGCCTTCTTCCTCCGTGCCTTGCTGACCTTTATTAAATTTGGTCTGCCATTGCTCTCTTTCTGTCAGCTCCTCTCATTATTTGTCTCGCCTAAGTTTGCCCTCGTTTCTCAGAGTCATGCACTCCCAAATCAAGTTTGCTTTGAATGAATTGTTTCACGCTAATAAGCCATCACAAGACTTTGATGAACAGGAGAAACCTGAGCAACTTCGTATTCCCTCAGAGCGAAAAACTAATTACCTTTTAATTGATAGCTTTCAGCTCAAATGTCGCTCATTTGGCTTCCTGCTCTGGCGTAGGCGTCGGTTAGGAAAACCTTGGCTTGAGATTTATTGGTATTTCTGCAAACACAGAATTTGTCAAATGATTCTTTGCACCATGCAAATTGCTTAATGCTCAGCAAACACAATTACTACACATGAGCGCACACACAGACAGTAAGCTGCCATTGGTACTGTGGAAAGTTCAGCTCATCCAACAGGTTTATATTTCATGAAAAAAAAAAACTCATGATATTTTATCAAACCAACTTTATTTTTAAACCAGACGCCTCATTTGTCGCTCAAACAAATAATAGGAAAAGCAATTAGTTTTATTTTATTTTTTTCTGTTTTTTTGTTTTTTTTTTTTTGAGGGGAGACAACTTTTAAAACCTAACCTTCATTAGCAGCAATAAAAATGTATTTCCTACCATTTTTATGCAGTATGCAATAATGGAGTTGTGACACTTAAGCAGGCAGTGTTCATGTTTTAATGATTTGTTGATATTGTTGTTTTTACATTATTTTATTATGATTATTATTACTATTTTTATGCTTCTAACCCTAAAGCTGTCTATCAGTATAAAACATTTTGAAAAGTTACTATCACTTTTTTTTAAAAATAATCACAGCTGTGATTTTAAATGAAGTTTGTCATTGATTTGCCGATTATGAAGCTTGTAGAACTTTAGGGTGAGCCACACCGTACCAAACCCTTCAATTATCCACACATCATGATCAGAAACCCAAGGAAGTTCATGCAGATGATGAACAATTATCAACATTTTAACACTTTAATTTAAATTTCAAACCCGATACGCCACAAAATATGAACAATTAATATTACCTAATAAAATATGGGTGAAAACATAAAACGAAAACCATCATCAGTGTAGTAACTCTTAAAAATGCACAGTGAGTAATATAAGGCACGGCGGCCTCGTGACGTCCAGCGTTCATTTCTCAGCACGTGTTTACACTTCATAAACAAACAATGCAGCACGTACTCACCACTCAGAGGTTTATACTGTGGACATTTGGTTTGGGCGTTTCATTCAACCAATGAGGACGTGTCTGACGAAGGCCAGTTCGTATGTTACCTATAAGAGAAGAAAGATGATCGTATGTTAGAAAGAAGGGAGAATTTCCAGCATGCCTTCTTTCAAGAGGAAATAATATAATGTGAATCAGTGCCAGCCAACACATTAACTGTAATAAAGGAATGAGTTTTAACTGATTTCCTCATGTCTGCAGTAATTAAGATACACAACAAATCTTCAAATTTATTGCACATAAAGGGACACATTTCAAATCCAATATTGTATCAAATAAATCATGAAAAAATGTGACTATTTCATGCAAATGTTTTCTTTTCTTTCAACCATCACTATCATAATTCAGATTTATATTTGACCTATTTCAGTGTCCGTTTCTTTCACATGTCCAGCATTGAAAATGGAGCCTGCCACTTGGCAGGAGAAACAACACGCATGATGTGAGAGTATTAATGAAACGCATGACAGTTGGCATCTGTTTAGCAGTGACATTTGGCCCGAGCAGCACTTAACGTTAATGCTCCCGTTATCTACCAAGAGAGGAAAATGCTGCAATATATGTTGCGAGTGGGAGGGTTTTGAGAGACGGACCACTCGTTTGTACGCTGATGGTTTAAGAGCCAAAGTTGTAAATGTGTGAGTAGTTGAGGGTGAATACCTTGAAACAGACATCTGTTAGTCACGAGAGGCACAGCCATAAAGCATGGTTTTGTTTATCTTTTTTTTTTTTTTTTTCCCCCACTGTCTCTTGTAGGAAAGGGCCTTCAGCAAAATTGTGGAAATAAGCATCACGCTTTAATTGTGTTTGACTTCAAATGGTTCTGTGCTGCCTTGAATCTGCTTTGGCGTTACTCCTATTCCATCTTGCAATATCAGTGGCAAATCCCTCCTTACTGGCCTCCTGTGCCGCACGTGATATCTGCTCAGCTGAGTGCGTGCACAGTCCGGCAGGTCTCAGCATCTGCGTGCCATGTGTGAGCAGATGCGGGGCGCTGGCAGTCGTATGTGTGTCAAAAAAGACTCTGCCCGTGCCTCAGCGGGCCGCTGGTACGCTGGCTCCGGTGTCTGGTGGCAGCTGACTCTCTGTGTGTCCCTGTTTCAGGTGATGCGGCGGCGGCGGCTCCTCGTGTCACGCACCGTCACGCCTCGACGCTCTGTCACCCGTCCCGTCGGATCGGGCGCTCTTTCCTAAAGAAGTGAGGGACGCCAGAGATAAAGAAGGAAAAAAAAAACTGGAATGCTTATCATCACACCAGGCCTGAAAGATGTTGATTGTGTGTGTGCATGCATGCATGTGAGTCTGCAGACCTCGGTCCTAAGTGTGCGCTCTCCTGTGTCATCCCTGCAGTATTTCAGAATAGCTGTCTTCAAAGCTCACAGTGGGATGAGCCAGTAAAGAAATTCTATTTCTACATTATCTTCCCCAAGGGCATACTGATATAATGAATCCGTCACTCTGTTATCGAGAGGGGACACACTTTCTGATTCCCAAAACATTTTGGTGAAAGTTTTCCATTGAGCCACACTCACAGTCCTTCCTTTGGACTCCTAATCTGTTGTCTGTTGGATTTTCTCTTGTGGAGAAAAAGCATGTCAAGGTGATCTCGCTTGATATCCTTCTCAGAATGTCAGTGTGTCATCGTGAACGTGCAAAAGGACAAAATTGTAGTTTTTTTTTTTTTTTGTAAAGTGAAGTCATATCAAAGTCCATTCACTGAACCCGAAGCTTTTTCTGTGCGCCCAGACAGAAGTTGTGAGTTCAGAATTTCTTTTTCAAATTTCTATTGAGGTGTCAGTTCTGCATTTGCAGGTTACATCCTTGGTAAAGACACATTCAAATGTGCAGGTCATCTCACCTCACCTCAACAGCTGACAAACTTTCAAGTTCACTCCTTTTACTTACTTACTCAGAGTTTCGCCCAACTAAAACCCAGTTGGTCGGTCTCCGACTGTGTTGATATCACAATCTCTACAAATTTTTATGCTTTACCATAAGATAGGTATTTTCCATACAAATAAAGCCTTTGAAAGTAAAATAATGGCAGAGTGGCGGTGGGGGATGAACGAGAGGGCTGAACCTGGGAGGAAACTGGGCCTCGGGGAGCGAGGGGACGATGGACTGTGGCACCAGGCAATTCATCAGTGACTGAGAGTGCTGCGATCCGTAGCCGCCACCGGCATGCTAATGTTCTCCTCCTGACTGAATATGTCACTCTTCTTCCTGCATGAGGGTGCTGGATTAATCCCATGTAACAGATGTTTTGTAGAAGACAATAGAATTTAACTTTCCAAGTGGGATTGACAAATGCTCTGTTCCGACTGTTTTATTCCACATCACATTTGGCGTTTTCATACAAAAATAATCATTAATGTGGAAGGTGTTGTTCTTGAAAAGCTTTCTAATTAAAAATAAATAAACAAATAAATAAACACACACCGGAGGTTTTATTAACTTGATGAGTCAGTTTCCAAATTAAACAGATGCATGTGGTTTTAAAGTGTGAAGTCTAGTTGCAACACAGTTTGAGTCCAAAAACCTGTTTTACTGGCAGGTTTCAGGACTAAAAAAAGCCTGAAAAAAAGCATTTATAGTCCCAACATTAAGGCATTAACACTTTAACTCTTTGTAGTATTTTATACAAAGTTCCCACCATGTTCCCAAATGTGGTTTTTTTTCCCAATATACTTAATTTACTGCCATTCGGTTAGCAGCTTACATTTAATCATTACCTACAATTTGGATGTACCATTACACAACTCATTTGGCCTTCTGAGTAAGAAAAACACTTAAAGTTACAAGAGATATAATATACAGAAAAGAACTGGCTGTCAGTTGCATACATGGTGACAGAGAATATTCAGACTTCAAGTCCCTTCAGAGACGCTGTGTTAAGGTCACACTGCTCTGACATTTGGATTAGATTAAGAGTCATAAACTCTGATCTGAGAAACAACAGACGCCATTCTGGTAGCTATTGTCTATATAAACTGGGTTTGACTGAAGGTTGGAGTTCTGTGTGAGCATCGTCCCTGCTCTCAGTCGCCTGTCGTGTGTCGTTCGCTGTCCTAAAATAAAACCTCCTCGCTCGGCGGCTAAACCTTGCCACAAGGTATTTCCAATTTTAAATATTTCAGTTTTGATGGGAGCTCTTCAGATTGTTGTGTCTGGCTCTTTTCAATTTGAGGGTTTCTGAACTTGTACTGAAAAAGTCAAACAATCTATATAAACATGGTGATTATGAACACTGAGAATCCTCCCCAGCTGACGTCTGCCTCTTTCTTATAATAGTCTGGCCTTGTGTCCCGCTAGAGTCGGGGGAAAAAAATCATTTTAAACAGATGTGAGTTGTAAAACACATTTACAAAACACCCGTCAACCCCACAGTGTTCAATGTCAGCTCAAATGATGATTGGTTGCAGAAAACAAAGCATGAAAATTTTGTTCAAGGACATTCTCAGTGTTTTACTGTTGCTTCATTTTTCATGATCCAGCGCCACTGATCAAGCTTTTCCTTGAAGTTTTGCCTTCCTTTAATCAGACGCCACCAGCCCTCCACTTACCCTTTCACCGCTCACAATATTCTGCAGGTAGACGTACTTTAAATCTCCAAAGCAAAAGCCCCATTTCCATGTCAAAAAACAGTCTCCGCAGCGGCTTTCCTCACAAGAGCGGCTTTGATGAAAGCTGTGTTAACCAGAGAACAGCTCTCAGTCTAAATATACATACATTATACTTGAATGGTTTTATTAGATGATTTGAAGTCTGCACTAATAACAACTGCTGTGCTCATTGTTCCAGGATTAGGGAGGTCTGTTGTTTAGTAATTCGTTCTGACTGGGAGCGTTTACACTTTGAGTTTTACTTAAGAGGTTTCATAATGCATGCTCCACATTGGTATTCTGTCCATGTCAAGGTGAGCTATTGAAAATGCAGAGGGTGAGCATGAGACAGGGGTTTATGAAAATGTGCTGCTTTTTGCATCAGTTGTTTACTCAACTGCTCAGCAATTATGCAATCTGTTCTAGCTTCAGAAACAGTCCCAGTGTTTTGGCCTAAAGCAAAAAAATCGGCCTACACAATCCATTGGCATTCTGCATAGATGATGCCATTATTCCTTTCTGGTTTGTACTGATCATGGTAAGGGAAATAACAGCGTTGGATGCTGAGAACCGAGAAATAATTGCAAACAAAACAGAAAGAGGCAAAATATCTACAGGGGAATAGGGAGTAATTGGTCTTATAACCCAGACTGATGTCCAGTGTTGGCCTTTGTTTAATGATTTAAGACACACAATCAACTTCAGCCAAACACATATTCAACCAGGCAGCTCCAGTCTTTTGATCTCAGGCTCTGGTTTTGGGTTGGACTGGTGGTAAAACAGGCTTCGGCCTGCTAGCCTAGCATGTCTTCCAGTTGGCTAAATGTTTGCAGATAGATATCATTGTCATATTTTTCTGTGCCCATTGAAATAATTGCATGTTAGACACAAAGATAAAAAACTTACATAGCCTTGTTCACAGTTTGTTCATTTGCTCCCACGATGCCTGAAGTCCTCCGTCTTCACTCCAGCTCATCGGCAGGTCCCAGGTTCACCTGGCAAACAGGAAGTAAGAGGTCCTCAATCATTTTATAGTAAACTGAACAAAACTTAATAAGTGTGAAACAGATTAAAAGTAATATAAACCACATGAATAATTTAGACTTATTTTGAGAAGCTATTATTTATCTTTTCTTCTTTATTATTTTGTGTTTTGTTCTTGATTTTTTTTTGTTTGCTTTTTTTTTTTTTACATGCAATACAGCTGGAATAATTTGTGTAACCTCTAGAGGGCGCTGTCACTAAAACCATCTGGGAAAGAAACTTGTCTGAAAAAGAAACAAAAGATGCAGCATTAATTGTTACTCTTCCCTTGTGCAACAAGTAATATACATATATATATATATATATATATATATATATATATATATATGCATGTTACATGAATGTTCAAGACATAAAGCTTTGTAATGTCTATCTGTTGACTGAATGCCCTACAAATGTGTGTCACTGTTATTCTTGCCGACACAATTCTGAGATCTAGATTTACACCTTCCTCCCTTGTATGGATCCAGGGCAAATGAGGAGTGGAACAAGCCGATGCTTTAGCCTTTCCTATTAAATGATAAGAAAGAGCGGTTTGCTGACAAATCTACATGTTAAGCGACATGCCAGTGGCAAATCCCACCTGGTCAATCCACTTTCTCTTTATATGCATTGTTCTTCATCAAAAGCAGCCCAGAGGTGAAGGTTATATGGGGGAGCGTTTAATGATGTGTGGACCAAATCAATCCATTTCCCCTCAGTAGTGGATTTTTTTTTTTTTTTTTTTTCCAGCAGAATAAATGAATGGGGCTTTCAATTCCCATCTGTACTCCACATGTTGTGGTAATGTGTTCGGAAGCATTACCAGCAAACACACTTCATCAAAACTGGATTTGTTGAATTTCATGAACCAACACTGCGTATTTTAAGGAGGATCCAGAAAGAGGTTTAATGACTTTAAAACAATTATAAAAGAAAGAAAACAATAGTGTTAGTGGTGGAGGGAAAAGAAATGTTACAATGGGTATTGTGGGTTTTTGTGAATGCTGACCAGGTTTCCAAACAGCTGTAGTCTTGCAGTGGAAATCTAGACCCAATTTTAACCAGGTTCAACACAATTATTGATTATTTCATATGTTAATGTGCAAAATACTGTCTCTGTCTTTACAGGCAGCACACGGGACTCCACTCCAGCCAGGTTTTAAGGTCAGCGCCACTGTTAGTCTGTCGGCTTTAATCACCTTTCACATTAACATGTTGACACTGTGAGAGATCGATCTCTCGCTCGTGCTCTCCGTGTGCTCTGGCCTTTGTTCAATCACACTTGTCTGATCCGAATCTATTGACTATAACTCATTTGTCTCACAAATGGAGGAGAAGCATACCAACTCTTTTGAATCCATTCCCATTCAAGGGTTGTCTCAGGGTGAGGTACTGAATGTCAGGCATGGCTGTTTAGCTCCATGTTGCCGTCAATATAGAAATTTTATAAAACTATGACTTTGTCACGTGATGTAAGTCAATTGTATTTATTGTTTTTCTCTACAGATAACTGTGGTTGACATTTTTATTGAGGAATTATTAAGCATCATTAAAAATTTGGGACTATTTCCACTTACTTTTAAGGATATTTTTGTGAAAATTTGCATGGAATGAGAGTCATGACACTTTGGAGTCCACCATTGTTGATAGTATCTGTCTGCTTGCGCATATGCAGAGGAATTATAGCAGCAGTGCACATGGACAGCAGCAACGTTTTCAACCATTTAGGGGAAAATGGAGTTGGAGCATTTTCAAAAACATCCCCCTTAGAAGCTGTTCTAAAAAAGCCAAACTTACTATAGCCAAACTCAAAACTGAAATTATACTGGGCAGAAATGAGCAAAGATCCAGATTCTCTGTATTCAACCCATCTTATAAAGAGATGACCTTAAAAAATACCTACTAGAAGCCCTGGGCTGCCACAGTACGGTGCTGAAGGAGCTGATGGGGGTCAAAGGTCTTGCCTAGGGAACCACAGTGGTAGCCAAGGAATTAGACCGAAGAATTTCTGCTCTGCTTCTCTTACCTTTACTTCCTGTGTGTTCTGCTTTCTTTCTACAGTCCACACACACAGCTTTTGGTGACCTTAAAGTGTATGTCAACGTGTCCGCCGAGCTGCTCATCTCTGATGTTGGGCGTGGGTCGAATTATTTTCAATTCTTGTTGATACATTGTGACAAACAGTATTTAGGATGTAATGTCCGGAACAGATGTTTTCTGTTCTGATTTTACATTTTATTATTGCATTGCAACATTACTGTTTGAGTCTTGTATCTTTCTTTTCTCATGTACGCAAAAAGGAACTCCTTTGATTTAAACAATGGTTGTTCATACAGATATTATTAGATTTTCCCTTTGGACGTTTTATGGACTGAAGTTTTGAATATGACAAAAAAAACAAGTGTCAGTGACATCTATGACAGTTTTTAATTTAGTTGGTAATTTTCCACATTGATATGTATCAAAGGTTTTTCAAACACTTGACATAAAGTGCACCTCAATCAGACAGTTCAGCTCATCTCTAATGATATCGCATCTCTACCTCAACCTGTGATAAGCTGCAGTTTAATGAGAAACAATTAAAAAAAAACAATTACAGTTTGACTACCCCTATAGTGGAGTAATAATAATTGGTGAAAGGTAGCACTGTGACCGCATGCATGACCTACTGGAGCAACTCCACATGATCAACAAACCTCTTCACATTTGCGGAGAGAATGGATGTTTCATTTTGATAAAAAGCTCAGCTGTTATTTTTCAATTTCTCTGTATAAATTTAGAACTCTGCAGACGAGCTCAAAAATCCGTACCGACAGCACACGAGGCACTGTGAAATCCCAATGTCAGAAGATTACCCATATCCAAAATTAGAGACTGCAGATGCCGCGCACCTGGCGCTCTGTGACGAAAGTGAGACATCAGTGGGAAAATCTGATCGCTAGCAAACAGACACTCGTCAAAAAAGCTTGGAAAATGTCTGCTTAGAATGGGCTAAGAAAGTATATCAAACAAAATGAACATAATTTAGATGTATTAACTTCTTTGTGGTGAAAACAAATCACTGTGGGTGTTCATTTAGCTGCAAAGAGAGCTCAAAGACACAGTGTGTATTAGTATTTCTGTTGATTTAATTAACTCTTTCAGTCCCTCCCTCGGCTGTTTGTTCACATCAGAAGTAGTTCAGAGGTGGAATATTAATCTGTTGATTATACTGATTATTTTTTGAGAAAAAAAAATTGCCATTTTGTAAGTTAACAAAGGTGATTTAGAACTTAGTCTTCCACAAAAACTGAATGTTTCAGACTATGATTAAAAACCTATCTGATTCTGCTGTCACCGCCTTTAGATCTCAGCAGAAGTTAAGAACTGGGGCAACTGGGGAGCGCATTGCGGTCTAAGCTCTGAGTGGGGAACGCTCGTCATCCTACAACACGTCATATCCAAATGCATGGCGGCGTTCTGATTCGAGTATCCAATGAAAATTTTACACTGAAATAAATCTTGAAACTAATCTGCGAATTTGTACTGAGCTGCGTGTGTGTGTGTGTGTGTGTGTGTGTGTGTGTGTGTGTGTGTGTGTGTGTGTGTGTGTGTGTTTAAAGTTCACTGGCATGCTTTGATACAGTAAGCGATGGCAATATGGTATGCGTGGAAGCATCAACATATCCAGCAGAGAGCCAATTAGGTGGAGGCCTTGTGAATGCACAGAGCCATACGTCGGCTTGCCAGAATGTAAAACGACAAACTTGGAATGGAGGCCATACTTTCCCACCCACAAGCACACACACACACACACACACAGTAAATGTACATGAACACATATAAAACCACATGTGCATTGTAAACAGCCAGTTTGCTATAAAAACATTTTCAAGTGTCAGGGAAGTGTTTTTTTTTTCTTTTCTTTTTTTAAAGCACATTCACAAGCTGTTCTTCTCATCTCTTTGTTTTGATGTTTGAATGGTGCATGAAATGTCAAGAGCGCAGTGGAATACAAAGCATTTGATTCAAAGCTGCGCTCGATGATAGGCTCTATATGAAGGCCACAGACAAGGAAAAGTTTTCTAAACTGAGCTTTCTTTGTTCTCTGTTTTAGTCGACACCAGAATAACTGTTACGTGTGTCAAGTATATACTCTTTCTATTAAGGTTTGACGTGAGTAATTTGCATCCTTTGCGATGCATGATTTGTTTCAATGGATGACATTCAGAGGTGAGCAACACTGGCTTTAATCTCATTGGAAACTTGAGGGACAAAATTCCACCGTGCTGAGCTAGAGATGATCTCTTCTTATCATCTGTCAGCTCTCACGAATTTTCATTTAAAATCATTTTACCTTACAGCGAACGTTGTTTCATTCAGTTTCATTATTGTCCACAAGTGTACAAAGAAAAAACAGAAATCATTATTCATTTGTGTCTTCCACACACGCTCAGTTGATTTGTTGTGGGCTGGTAATTATTCAAGCAGGTGGGAAGTCATTAAGAGACAGACGCTGTGTTCTCACTAGAGGAGACATGGCTGCAACAGGAGTTATTGTTGTATGAAAGATACAGTTTTAAACTCATTGATGAACCATTCAAACTGCAGCAACTGCTTTTCGGAGTCTAAAAAAAAAACAGCCGACTCCACCTCTCCTGCAACACCATCAGTTCCCATTGATCTCAGGGATTTTCAAAGCCTGCTTGACGTAGCCTTTCAAGGAAATCCACACTGAACTCGTCCAAGCGATGAGTTGAAAACTGACAGGTTCAGAGCCTCTTAACAGAAACTAGGATATAAACAAGTGGAAATGTTTTAACTTTCAATAACATCTGGAGAAAATGACATCTGCCTGCCATCAACAACACAAATGACTGACTGAACTTTGATAGCATGAAAGCGTTTTTTTTTTTTTAAAGAACTGCTCGCAAGTTTTTGCGGCTCACAGCCTCCACCCAACACTGAATGTGAATCAGTTTGGCTCAGAGACATTCCCGTGCAACACACTGCCGGCACCATGGGAGATAACGCTAACTCACATTGATCTTCCATTTCAACTCTTTTGTTCGCTGATTACTGGGGAGGTTTGTGACCACAGGCTGTTCTGTTGCAGAGGCCCAATGTCAGGTCTAACTTAGGGCAAAGCAACCAGAATATATTATGGAGAGGGGCTTTGATATATCCCCTGAGTGTTGCTGATCTCTTATGTTGCTTTGGACATGAAGGACGCTGAGGGCAAATTGCCTCTGAGGTGACATGAATCATCAGTTTACACAGAACTTTGCATGAGCATTGTCAGTTGCGATTGTCTGCTATCGCCTGAATTTCTACACATGGTCAGCACTGAGTGTGTTTCCGCCTTGGGAAGTTGAAGAAAACGGCCATGCAATTTTTTTGCTCATGATTTGTTTTTGATAGTCTTGTTTTAGTTTTGGTGCAAATGAATTAAATAAAGAAAAGATAATGAACTTCACTTTCAGCTCGGAGCAAGAAATCCCCTTTTCAAATAGGAGGAGGAGGAGGAGGAGGAGGAGGGGGGCTTCTTTAGGTATTTACTCTTTCCAGGCATGTATGGATTTTCTCTGTTCCTCCACAGTCCAAAAAATATACACGTGAGACCAAATGTTAAAGCCTGGCCACAGCGCACACGTCACTATTTGTTGGGAATAGCAGTGTATTTATAAAGTTGTTTGCGTCGGACTACGGGGGCCATCTGAGGTCAAACCTGGGGCATTGCTTTTGGGGCACACCAGAGTTGGATTTCAGCGGCTCTGAGAACAGCTTTTCAGGCTTTTACACCCTGAAGGTGTGAATGCAAATGGATGTGGTTCTGTCTGTCCGTGTTTTCCCTATGACGGACCTGTGACCTGCTTTGGAATTCCCTGCCTTTGCCCGCAGTCAGCTAATGGATGGATGGAAGGATAACAGAAATTCCCTGCGTATGGTATGCCACACTCGGTTTCTATCTCTTCCTGAAACGGTGTGGGGTCGCATTGAGATAAAGCAAAAAGAAGCTGGAGGTGGTGGCATTACCATTAATGGTGTTGATTTGTTTGACAGAGCCGTATGAGATCTTCCTTTGCTCTCTTTGTATTTGATTGTACCATTTCCTCAAGGTGTCCAGAATGCACAGCTCTGAGGTGGAACAATACCCGTTTTCAAAGTTAACGCCCCCTCAAAATGGTCAATGAACTCACAGCCAATTTCAAATCTAGAGGACAGGAGTATTGAATTGCTAATGTTTCAGATGATCAAGTACAGTTGATAAGTCCATAAGAGAAGGGACACAAGGTTATTATTGGGGTGTTCATGCCAGAGGCTTTGAGGGAGAAAAATAACCTGGAGTTTCTTATTTATATACCTCTGTATCACAAATCACAAATTTCTTCAATTCCTCTAGGGTTAAGATTGTAAAGCCCCCTTGCTCTTCAAGGGGCTTTACAGATTCCAAAGCTCCTTCAACTTTATTTCCTGCCACAGCAGGCTGTTTTCAACAACAAACAACAAAATAATCCCTATACCTGCCTGAGACCAGACAGAAAATCTGGCAGCCTCGGAACACTGGAGACAATTTAGCATCGATGAAATCTGAGATTTACCTTTGATGTTGATGTAGATAAAAAAAAAAAAAGTGTGACATTTGTCAGAAAATCTTTCAGCAGATAGTTTGAATCCCCAGTGGACTGGGAAACTAATCAGGGGAGAAATTTTAATTGTTAACAAAAAACAAGCACATTTCAGGATTGTTCAAGGTAGTCAGAAACCCATCGTTTCCAGACAACAAGTGTAGCATTGGATTGATACTTGCAGTGATTGATTGTTAATTGGTTCGGCTGAATTTCCAGCAGGTGTGAGGTTGTCTCTGTTAGCCCTGGGAGAGTGACAGACCTGTCCAGGGTGTTAGCTCGGATTTACTCCAACCCCCATGACCCCGGCTTGGATAAAGCAGATCGAGAAGGTGGATGGAATGCTGACGACTACTCGGGAAAACAGTCCAATTAAAAAATAGACTCCTTAGATTAGGCTTTCATTTGCATTACCATATTTTAAATACCCAGGATCAAGATCTGGCAGGTCTTTAGTCCTTGGTATGTGTCATACGATATTGGAGAAGGTGATTATATTGGCTCTCCTTCCCTCTATTTCTCTCTCTTCTGCCTCAGGAATCAAATAGGACACAAGGAGATTTAGCTAGAGGGGATTTTAATCTTCCAGAGAATGCTCTCAAACTATCGCTTCACTCGCTTTAGGGGTCACATGAGGGTGTAGGACCTGCGAATTGATTTTTCTTTTTTGCACAGGATCCTTGAATATCATTTTGCTAGAAGCAACAATGTCACTTTTTGGTGTCAGAGCTTTTTGAGCAAACACTCTACCAACAAATCAAGTGATTTACTCCAAATCCTCATTCTAAGTAAAACATTTTGTTTTGGGTACATTAGATACAGTTCATGAATAAACTCTGCTAAATCCTGAGACTGTTTGCATGATCTTCTTCATACACACAGATGATCATGGTGGCGTCATAACAGTGTAAATAGATCAACGCAAACTATGTAGTGTTTTACACACTTCTCTTAATTTTTAGTGACGAATATATCATTTTCAATAATAATAAACACTCCACTTAAAGGAAAATGTATTTGAAAAAAAAAAATACTATTTGCTCTTTACTGATGTGACAACTCAGTCTGAATACCTAACCTGTGGAATGAAGGCAGAAACAATGTTGTATTTTCAGTGAATTAAACCGGTGTGTTTTTGCAAATGAGATACACAAAGACATTCTGCCCTTGCTACCTACCCACCTACACTTCATGCAGCTTATTATTTTTGCATTTATTTGCACATCTTTTCACTTCCTACATGTGCCTTTAGGGGAGGATTGTGTAAATAATGGGAAGTAACACGGTTCATGTTGGTCGATTGTGTAATCCCTTGTCTTTATGATCCATTTAGAGAAGAAAATCAGTGTTGGAAAAATGCATGTCTCAATTTAGTAGTGTAGTGTTTAACTGTCATTGTGGACCAGAAAAAAAAATCACCATTTGAATCATAAAAATGTTGTTTCCAATATTATTTACAATGTGGCTTTGTCCTGTTTATGCATGCATCATTCAAGGCATAACAGATAAAAAAGTGATCGTCAAATCAACATTCAAAAATGTTAATCGACCCTCAGTATAGTGTCAAATGGAAGCTTTTATGTTCAGCAAACCTCACCACTAAACTGTGCTTCACTGGGGAAAATGTATGGTAATTTGATTCTGACGCACAAGAGATACATTTAGGTTTCTACCAAAAGCTCCAACAAACTTATCAAAAATGTGCATTAAAATCATCGTGGCTGTGGAGATGGGCACATTCACAGTTCTTCACGATTCTTTACACAAAGCAGGGCAGTTTGTTTAGCAGAGCTGGTTCAGGGCGTTGGTGAATTAGCCACATGTTGTGGTCGTTGTGTCTCACTAATTATGTGTAAACAATTTAAAAAAAAAATCCAGTTATTGGTTTCACAACACCTAAAATGGTCACATTTTTCACATACTAGTCATTATTACTTTACTAGTTGAGTCTAGCACCTTGGCTAGCAGAGCTAACAATGGTTCCCTCAAAAAGTTGGTGTTGGCCACCCCTGAAGTAAAGGCAAACTTTCTTATTGTCTCTTGCCATTTATTCCACATTATCATGCTGACAAGCCAAAATCATCTTTACTAAAAACTGCTTTTTTTAACATTTGCCATACTTTTTAATTTTTAATTCAATTTTTTTTTTTTTTAATCTATTCAGACCTTCGGGAAACAAGCGCTCACAGCTCATCTCCGTGCCTTGGTTGACTGCATACTGAAACACAGTGTCGCATTACTTGGTCCTACTGCAAGCCAGTTAAAATGAGTGGAGAGATTCTCCTCGGGCTTCAGTCGTGCCCACAGAAGCAGCGCTCAACGCAATCTGTCTTTCAAGATAAATCATGGCAGCTTCCCCTTCCTGCTCTGGACGATATTCCCTGTGATGAGCGAGCGAAGGAGATCGAGAGCTGCCAGGGTGAGGGAAGAGAGAAAAGTTTGCCAAGACAACATACTGTACATACAAACAGAGATACGTTTGTGAAATATCAGATCTCTGTTTGTCAGGGCCGTCATTGCATTTGGTCTCACTTCCATAGCGTGTTGATGAACAGATGGACTCAACATGTCCGTCATCTTATTGCCATTATCTTATCTTATCTTATCTTATCGTGGTTGTGGTGCTCGCAGGTAAATCATAGTTTGTCATATACATCACACTGTGCATCCCAGATCTCTTAGTGCATAAGTAAAACTTACACTATGCTGGTCAAGATTTCTTAAAAAAATACATGTTTTTCCCACCTATTATGGTTAAAAAACAAGCACACAAAAAAGAGCTGAAGCAATTGGCACATATGCTTCTCCACATTGAAATTTCTGAATAATTGTGCAATCGTGTAGCTAGATTTGAACCAGGAGAGCCTTGCTGTGAGGCAGTAACTACTAACCGTGCCTCCCACTGGTGTGCTACTCTCCCCCAAGTGTCTTGTTACTCTGCCGTTTATGTGTCCTACTTGATCGTTGACCTGGATTGTTTTCACATTTGCCTTGTGTTTGCCCGACTCTTCTATATTTTTGGAACATTCTTGCCACACAAAAAAGTTTTTCAAAACTTTTTATCAATTCTTTTACATTTTTTCGAGGTATTAGTAACACTAAGTAACAGTGTGTTTGGAATATTATCTTTTTTGTTACAAATATCTATTACAGTTCAATAACATTGATCTACTGCTTGAATATGAAAATGGACAACGTGAACGGACATTAAATGACAAGAGAGGTTTAATAAATAAAGCTGTGTGACCCAGTGAAGGAGAAGTCACATCTCTGGTGTCAACCTTTCCTCCTTATCATTTCAGCTCCATACAGCTGTCCGCGGGAGCCGCAGCCCGGTACCCGTTACACTAAACCCAGACAGATCAATAATGTCATTGTCAGAGGATGTACTGGGTTAATGTTGTGGCTTTGTTATCCTTGTTCTCCCTCATGCTTTGCCGTGTTTGTGCTTTCTGTAAGTGTATTTCAGATTTTGTGAAGCCGGGCTCCTCGGGAACTCTGTTCTTCTTTCAGGTGTGTGTCTGACTCCACCCCTGACTCCTCCTCTGTGCTCCCTCACTTCCTGCCTCCAGCATATCATACTCGTCTTCTCAAATCGCTAGTTCATCTCTTAAATCTTCACCAGTTCATTGTATCAACCCTGTTCCAGTTTGTGCTGATCTTGGTTTGATGATGGTTAATTCCCAAGCACGTCTTGGATTAATACCGGACTGCATTAGACCGCTGCCTCCTGTAACCCCGCGTTGCCTTGAACTTGGATGAACTGTGTGAGTTTACTTCTGCCTTGTCTGAGCCGTTCATTTGAGCTTTGTGTCTCACCATGTCAATCATGCTCATTTTAATGCACAGAAAAATCAAACGTTCAGTGTTGCACTGACACACTGAGTGATTAAAACAGACTTCTGCAGTGCAACGTGGAAATGTACTGCGAAGGCACAATTTGAATAATCTGTTTGGAATCATTAATCAAAACAGCTAGAATCAGTTGAGATGTATTACCCAATTACTTTATGAAACTGGTTGAATTTCCATGCTGTGTCATTTATTGTGATGGATTACATCTCAATTCTCTCATTTGAGGAGGCCTTTTCTGACAAGTAGAGTCACAATGCAAGCCTGAGTCATGAAAAGGTCAAAGCCGACCATTGTGACAGACATTGTGGATGATAAATACAGGATTACAGGATACATGGGATTAAAGGGGGGGGGGGGGGGGGGGGGGGGGGTGTAGGGCAGATTTATAAACGTGGGATTATCGGAAAAAGGAGAGAGAAATGAGACAGGTGAGAGAAGTTGAGGAGAGAGGACACGAATAAAGATCTGTTTAATAAGAAATAGCAGGAGGGGGAAACACCACCACATCAGAGAGTATTCAGTGGAAACTGAATGAAAAATAATTATAAGAACATGTCAAGACGATGATGGTGTGTTTCACCACAAACAGACCAGTGCATCTCTTCCCTGCGTGCCCTCAGCAAGTGATGAAAGTCATTTCAGTTTTACAGCTGCGATGACATGTCGCCTAGTGTCCAATGTCAAATCGATCAATGCTTGCACGGATGCACAATTGCCTAGTTATGTGTGAAAGTAACCCATTAACGGTCTGTGACCGCCCTTGGAGTTTTGATATAGACGCAGTGAGCATTTGTGACAACAAACCTGCTGAAAGTCAATAAAAGTGTATGTTTGTACGAAGAATTATACGTTTACTCAATGTAAAAAGATTTAATGATGTGGTGCCAATCTTTTACACTGGTTAACGTTTGGATGAAAGATAAAGACAAAAACCTGATGGACATATCCGGGAAAATTCAGCTAACATGCTTCATTATTTCCAATGAACGACGTTCTCTCATCTCAAAATGCAGGAAAACAACTGCAGCAGATTAAAACGAAGCATGAAACGTTTACGACGCCAAACCTGGATTGTGTTTGCTTCTGACTTGTCTGTGAGTTTATTCCCCTTGCTTGTGTTTGCACGCCTGCATGTGTGTGTATGTGTGTGTGTGTGTGTGTGTGTGTTTCTCTCCCTTCCATTATATGCGAATGGACTTGTCATGTTTTAGGCCGCCTCCAGTGAGAAAGCCAAGGGTCTTCCAAGTCTCTTTGTTTTTTTTTTTCCACCCTCTTGCTTCTGATCCGCCTGGCTGTCTGGTGAAAAGGGTGACACGAGCTGTCACTCCTCTCTCCCGTGGCTTCACACACACTTCCAGAATAGCTTACGCACACTTCATGGATCAGCGAGTCTCACAGAGGGTCACTCTCTCAACACGGGGATGCACATTTGTATATATACCGGAGTAACATTCACACATGAGGCAATGCAAAGTGACACTGACAGGGAGAGCTGTGTCAGGGCGCACGCGGACTTCAGCACGCCGACGCACGCCCGCACAAGCCAATAGGGCCACAAGTGTCATGCGTGGAACGAAATTAGAGCAGACTGAAATGTGTGTGTGATTCCTGAGTGACAGGCTGTCTGGATGGGAGCCAGCACCGTTGGAGGTATTCTTTGGACTCACACTGAAGCTTGTTGTGACTTGGGAGCATCTGTGTTACGTTCACTTGCTTGAATAGACAGAAAGAGTGAAACAAAAGCCTTAGTTGACCTTTTTTTTTTTTTTAGTCCGATAGCGACTGCATTTCCTGAAAATCCACAGCATGGTGAGCATGTTTCTTCTACAAAACAACCACTACTTGTGGTTTTAATTTACCCTTTAAAATACATCATACCCACACTTTCTTACTGCAGTCAATAGGCACGAATTCAGCTAGAGATCTGTAGAAAATCTCTATTGTTTTTGTACTTTTTTTTTTTTTTTTTTTTTGCACAAATAAGCAAAAGTGCTGCTCTGAGAATGGCAGTGAATAAATACATAAATGAACAACAATAAGTGACATTTGAGTAAATAACCATGTTTGGTTTTATGTAATCTGCAGCTGACTGAAGAATCTTGGAATAATTAATCATTTTCAGCACACAAACTTTGCTTTTTCCTCCACAAATGCGTGCCAGATGAATTTGGCTGTTAAACACAAACCGTCTCTCTTTCCTGAACTTGACAACAGGCCAAACAGTTATGGATTAATTCACAGCGAAACTTTGGCTGAGCACCGATATGAAGCTTTTTAACAGTGACTGCCGTTAGAGTTGTGGGAAGTTGTCCCTCCTTCTGGAAAATATTCCGTCTGAGCACAAAGAATAAAGTGCCGCAAACCCCCCTGCCGGGTCATGTCTGAGGTTAAGCTGCTGAACTGTATTCCAATGCATCATCACCACTTTCATGCGCCGGAGCAGCGGCTTAATCGCTTGCTTCCTACGCCCGCTATTAGTGAGGCGACCCATCAAATGCAGCATTTTCCTTAATGACTGCATCGTGTCGGATTGCTTTTCTTCTTGCTACACGCTGGTGAACAGCGGAATCGTATCCTAATGGAACATCCTCAATTCTTTGAGTGACTTATTCATGCAAAGCTCATTTTAATTTAATTCCACTTATTTAAACCAACACTTAGTCCATCTTAACTTAACAGTAATGAGTTATGCAGGACTTTCCAATGAACTCAGCAAGGATTTATAGGAATTTCAGTGTTTTTATTTTATTCTACAATTATATGAGTGAATGTGCATTACTTCACTTTGTTAAAACATGCTATCACTATTTGTTAAAAATGTACTTATTTATATTTTCTTTATATCACTTGTTCTTGGCAGATGTGTATGGTTTCATGAGAAAAACAAACAGCAGCACCCACCAGTGGCCAGTCATGTCAACTGCATCTTTTTTAACAATAATGCCGTTTCCGTGTAAACAGACATCGTTTTCAAAACGTTGCCCGAAACTTAACATCTGCTGTCATGTTAATTATGCTGCTCTCAGCCTGAATGCTAGAAAAAGATCTTTAACTTCAATGCGACCTTTCTTGGTTCAGTAGAAAAAGCACTGATGAGACAAAAAAAAAAGGGTTTTCGCGACAGGTTAACTGAAAAGTTACAAAAAGTCTACCTCACCGCAAATGTATATTCAGATATATTCAAAGTCCTTTCCTTTTCACCTTTTTTATCATTTTCCCCACAGTACAGAGGAAAACATTTGAGGCGTTCACCTATCAAGTGCATTTTTTGTGTCTGTGCATGCAGCAAGGTTGCAAAGTTCACACAGAAGGTACACACCACTCAACTTCACAACTCTGAATAGAACTGGAAGTCTTTTCACTGCCTTCCGTTTCCTAAACCTACATCAGGAATTGTAAATACTGAATGTACTTAAAACTTCTGTTAATAGAACAGCTTACATGAACTGACATGGCATATAAACCTTCTACGCAAAATAACAAGTCGAACCAAAGAGTGCTGGAGGGGCTGATCGCAACTTCTGATAATGTATGAGTGTGTTTTTATGCTGAACTTTTGTTCCGTGCAGGACGACACACCCCGAGGGAAACTGACCATGCAGTATGCAGCATGCAGTATGCAGTTCCACCTCTTGGGATCAAAAAACTTGAAAGTTACAGGCTCTACTTAATCTGCTTCAGCTGGGAAGCTCACAGGGTTTGCACAGAATAAAGAGTCCATCACAGATCTCGATTCGATGGCGCCTGTCGGGCCAGAATGAAAGCGCAGCATTTTATCTGCTTTTATTATGTCGGTTCCTCAAAACCAAAGTCGTTATTTTATGTTCGGGCTCAGGTCCAGCTGTCCACCCGAGTAATGTATGTTTGTCTAAAACAATGACTTCTGAGGCACATTGTTTTATACCACTTTTTTTTTTTTGTATTCAGTTTTAACTGTGTTAGATTAATGGCGTAAGCATTGAATCATGACGTCTCGCAGCTGTTAAAATGCTCTGCCATCTTACTAACTGGGCAAAATTCAGTCCTAAAAAGTGTAAAATATAGGTTTCCCTTGTGTAAATTAGCCAATGCTGACTTATTGTTTTGCATCAGTATAACTCATAAGAGTCATAAAATGAGTCCAGAGAAGTGAAAAGTGTACAATGGCAGCCTGTGCACTCTCAGTTGTAGTGTCTCTTAATAAATAGGTAATATTGAAGCTTTGCTTTACTTTGTTTTTTTTTTTTTTGTTTGGTTTTTTCAGTTTCGCGTCTTTGATTTTCATCCATTAATAAAGATACAGTGATGCATGCTCATGGAGGGTAAATTAAACTTAATGGCATTTATTAAGTACTCATATCCGTATCAGTAACTAGCTAAAGGTTAGTACTCACACTTGTATGTCCTTTAAAAAAGTGAATCCCTGTCCATTAATGTATGTTACCCTTTGGGTACGCTATGTGGTGAGGGACTCTGGCGAAGAACATCCGTCCTGGTTTCCCCACACTGATGCCAGCCCTGAATGTACTTGTGAGGGACCTCGCTGTCACAAAGACTCAATAATGCCCTACCTGGGAGAGTCCCTCTGCAGTCACATGGAGAAAGCAGGCAGCTATTGTCAGGGAGGAGGATCTTTATAGCCCCGGATGAAGACGGGACATTGGCAGAACTCCAGCATTGAGAAAGCACGAGGGAGAGAGAGAGAGAGAGAGAAAGGAGAGTCATCGAAGTAGTTGATGCTTATGTTACTTAGAGAGAATATAGGGGTAAAAACGGAGGAGGATTGTTACGTTTGTGCCATCTTGAAGTAGGTCACGTACACAGCACAGCATTTGTCATAACTGACAGCTCTATTAATCATGGAGGGGGCAGAGTCAATGCCCAGTGGCTTTGCTCTGCAGGTGGGTTGTCCCACTGGATGCCAGGGCTCCAACCTCAGTGTTCTACCTGTGTTCTCCCTGCTTATCCCCGGGAGCCCTGACACTCAGATTTCACTCCGAGAGCACAGCTTTTTCTGTACATCTAACTCTCACCTATCCGTTTGCTCAGTGGCCCCTCATCTGCCCTTGGTGCAACTCGCTAAAAGTTCAACTCTGATGTCCAATTTTAAAGGTTGGTTTTTCATAGTTTTTGATAGTTTTTATGGATTAGAACAACTTTTTGTCCAACTATTTTATGTAGTTTGTCCTCTTTTCAGCTTGAATCCACCCGAATTCTCTTGCTAGTTGTTCAGCATATTGACTCTTTTCTAGATACTCAGCATTTGAAGCTTTTTCCAGGTTATGTCCCCAGCTTCAGTTATATGCCTGCTTCCTTACAGATATCCCTCCTTTTCATAAAGGTGAAGGATGTCAGTGGAATTTCCCTTTGTGACGGTTTAGATTTAATGTGTCCTCAGAATAGTGAATTGATGCTCCTTAGTAACTAATTGTTTGGATTATTACTGTGAGAATAGATTATATTCAGTGAAAATTGTTGTATCCATATCCCATAAATTAGAAAAAGAAACTGCACCACCACCCTGCAGATTTATAACCTGTTTGTGTAATTTACCTGCCAGCATTTCACGGATATTAATGGTGCAATCTGTGTTCTTCATTGGCAAACAGTAACAGCTTATAAATAAATCACCGTCGCAGGTTTTGCCTGCACTCGATAACATCCAGATAAACATTAAAGATTATAAGATTTAGGATGCAAAATTCAATCAGGCACGCTTTGCACATGTTGACCTATTGGAAAATCATGCAGTAAGTAGGAATGCTAAATTAACATCAGTTTCAACTTGATGCAACAGAAAATAAATGAAATGATGACATCTTTGTACTTTTATGGGACCAGGATGATACCTTTCATCTAAGTTTGACACGAGGATTTAGAGGTCAGTGAAAGAGGAACGCTGAGAAAAATTGCATCCACCAGAAGAGGATGGTTAATCCTGCGAACTTCAAAGTCACTGTACTCATGATATACGACGTGTGATCCCCTCTGAAGGTGACACTGTGATCTTGCCCAGGAGGATGTGTAAACCCAGAAGTTTCACTGTAAGATTGAGAAATGAGGATGAAAGTACAAGTTCTACTTGTGGAAGATCGATACACAAACATTCTGCTCCAGCAGTCTGTAAGATGTCGATGCTCCTGATGCTCACAGTTTCTCATACACTGAAAATTAATTGTCACTACTTCCCATCCAGCATGTGTTCAAACTGAATGCGCAGTCCACTTTATCCCCAGCATCACTTCAACACATCGACCATCCGAAGAGTCGCCTAATCCCTCCTCCTCCTCCTCTATTCTGTGTTAAGTTTGATATTTCTCTTCTTCCATGCGGGGTCAGGATTCCTCCCACAGTCCTAAAAAAATGTGTCTGAAGTTATTTGGTGGCTCTAAAATGCCTGCAGCTGTGAGTGTGTGTCACTGTGTGTCTGCCCTGTGAAAGACTAACGGCCTGTGTTTGCTGTAGTTGGCTCCGGCCGCCTTCGACCCTGATCCGTTTCAAGCGATATAGAAGAAGGACGGATGGATGGACAAAACAATCAACTTTTCAGTTCATAAAATTTTATATCCGCTTCGACTTGAGTACACTGCACAATTAGGACAATCCATGCTGCACACAGATATCATTTTATGTACAATTTGAAGCATCACAGACATACTTCTGCACTTAATGCTGTGATTAGAGCACTTGCTCTCCCCGTCTTTGTGCATTAATGTGTGCATGTGTGCGTGTGCTTGAATAACGCGTGACGTGGAAACAAAAAAAAAAACATGTTTCCATTATGCAAATCGGGACACTTAAGAGTGAATACATAAAGTTAAGCCAACATCAGTTATGAGCAGTGTCAGGCTAAGCCTCCTGAAAATGAATGTCAGTCACTGTAATGTCCTCTGAAGTGATGGAGATGGAGCCGCGCGCACGCATGTGTGCGAGGAAGGGGTTGCCCGTCTCCGCTGTTGATAGTGTTACATATTTTAGTCAGATTCCACGGTCATATATCTGGGTGCATTTGAGACCCGCGATAAGAAGGGATTTATGAAGGCAGCCCTCTGCTAAGTCAAGGTGAACACCAGAGATATGATGCTTCTGTGTGTGAACGTGTAAGAGTGTGTGTCTGGTTCAGTGTCTGTGTTAGAGAGAGGGGGGGAGCAGCAACGTGGGTAACGCCAGCCTGCCGTGCACCATAGAGATGATTGTGTGTGTGAGCACGGGCGAGAGAAGTATTTTAAAGCCAACTCTTCCCTCTGTGGAATCCAGTGAAGGATTTGATATCTTATATTGCCTGAAATCCATCCTTTCTATATCTCACTATCATTTTATTCTTTCATTCATCCATTTTTTTTTTCTCTCTCTCTCACTGGTTTAATCCTTTTCAAGGCAGCTAGACCTGGGGGTCTTTTTCAACATGCATTTGCCACATGGCAGAAGGACCAAGGTATTTTCTTCTCTGCTCTAATCCTTCAAATTTAAAGATTTCTTTTTTATTTCAAACAACCAACTCACTTCTAGCAAAATGTTTCTTTTACTTTTCAGACACATACACATGCCTGAAAGAAATAATGTGTAAGTAGTCAGCGAAGTAGCCCTCCTATTTCATCTATTATTCCATTCAAGTGTGTGTTAAATTGATTTCTTAATCCTGGGGCTGCGGCGGAAGTACCACCTGATGTGTGTAGAGCAGAAATACAAACATAATGTGTTCCAGCTTACTTGGAACGTGGTACAAAATAATAACCATGCATGCTAAGTATGAAAAAGGCATCAGATGTTTATTTATGGAGCACAATTGGGGCAAACTGTGCCACAGGAAAGCCCGTTGGAACTGTTCACGCCACATGATGCCCTCGCATATACCATCAATGAGGTCTGGCTTCCTCAGCTGTCGTTTCCCATTAACATATAAAACATCAATAAACTGTGCAGCACTGCTGTCGTCGTCACTTCATAGGGGTCAGTTACCAACTTCAATTTATCCACCTTGCTAATCTGACGCAGTTTATTCCTCTGTGTTATCTGGCAACCATAAAGGGATTATCATAACAATGGGGCTCTTATTTATTTCTTATCTACACACGTATGCACAAACCCTTTCCACACCAAAACCAAAATAATGCTTAAACTGCACGTGCATGGTGCAGATATAATCTTTGCTGGTGATGCCCTGCATATCGCCAGCCCATCAGGAATATGCTCATGTTGTGAAATCACAGAAGAAAAAAAACACTGAGTAAGAAATTTCGAAGCAAATTAATCACTACTTGTATATTAATAGTAAATCAAAAAGATATTGGTTTCGTAATGTTAAAGAGGACACTCAGGAACAAAAATAAAGAATATTGCTTCACAAAGCTATTGCTCTGCGGAGCTTTAAAGGTATTCTTAGTAATCATTTGGAAACAACAGTTTCTGTTTTAGTGTGGTTTCACTGCGCACAGCAGACTTTGTTTCATTTGTCCCAGTAGATAGACTCATCAAGACGGATTTACTGTGTTTATGGAAATGCGCTGTTCGAAATAGTTCTACTAATTCACCTGTCTTTGTGTTTATGTTTATTTTTAAAGTTACGACACTCCAAAGGTTTTCACACCATTATCGGCAATTGTTTCGGACTCAAGACGCAATTAACTGTTTTAGTTGAGTCCCACAATTTGCATCACACTTAGAGTAGAATAGGTAAACTTTACCATCCAGAAATATATCATCAATCAGTCCTTCACCTCATACTGTTCCAAACAGGTTCCACTTAAAGGAGTTGAGTGGAAGTAGCATAAAAAGTGTGCTTTAAAAATCTTTAAACCAAAAGTCTGCTATCCCAAAAGAAAACTCCCTATCGAACAATGAAAGTGGAACTTTTATCAGTAAACAAATCAAATGCAGTTAAGGAACACAATAAATAGAGGGAAACAAAGACAGCAGGGCCTCCAAAGCCAAAGTAACAAACTAAAACTCACTGTGGTACAAAATTAAATTGAACTACACTGGGACTGAAGAGAGAGTGAAGCAACTCAGCGCTGTGGCTGAAAAAGAGAGACGAGGTAAATTTAAATAAAACGTCACAAAGACAGAAGTTTAAAAGTTGAATCTACTTCATCACACAAAAGACAGTCAAAGAAAACAAAATAATGATGCGTCGTCACGTGAAATGTCATGTAAACGGTCAAAAACAGTGGTTACTTTGTGCTTTCACCCTGAACTACGATTGTCATAGTGTGATAGTAATGGACACAGCTGATTGCAAATTACAATAAAAAAAACTGATTGCAAGTTTAAGACTGAAGAACTCTAATGCAATGAAACAAATGCTCTGTTGTCCAAACTTTGGTGCATAAGTTATAATTATCAGTCATTTGTGCATGTAGGAATCAATACAAGTTTTTTTTCTTATTGGAATGAATGAATGAATGAATGCAATCAGGAAGCAAAGTATTGTCCAAAAATCTGGAGTTATCATTCAATATTTACTGTTTCCCTTGCCCTGTGACTCACTCACATTTGTTGTTTATTTGATCAGTTTTCTTTCTTTCTGGACATAGTTCTCACAATACCAAGATACCCTTGTAACCTCTTCCACAAAGCTTTCTCCCCTGTCTCCTTAACTTTTAGGGAAATCTCCAAGGTTCTCGTGTTCTTTATAACTCAGCCAAAATCACAAAGCACTTTATGTAGAAAACCGAGGGTGGAAAAAAACTAACTTTGGTTAGAAGGAGATCCAGCATCTCAACTTGCTTACTCTCTAAAATGTTGCAGCATGTTTGTTTGCCAAAATAAGTGAGCAGTCCTGCCAATTCGCGCAGCTTTTCCTCGAGCCCAGTATGTCACAACGCAAAGTCTAGTCAGAGACACAACCTAACATTCGCCGTGTAATTATGTCCACTTTGAACAAAACACTTGGAGGTGGCTCTGGATCACAAAAAAAAAAAAAAAAAAAACAATTAGAAAAATGCCTCTCGTCCAGCTATTTGTCCATCCATCCATCTTCTATACCATTTTATCCTAAATGTAAAAACCTTTACATCTGCTAGAACACTTTCCTAAAGAAAAAAAAAAAAACAATAAAACAAAAATGAACTAGAAAACAGATTTGAAATAGATGCCGGCTATTTATAAATTATATTGCATAATGAGAACAACATTTTCTTTTAAGTGTCCCATGAGAAGAAAAAAAGTGTGCTGGTATGTCTCTAATCAACATAATCGTGTCCCTGTGTGAGTTTTTACTTTCAGGTTATGAGGAAAATGTGTTTGCTTTTCACCACATGGATGAATTTTTCGAGTCTACTATTCCACCCAGGAAAATATTCAAACCACTTGTGATTCAAATGACAAAATCTATTTTTTTTCCTGCGTGGAAATGAAGGAAAAAAAAACATTGACTGTGGAAGAAAAACATAATTGGGACACACTATCGCCCATGCTGAGCTTTTTCACCGAGCTGGTCAATGCTTTCTGTGCTAAATGGGCAAAAAGGCACCCCTGTGCATTCTTTATACTATTTATGTCCAACCATGGTGACACTAATGACTGCTGTTAACAATAGCTATGCTTCTAGCCAGTGGTTATAGGCTGGAGGCCCATTCCCCCTCAATATAGCTGTGTTGGAAGCAATCTACCTCATCGTACCTTGTCTATTTCCTGATTGGACTGTTGGAAACACAGATCTATATTCAACAATTATAGGTTGCATATGTACAATTGTGAACATGACCCTGAAAATGCAATGTTTTATAACATTTTACATTCTTTTTATTCCTTCATACGCCATACAAGAAAATTAAGGGAGGAATGAAGCCACACACACACACACGGACAGAGAACAATGCACTCTAAACATTAACGATGGCGAATACACATGGACAACCAACCAAGTTGAATTGCTGTTACGGGTGACTCTCAACAATAAAACTACCAAGTCATGTCACTCTGGAGGCCACCATTGATGTTATTGTTCATCTACTTACACATGTGCAAAATAACTATGTACTCCAGTCGAGGTTTAGACGCCTGATCATTATCAGAAAGTTATGTTTTCACCTACTTACATGAAGCATTTTTGAAAAGTTCTACTCTGGGAGCTTTTTTTTTGATAAAGCCGCATTTTATGAGCACTGTAGTTGAGTGAACAATGTCCCAAAATGCAACAAAACTTTTGCGTTTTCACTTAAATGTTGTTGTGTAAATTAGGCCTTCTTCATTTCCTCTGGCTTCATTCGCCTATCCAAGGACACGCTTATTAGCATAATGAGCCTCTGATCGCCCTTGGGTGTGCTGGAGTGTCTTTCACACTTTTCTAGCTGTCTGATGGACTTGACCTCTCAGGACTTGCCCTGAAGCCGTTGTTTGCTTTATAGGCCACGGACCCTGTGACCCTAACTGGGACATAAACATGATGGATGATGGAGTTGGTGCACAATGATTAAGAAAAAGTCCTTTATTTTCCAATTAGAAAAACTGGTGGACCTAACTTCCTCATAACATCACCAAAACCATGTGCATCTATTCTTTTCTTTTTACACTCTGTATGAGAAATTGTGTGTTGGTGCGAATCCTGAGTGTGAATGATCATGCTCGCCAATTAAACTTCATAATAAAACTTCATTACTGACTATGAGAAGCAAACATCAGTGGGTGCGTTTACATGCAGTCAATAACCCTTTCTTAACCAGAATATTAGCAATAACCCGGTTGCGCACAGCCATGTAAACACGTGCAAAAACCTGAATATGCTCATATTCTGGTTTTTAAAAACCTGAATATTACCCCTGGGTTACTCCTTTTCTAACCTGAATTTCTGGTCATATAAACGCGTATCGGAATATCCCGGTCGAAAGGGACATGGAATACTGCTCTGCGCATGTTCTACCCGCAAGGAATCTCGGTCATTTGAGTCCAGGAACTACTTGTGACACAGTTTAACTGCTACTAAGTAAATAAAATGTGCCAAAACGATCATTCAGTTCTTCTCTTTTACTGAAAAAAATGGTGCATCGCATTATTAAACATATTACCACGTCTCGCTGGCTTACTTTTTTTCTAACAACATGCAGAGAGAGCCTGCGGCGCCCTTCTTCCTCTGTGGTGTCTGTGTAAAATAAGGTTGAACATGCAAACAGCACACCTAGTGGCATAAAGTGCAAATGCAGTCATGGCGTCATCTGTGCTCCGCGGTTTGAAAGGGGATATCCCTGATCATGTAAACAGGAGTAACTCTGTCTGTTTAAGCATGTAAACGGGTTATTCCAAATGATTCAGAAACCGGAATATTGACCTTAACCTGAATATTGAGCGCATGTAAACGTAGTCAGTGAAATGGGGTAAAGGCTAAGTAGTATATTACACCTTTTCCATGTTGCGTACATACATAAGCCGAGAGATAGCTCCATGTTGCTGTGTCAGCGTTGACATCAAATCAAACAAACCCCGGCCTGTGTGCAGAGCAGTTCCTGAAATGTTCAGTAAATAAGCCCATGGCGGTCTTGCCATCCTCATTTCGGCTATTAAGAGTCAGCTCATTTAGCTCGTTTCATCTAAGCAAGCAACCTTGAAAGTACCACTTCTCTCTCTGACCTCCATAGGTGATAATCGCTAATTGCCGCCCCGTTATCCGTTCACAGTTAACTGCAGTAGAACCTGAGCGCAATGCCAATCAACAAAACATCCCCCATCAGCACAGGGGCTTCTAACAAGGCATTGACGTCAGCCACTGTGTATTTATTACTCGAATAACTCAAGGTTCTCGGACCGATGATTTTAGTGTGTGTGTGTGTGTGTGTGTGTGTGTAGAAATAATGGTGTAAACAAACATTTTCTTTCAAAAAAAATCTTCAAGTTAAAAACATAAAACTTTGCTCCATGCTGTCCGGTCATCCCCGGCCTCCCAGCTTGGTGCCAGAAGGGGTCGAAAGCATGGAGAGAGCAATCACACATGTTTTGGACTGTGGCAGGAACCCAGTTTCAAAGAAAATCCATAAAAACACACGGGGAGCGACGCAAACATCAGACAAAGAGGTCCCCGAAGCCCGAGCCGGAGCTGGGGATATTCTCGCAGTGATGCAGGAGCGCTAACCACTCCACTGCTGCCGAGAAGTCCCGTTTGTCCTATTATTTTCCTATTGACCACGCTGAAAAAAACATGATGGCATTCCCAGCATTAATCACACTCAGCATAAGGCTTCTTGTTAAGCTCCTCAAAGTGGTGAAAATGCACATTTGTTTTGTTTGATGTCTGCTTTAAGTCACATGTACTAACTGCTGCATTTTCACACGATGATTAATAACACTGTGGTTGCGGGTGTAACCGGCGAAACTGTGATCCTACTCACTACTTACCGTCTGGTTTGTGTGGAATGTGGCAGAGAACTGAAACGAGAAATTAGCATGCAAACACGTTGACACAATTATTAACAAGCGACATAGAAGTTTTCTCTTTCTACCCCACACCTGCCTTCCCTCTCACACACATTTCCTGCGCCTGTCTCCCTCTGTGCTACCATCCAGTTAGATACTGTTTGAATGATCACGTTCCCTGGCATGAGAGTGCTATGTAATTAACCTATGAGATTCCTGCTGTTGCAACGTGCCTCCTGCCTGCCTCAGCCTGCTGCTCTCGTGGATTATTACTGCCATCTTCTGGACAGTAACCATCCCGGGCGGCTTTACTGCAAAGAGACGTGACAGAGGAGAAGTTGACATTTTCTCATTCAAGGTGTTTTTTTATGTTTTTGTCTTTTTTTTTTTCTTGTTTGGTTTGATGATATAATTGAATTGCTGTCTGTTCAGAGCAGCTAAAATGTGTTGTTGGGTTTTTTTTTCCTCTCTATTTTAAAGTGAAATATGAAATCCCAACAAATTTGTGCTGGATTTCTTTCTATAAATTACTGAACGTGTGCAATGATGTTGAAGTAAAATCTTTGCAGAGCTATGGGTCATGGGAATTTACTGTATAGATGCAGAACTAATGACTATAAATAGGTGAAGTTACACAAACTGATTGCCCAAATCCATTTTTCCATTTAAATATGCTGTGTTTTCAGCAATACTTTTCAGCTCAAACTCATTCTTGTCATTTTTGCATTTTTTTCCCATAAATTAAAATTTGCAAGTGTGACACGGTGGAGTAGTGGTTGGCGCTCCTGCATCCCAGCAAGGGAATACCCAGCTCAAGTCTGTGCTTAAGGAACCTTTGCAGAGTTTGCATATTCTCTAGACGCCATGGTGGTTTTTCTCCAGACATTCTAATTTCCATCCACAGGTCAGAAATAAAGTAACAGAGGTTAACTGGTGACTCTGTAAAGATGAGTGAGGTTGTGTGTTATTGTGTTTTTCTGTTTGTCATGTGGAGCTGGAGGACCCTAAGCTGGATAAACTGCTATAGAGGATGTGTCGATGAATGAAAATGTCTAGATCTTTAGTATTCAGCGTGTGCGTCGCTCACTGCTTTTCCCCGCCGTCCTGTTTTTGTTTCCTTAATTTCTAGCACTTGTTCTCCTCTTTGTTCTTGAGGCTGCTGGAAGGACATCTCTTTTGTTTTGGTCGCCGGCATCCGAGACTCCAAACAAAGTCGCTGTAGGCCGGTAGACTCAGTGTGGAGCGGGGTTTCTTTAGGGAACTTTGTCGGTTCGTGCGACTGCAGCAGTTTGTTGTTGTTGCTGCAAGTTCTGTGAAGTTAGATAAGTCACTTCTCTTGATAATGCATTCAATGTTATTCAGTGGAGACACTTTTTTCTTGTGATACCAGCAAGGTTTTTATTTTTTATTTTTTTAGGGGAACTGCTCAGTTCACCAATAATAATGTCTGCAAAAATGTTTTATTGTCTAACTTTGAATATTCTCCAGTACCTTCTTCTCTACCTAGTAGACAGGTGTATTAGTATCAATTTCTTTCTAATTATGTGTGTAGTAGGAGCTTGCTAATGCTAATTATACACTGAAGCCACATTAAAGGAGTTTTATCTTGTAAGCGTGATGTAAAAATACAGTAATTATAGATAATGTGGGTGTAATTAGGTACTTCTTAAAGAACAGACTTTAAATGAGATGTAGCTGGGATGAGAGCAGGAGCTCGATGGGAACTTACTCGCAAATACATTGTCCTGAAGTCTATTCCCCCGGCAGGAGTGTGCAACGTGGTTAGAAGGGAAAATGGGGGTCGTCTGTGGTTTGCTCATCAATGCAGCCTCACAGTGCAGGCTAATCAATCCAGCGTCCGCCGTGTCTGCGCTGCGCCACATCTCACACCTGGAACACACTTTGTGACGAGCAGAATATCTTTGTCTCATTTCCACCTCTGCAAATAAACCCCTGCCATGACCAGGAGCCGAACAGCTTCAGCTGATCCCGCACGGCTATTTCTATCCTGAATAACAAGACGGTGAATTTTCTTTTGATTTTTTTTTATAAGAGAAAAGCTCCTGAATTGAACTTTTTTGTAAGAAAGCAGCAGTTTAAAAGAGGCCCACTCTCTCCTTTGCTTCGCCCCCCCCCCTGCTGAGATCGAATACTTGTAAGGGTGAGCTGGCTGACTGCGAGGTTTTTCGGCAGTGACTTTGCTCTCTTCTACCTCATTTACCCCACCCCACCTCCATCATTTGCTGCCTACCTATGGCGTCCACCTCATCAAAGCGAAGGGCCGTGATTTAGCCACCCTCCGCCCCCCCTGCTGCGCTTGATATTCCTGCTCTCATCTGTGCTGTTCTGTCAATGACGGAGTTGTGCTTTGATCCGAATACGATTGGGCCTGACATGGGAGACATGCATCGCCTTGGCCTATCGCATTCACCACCGTTATGTCCACTCATCCATATTTCAGAGCGCCCCTCTTTAAAGGCTGATCTCGCTCTCACTGCATCACCTTTGACAACTCGGTTTCTCCCGTGAACAGTTGTTCACGGGCGTGTCAGACGGGGTCATCCGCTTGAACTGGAAAGTTCACAAACTTACAACATACAGTATTCTTATCAAATAAATGTGGGTATTTTTACAGATGGTGGTGAATTTGCAAAGATCATCGAATTTCAGCCTGCCTGTGTCAATTTTCTACCTTTGGGAAAACAACACAGTTGAGACTTCAAGTTGTGTCGAGCATGCATTTGTCACAGAATTAGACCTATTTATATTATTTTATGTTATAATGTTTCTCTCTGCAATGATACTGAAAGTGACGGGCCTTTACATTCTAACTCCATTCAGCCTCATCTCATCTGTTTCTCTATTTTTTGCTTAAATTCTGTCTAGATTTTCCTTACCTGCAGGTTGATGGGAATTCTCATAAGGGACCAAGATGAGGATTTGTCATTTATATGTGTTAAAGTACTTCCCTGCCTCCATTTCGCCTTGTTGTTCCCATAAGAGAGTCACCAGAAACATGTGGTCAGACTGCAGTCTGCCTGCTAATGCCCTTGAAAGCCTTTCTGTGACAGACATGGAAATGCTTTTATTAGAACAAATTATTTAGACTTTTATGCCCCCTGTCTGCTGCCGCCAGCATCACCGAGCTCTCCCAAACCCGACGGCGCTGTTTGTCTGCTCGGGCTGGCTAAACACTCATTCCAAAACCACACAAATATGTTTACAAACGGGCCGAGTCAAGCGGGTGTGACCGGGACCCCCCCACCCCACCCCACCCCCGTGTCGTGAAAGCCGGTCCACGAACAGACCGCAGATCGTTCTCACAAGCCAGTTTCTGCGGGATCTTTCTTTACCTGAGCAGCAACGAGGCGCCGAAGAAATGAAATGAAAAGAGTACAAGTCAGGCTCATGCCGAGCGACTGCTCAGTCTGTTAGAAGGTGAAATATCACTGCATTCTTTCGATATTTCATCTGCCAACATGTCTAAGTTACAGTGCCTTCAACCTTCAGGGGGAATCGCCGGGCTGTGTGCTTTTTCTTTACAGATGACGGGGCCTGAATGTCATTTGATGCAGGCCTGGCAGTCTGCTGAAGGGAACGGGAGGGAGAGGGAGGGCGAGTCGGGAGAATTAGAATGTATTTCAGGTCTAAAGCAAGTGGTGCATTGCTGCAACTCCTATCTCAGGGAAGGAGGGAGTTTTGGGGGTGTGTGTGGAGGAGAGCAGGTGGGAGGAGGAGGAGGAGGAGGAGGAGGATTTTGCAGCGAACTGTTGCTAGGAAACACTTGTGGCATCTCTTCTCGCTCTCCTTGAAATGCCAGAACTAACTGACAGAGGAAGCCGGAGCGAAATGTCAGTTCAATCCTCCCAGGAGTTTGAAGAATGCGGTGCATGTTTCTATTTAAGTGGCCATGTTTATCAAAGAGTTCTCGCGGAGTCAACACCAGCCTTTCTTCTGCCGGAGCGGAGTGCGTTTAGGATGCAGACAGGCAGGCTGGAGTTTCTGCAGCTTCATTCTCATCCTCTGTTTGTCGAATCCACTGTCTGTCCTAATTTCACTCCTCATTCGCTCTTCCAACACGTTTCCACCTTTTTTCTTTCTTTTTTTTTTTTTTTACTTTTTCTCAGACTCACTCACTCACAATACCTAATCCACATTATTATGCTCCTCCGTTCTCCGTCTTTTATAACCCCTTTTTGTTCCCCAATTCCCTTTTCCTCTCTTTCAAGCCATATGGCCCATCAGTGTAATTCTCTGCCCAGATATTTGATTATCAAAGCTTTGTGACGGCAGAAGGCACGGTCCTCCACTACGCCATTCAGTCCATTTCCCTTAACGCAGCGTATTGTGGTTCAGAGAAAGTAACCAGTTCAGAAGCATTCAAAGCCTGACATCTGCAACACAATACATCAGTAAAGACAAACTCGCCTGTAGAGATGGAGAGAAACTTAAATAGGAATCAAACCGCCATTCATTTCAGGAATTAATTTCCGTGTTGCAGCAGTGGAAGAACAACAGTTTTATTTCTGTTCTTCATTAAATGAAGGACAAAAGCAGGGAGCCTTGAATTGCACATCTGTTAACACGATTTCTAACTTAGGTATTGCATGAATGAGTGTTATTTAAGTCTTGTCAGGGATATTTATGAATTTATTTATTTGACACCTAGTTAGTCAGAGATGCTTTGGGTTCACCTACAGTCTGTGTTCAAACCGTTTTCTTGAGCACATTGCTATTTAAGAGACGCTACACTCACACCGCTTGCGCTCGATAAGCACGAATAACCTTGAAAAACACTTCTGACTCGCTGCCTTTTGGGTTTCACAACTTACATAACGGCTCACAGCAAAGTCTTTAATACTCGATATCCACGTGCTCTGCAGTGTTCATCCATGGAGCTGCTTTACAGTCTCCCACTGGGAGAGGAGGAAGTTCATGCAATTGATTGCCTTTCATTGCTTTGTGTGAGGCCTTAAAACTAATTATCTCATAATAGACGCCTGGCTCATGTGTAGAAAATAATGATTTTTTTTTTTTTTGTGTTTGCTTTTTCAAACTAATTATTTATTTTTCTGTTGCGTTGTCTCATTAGGCTGGACACAAAAGCCTGCTGACTCCACAGGAGCTATACACATTGAAAATGGTCTGTGGGGTTGATGTCCTGTTTGCATGCCCACATATGCAGGCTGCATTCACAAGCTAATTTTGCAACAAGAAAAAAATACTACAACAATATGCCTTTAAATACAACAAGAGATCATGAGAAAGATACAAGTTTCACTTCCCAATATCACATCACTGCCAAAAACATTTTGCCAATTCCCAAGTTCTCATGTATTTCCTTGAAATTCAAAGTTTTTCTTTGTTGTGGTGCAGAGTATGTGTGATAAAATGTTTTCCTTATTTTCACGAAACCAAACAGCTACAATGGCTATCTCAACATGACGCCAATTTTAATGAAAGCTGGAGCAAAATATAGTGAAATGTAACAATGGGACCTTCTCCTCTCCCTATTGCATATATATGTTTTCACAGACTCACCCTGACAGCATGGCTTTGGGCTAGTTTCCTAACAATGAGGGGGTTATCTTTAATGCCAGCATCGCCAGTATCTCAGCTTGAGTCTGTTACTTTCAGGAAATTTGTAAAGAGAAAAGTTTTCTTTGAAATTTCCACAACTCCCTTGGTGGCATGGTGGGCTGAACTGAAGCCTCTTACAGGCCGATTTTGACCCACAGGCCTTATGTTTGACACCAAAAATAAATGATTAAAGCTTAATATTTACTGAAGCAATACAAGCGCTTTTTGGGCCACAGACTGGCTTGGTGTAACTTTTCGTGCGGCAACAAGAAGTCAATAAATTCTGCCTTTTGCAGCCAGTGAATGGGTGAGTTTTCTAAAGGCCAGTGTCAATATTGACAGAGGGGAAACGTCCTGTGGTCCAGCTTGCAGCGTCCACAGCACGCTACTTTCCCCCAACAGTCGCAGCTTTGTGCTCACTACCCACTCTGCCTGCAGCCGCACCACGACTCCTCCACATGGCTGCTCAGGACACTTTCATCTACTCTCACTGGAAATACTGAGGTAGACAGTTTAGAAGATTACAGACATATCTTCTGAAACTCGAAATCACAGTGGAGGTTTCCAACTCATATTTGTAATGCATGATTTTTTTTGTAAGTATTTCAGGTTTGTTTTGTTTTGTGGTGGGTGGGGTTATTGTTGTTTTGCAGATTCTTCCCTTGCGTTCTCCTCTGATGGCAGCAATGCTATTGAAGGTCGGTTTTATAGCAGCACTCATGGCAGGCTGTAAGTAATCCACTATATTTTCTCCTCCTTCTATACCTGCACTAAAGATTGTATGACAGAAATGCAAACGATATGTATACGCCTACTGCACACACCCTGCAATTTCCCATTCGGCATTGTGCACTAACAAGATTCTTATTAAGGAAACAATAAATGGTTTAGAAGTGTCTGCCTGCCCCTGGATATTACCATGAACCGAGCCCCATTAGCAGACTGTAAACTCCTGCAAACACAAACCTTGGGGGGTTTGTTCGGGCCGATTGCTGGAAAGACTGTGTTGCCACAAGTGGATGACACATTTAAAGCATGACTGAGTGCTTAATGCAACATTACATCACTGAATCTAACTGAAAAGCTTTAGGCACGGTCTGACTCCCGGGAATTGTGGTGCGCGGCATGAAAATGAGACAGGCGTCTTGTTACTGAGACAAAATGATTCACGCCACACAGTGGACACAGCTCCGCAGCTGCACCAAAGCTCCCCAGTCAAGTTGAGTGAACAGGAAATATGGCCTTTGTATTAATCTCTTCACATCTGACGACACCTTAATACGGGAATTGCATTGCAATACATTGACGAGCCTTTAACACACAAAGACACAGCTGGTTAAAAATGAATAAGTAGAACACTCTGGTATTACTTATTTAGCTAAAACTGACAATCCAAATCATAACCCTACTCCCAAGGCCAAAAGGTAAACTTTTCATGCATTTTTGTCTGTTCTAATTTTAGTTTGCACGCCCAAGAAAAATTGTTTCTCCTTGCCACAGCCAGCCTTTGCGCTTGACTGTCTCCCAATCATTAAGGCCTGCGAATGATAAGCAGCTTCTTTCAATCACTGAGACCAGTGTGTGTGTGTGTGTGTGTGTGTGTGTGTGTGTGTGTGTGTGTGTGTGTGTGTGTGTGTGTGTGTGTGTGTGTGTGCGTGCGTTTCTGGGCAGTGTGATTGAAATATTTTCTGTGCTTCTGAGGTTAATGAAGATCAAAGACCGGTGTCTGGGCAGGATAATTAGTATGCTGTCAGAATTAAACACACTATGAATAACTGAACTGTGATTCTGTCTATATAGACAAGGAGTCCCGTCTCTTACGGTATGCCAGGCAGCAACCCAAAACTTTCATGGTTTTTTTTTCTTTCTGGTAGCTAATAAAACTGGCACCAGTGACCTTGTCTGGGACACACACTTGTTTAACGGGCTGCACTGAAGTGAACTTTGCATTTTCTACCTATGCCACGCATGGGTTTTCTGCAGGTACTCTTGTTTCTTACCCACTATCTAAATTTACTTAATTTTATTTGCATGACAGTGTCTGAGCAGTAAGAGCACCTTTGGCTTCAAATTCTACATATTAAGTAATTACATCTAAATTTGAGGTTAATCCTACATTTCACTCCCACTAAAGTTTGCTTTAATCCTTAAACCTCAAAAGTTATTTCAAACCATTCTCAGTTTTTAATCCCCCCTCCTTAAGTCTTAATTCTAACTCTCGGTTCATTTCTCCCCAAAGGTGTGTTGCCGAGCTGTGCAGTAGAACAGAAGACGAGAGGAAGTGGAGAACCGCAGAGCCCTAACAAGAACACCGACAGGGACATCAAGGTGAGGAAGAATTACATAACCGCTAATGACAGGAGGCCTGAAGCTGCGACTCCGAGAAAGAAGGTCGTCAAGGCGGGGAGAGAGCGAGTTTCTCCGGGACTGAGAGACGACACCAGCTGCACCAGACTGGGGGGCATCTGCCGGCCCGGCCGATACATCTGCCAAGGCCGATTTCTGAAAGACAAGTGTTCCGGAGCCAAAGGGCGGCAGTGCTGCATGCCAGGTACGGTGACACGTTTAACACATGCAAATACACATATGCTTTCTCTCACACGTCTTTCAAGGCACTGGCAAAAAAATAAAGCAGTGGGAAACTTCTTTAGACCCATGAAGTCTCAACACACTGCTGTTATTTGGAAGATTGGGATTAAAAGACGTTGCGCCATTTTTGTCCAGTCACTTCCTGCTTGATGACAAAAATATTTATCGTGGGCGGACGGCTGCGTCTGTGTTTTACATACTATTGATGCAAACGCAATCTATAAATGTCATTTCAATAAGTGCCTCCTTGCTGTAATTGGCCTTATTTCCATGTGAAAGGAACATGCGGTGACTCAGACTCAGTGGATGTTGAAAAATATCTGGCCTGGCCTTTTAGGTACGCGGCGTTCAATATGGTGTATTTTGGACGGGTTACCTAACATTTTACGTCGTCCTCTCGCTGCAGTCGGAGCCTGGAGTGTCCTTTGTGCTGGCCACCACAACAACCGAGTGAGAGCCTGTGATACGCACGGCTGTGGAGCATTCAACGCCAAAAGGTGATTTTTATGGAGGCATGATTAGTCACGCTGCGCATGTAAATGGTGATGACGCAGAATTTCTAGACTGCATTCTATACAGACGGTTTATTTTTATAATTTTTCTATTGAGTAGCCTCTCATAGCAACACATTTACATTATAAAATTAGAGCATTTGAAGTTAGCCTTGAGCAATGTAATCCTACTCAAATCTGTGATCACTTTATACGAGACACATACTGATCTTCTCTTAAGCGTTGTCTTTGTGAAGCTTTGAAAGGCTGGCTCTGGCTTTATGGGGGTGGAGAAGTACCCCATTAAATATAGCCAGACATTACATTTTCAGCTGAGCAACTTTTGTGAAATATGACTAAGTGAGGGCCTTTCAAGATGGCTGTGTAATACCGGTCCTCTCTGTCGCTCCTCTCGCAGAGTTAATAGCCTCCATAAAGCGGTGGATCTGGTGTGTGATGACTACGGTATCATCAACGCTCCATTCACCGGCTCTCTGGCGGGTCCGGTCACTCGAAAGGACCCATCTGGTAATCAGTACGATGGAGTCAAGCTCCTCAGTGATGGTAAGAAGGACAAGATGTCGATACAGAACTTGAAAGTGAATGCAGCAAAGAGAAGAGAAATAGATTGTGAAGACGAGTCGCTCCGACTTTAAACTGTATGATTAAAGGGTCGTGGATGAGAATAACTCAAAAACCTGCGGCAGAAATCAAGAATATAGGGGCCATTTGTAAACTCAGTAAAAGGAACCAAGGCTTCTTCTTTGTCCACTTTTAAAACCCATCTTACAATTTTCTTTACTAACTTTTGATCCAACTTGAGGTGCTGATCTGATCTAATTTGTTTTGATTGTTTAAATATGTTTATATATATATATATATATATATATATATATATATATATATATATATATATATATATATATATATATGGTTTTTAGGTGTCTTTTTTTAGTCTTTTTAGCTGTATTTTATACTTTTATCTCTTTAGTTTCATGTTCTATGTTTGAAAATCAAAGTCCTCATGTGCAGCATGGTTGCAAGGTACTTTATAAATAAATATGCAGTGAAAAAAAAAAGTGCTGAAATATGTTCTGCTTGTGGAAATGTTACTCGTTTTGAAATATCAATACAGGGAAATGTTTCTGAGCAGCCAGTGAAGTGCACATAGTGTCGTGGTTAGCATTCAAATCACACTGGGAAGGTTGGCCTTTCTGGACAAGATGGATGGATGGATGGATCAAAGTATGCAAATGATGGAAAATGCAATTTAAGTGACTTTGGGGCATGTTCGCTGAATCCAGATGCTGTTACCAGAAATGTTTTTGAAAATACTGATTTTTTTTCGGGTTTCCAAAACAACCATATCCAACCTTTATGGTAATTCTGCATCACAGAAAACCCAGAAAAGTTGGCTGGCTTAGTGATACAATAACACTTAGTCAAATAACTACTCAGTCTAACCCCACCTAAACCAGGCAACGACCCAAATGTAAATTTATATGATAAATCTCGATCTTTGTTGCAACATTCCGGTCGTAGTTCTCATAATACCTTAAATCAATTGTTGTGATGTTAGGAATTCTTTTAGTCCAGCAGCCCTGTTTAATTTTAATGCTGTAAATATCTTAAAGTGGTTTCATAAACATGGCAATGTACACGAATCGACTCACTGGATTCCAGTCAAATCAGGCCTATCTGGAGTGTTATGAACGGAAGATTCATAAACAAACCTGCAGATCTGTGTTCTGTTTTCATATCAATATAAAGCAGAATCTCTGGAGAATTAGCTGCCCTTCCTATATTACCGTCCTCATTTATTCAGTGTAGCTCAAGGGGTTTTGTAAATCTGCACCGTGTTGTGGAAGGGTTTATCTAACAGTAACTAGCAGGCAGAAACGAAGGAGGCGTGATTCTCCAAAGCACTGTAACCTTGCACTGTTAGTGCTGCAAATAAATGCTTGTAATCTATAGTGTGTGGGACCATGGCTAGGGCAAAGGCGAGGCGAGGTTATTACGGTGGAGGCATTACAGAGGGGGGTGAAAAGCTGTGATTTAGAGGGATTAGTCAAGGTGCTGGAAAACGAGGTCTGAGACTCCATTGAACTCCTGGTTGCCTTTAACACCCAGACCCCTTCTCCACGCGAAGCCCCATCAAAGGCTGTTCTCAAGTAATGACCCCCACTAAGGGCCGTCATTACAGAACAAAGCAAAATGCTGTGTTTGTGCCGAAAACACAGCTCACGCATGCCCTTGCGATGTATCCTTTGTGTATGTATGTGCACATCGGCGCAAATGTGTTTTTGAGACCATCCTGAGTCGAGACAAAGTGCAGGAATGATGAGTAAACATCATTAGTCCTCATTCAGCCTCTACCCCTAATTGAACTGTATTATGAGGAGAACACATGTACCGTCAGCTCCTTTCATCTCCGCTTAAAGCGCAGACATGATTAGACATCACAGGGACACATTACCTCTCCATGATCCCCACATTAATGCTGAGACACTGATCATTAGGAGGCTGCAGGATTTAATGATGGCTCGGAATTTGCTGCCGACTAACCCACTTTTTGGTTGTTTGTATCTATGATGGCAGCTTGTTTGTTTTTGTCTGCAAAAGGAGGGAAACGAGATCCTGGAACAGACTTTATTTACAGCGATACTTGTATATTTGGAATCCTAAATAAGCTCTAACTGATGCAAAGCCTGAAGGATATATAGATTTTTTTTTTTTTTTATAAACACAGGTGATTTATTGTTGGAGAGTGCTTTTAAGAGGCAGCAGTCTGAGATCAGATGACAGCTTTACAGTCTAACCTCCTTTGCTTCTCTGCACTGACCACAGCGTTTCATTCCAAATGATTAAACGCGGTCTCATCTTTCACACATGCGGTATATTTACCTGTGAAATTGCTTTTTAAAATGAGTTGTTCTCCCAGCTCAAGCACTTCCTCTTCTACCCGAGTAATACAAATGTAATTCCATTTCACACAAATCTTTCCCATTAAATTAAAATAATGTGAGCAGCCACACCTCATGAATATAAATAAGCCTTATTTGCCCTAAATACTTTGGGCTGGTGTCAGTGAGTTATTGGTGGCATTAGCGCCACCTTTTCCTGTGGCAACAATGGAATAGTTCATATCCTCAGTCGTTGTCGGGCACACAAATAGACCGTTAAATATTCTGGCATTTATTTGTTTGTCTCATTCAGTGCACTGTGTGAAGATCTTCAACATCCGGCCCTACCGCTACTTGGGACCCGTGGCTCAGGGAGACGCCCTGGGCTACCTGCTGCCCCTGCAGGAGCGCTTCCCCGGCATCACTTCACACCTGGAGTTACAGATGTGCGACGGTGCTGATCCTTCTCCGTTCATATGAGAGTGAGATTTCACCTTGGAGAAGTTATCTGAGATGTGTCCTCATTCGTACACATTTGACTCCCTGTAGCCTGGACTCAGCACTCGGCAGCTGAAAACCTACAAATTAGACTTCAAATATGTTTGTATGTCCTGAAATGAAGTCTGTTATTAATTCAGTTTGAAAATATAGTGTTTTTATTGTTATTCCAGCTTTAAATATCTATATCTAACAGTACACTTGTGGAACAATCAATAATGACATAGCTGCCAATAATGCAATAAAATAGTAAAAGTTTTTTTTTATGTAACTATGATCGAGAGATTGTTGCATAGTATATTTCATAAACAAATAAACCAGATTGGTTTTTTTATGACTTTATTAGCTGCAGTTATCACAGTTTGGATTTCCTGAATGTTATTTCAGCCATGTAATAATTATTTTTGTTGGCTTCATTGCACTGATAAAGGCCAAAATAATGGCATTTTTGGCAGTTATTACATTAATAGATATTGTTACATCATTCATTGCTATAACATATAAGAGACTTTCATTCGTGATGTGGGGTGAGGCGACTGGGTCACATCAGTGCTGTATATTTACATCTGTCTGGGCAAAACTTAATTTAATCAGAGAAAATATGAGCATCCTGCTATATAAATAAATACAGCTTTAATCAAATAAATGGAAAAAAAAAGACTTGGGAGCGTTCTGTGTGTGGGATTTGTATGTTCTTGTTTTTGCAGTTATTCTGGTTTCCACTGACAGTTTAAAACTGCAGCGAAGTTTAGTTGGAAGCTGAAATTCTTGAGTATGAATCTGCACATAAACCAAGTAAATCTGCAGCAGTGAGCAAAAAGTTGCTTTTCCCTCATACCGTTAATGCGTTTAACACTCAATATTTCACTTTTCTTCGTCAAAGAAGTACTTCACTCTTCCTCTGTCCATCTCTGATGGTTTAGCCTTTTGAATGCTTTTTGTGTTGTTTCATTCACGCTGAATCTAACGTGCGTGCTGAAGGAAACACTTGTGAAAATGATGACATTTCACATGTTATTTTTATACTTCTCCATTTCTGAGAGAAAGATCAAATCTCTCACTCTGCCCTCATTTAACCAGTTTATGAAATCCCTTTATATCATAAGGAAACAACACATGTCTACTTTTATTTCTGCTTATGTTTATTAATAGAGCAATATATAATAAAAGTTAAAAAAATATATATTGTTCCTTGCACCTGTTCTTGTTAATTACTCATTTATAAATCTAATGCAATATTTTCTCGGATTGAGAAATGCCACATCTACACATTCCATGTAATGGGTACAAAGCTCCAAAAGATGGGGCTGTTTTGCTACAAAACAGCTTTAAACAGCTCAGCATTCAGACATCAATAACTACAACCACTCTGAGTTAAAAGCATTCACACTATTGAAAACAGTGTAGTTGTTGTGTGTCACTGAAAAGTGCCTCCTGGTCAGATTTGGCTCAGTTCCAAGTTATAGTCACATCATCTCATGACTGACAACATTAACCACAATTAGACACGAGGAAATCATGTGGTGCTGCTGCACTGAGTCAAACTCGGCTCTTCCTGCACTTAACTTATACCAGAGTTTCACTTTACACTTCTGAATATATGTACAAGTACCACTGGAGAAGGTGTGTGTCTTTTAACCTAGTGAACAACAAATACATGACGAATTCAGACAGAAATCTCAGAAGTTCAAAATTCTCTATTCCTATTTTCAACTGAACACACACTGACGGTGTTGTGAAACTTCTTGATGAAATCATGGATGTAGTCACTCCTTTTGAAAGTGGTTAAATTTAGCGTGAAGTGATGATGAAACCTGAATGAAATTTGCTGGGAGATGATCCAAAACTTAAATGAACCTCCAAAAACTTTCAAATAAATTCACCCATGGTCTCTCATATTAACTCAGAAATAAATGTAGACCAGCTCCACATTTCACAGAGCTCTCTCTCTCTCTCTCTCTCTCTCTCTCTCTCTCTCTCTCTCTCTCTCTCTCTCTCTCTCTCTCTCTCTCTCTCTCTCTGGGTTAATGCATGCGATTTCTCAGACAACAGGAGAACAGTCTGTTATTCTCAGTATTGTCTTCACCCTTAATGCATATAAATGAACTGCCTCACCTTCCAGCAGGAATATTTCAATATCCAATAAGCTTATTTCTCATCAGCTGTACATTTCAGACTGGTTTGCTTTTTATGGAATGTTAAAAATTTATGTCGACTGTCTCAAGGCTGCGATATTTGGGGTTTTAAATGACTCAATTACAATGACAATGTTCTTTTGAAATATGTGATTGTCGTTTCTTGGGGGGACTAAATAAGGCCAAGGTTTCTGTCATGACAAAGGAATGTTTTTTCAACAAAAATGTGGCTACTTTTTTGTGGGAGAGACTTGGGTGTTTCAGCAAGAGTATCATACATATCACAATAATGAGACCCAGACCGAGAGATCAGTAAAGCAGCTGTGAAAGATACCTCAGGAGTTTTTTTTTTTTTTTTTTTTTTTTGCACATAGTGAAATTGTACTTATTGGTTTTTGTAAACTTCAAATTGTTTTAGCAACAACATATTAAGTCAAATGTAAACCTTTTCATAACATACTCGGAGTTTGTTGACATACAGCAGATGGAAATACTCAGAATTGGTCAAAAAATTGTAATGCAGAGTTATGCTCTCATTTTGCCGCATTACTACTGGAAGAGTGTTATAACTATGTTTAAATGTATAAATATGTTTAAACTTTGTGGCAAATATTTATCAGATATAGTCTTTATTTTTGGTTTTTTTATTGGTTAGGATCCTTGGGCACTGCTCGCTGTTATCTTTGGATAATTCATGGTTATTTCAACTGAATATAGAAAACAAACGTAAACATTTCCACTTCCTGTTTTATCAATATTGATTGTGGTCAGGGTTAAGTTGATGCTGGAGTATGGAAGTAAGAGTCCCCATTACAATGTTTTAACCAGGTTAAATCCCTCTTTTCACAGTACAAATCTGGTGTTACAGCATGCTGTGGTTGAATGCTGGACTTTCTAAAACTTTTCAATGTATAAAATCACATTTTAAACTTGTTCAGACCGACAAGCAATAGAAAATGTGAACATTCTTATCCTTGTTTCACTCTTAGGTTTCTGATTAATCACAAATACAATGCAATATTTAGTAATAAAATAGTCTTTTAGGCAGTGGTTAGCGGTCTTGCCTGGCCTGAGTTGAAATACCAATCAGGCCTCTTGGAGTGGAATAATTGTGTGTGTGTTTACTGCTGGTAGTCAGGTTTCCTCCCACAGTCCAAAAACAGGCATGAGGTTAATTGGTGACCCTAAGTTGGCCCTTGGAGTGAATGTGAGTGTGGATCTTTGTGTTTTCCCTTTTCTGGGGTGTAGCCTGCCCTCGAACAGTTAACTAGATTTCCCAACATTTCCGAGGAGTCCTGCCCAGAATAAAGCCATACAGAAGATGGATGGATGGAAAATATAACTATATAAATATAACTATCGCTCGCTATAAAGAATGACTCCTCGTGTTTCACACTCAAGGGTGAATGCATTCAGTACTGAATAAAAGTTACTACTTGGGATCTCCTCTTCTTAAAAAATAAAAAATAAAATAATAATAATAATAATATGTACAGTAAAGGATTCTGTTGGGAACTCCCCTCCCCTCCTGGAACCCCAGATGTGCTCCTGCTGTTCCAAACCTCTGGCTCCCGGGCGCCTCGCAGTGGGGACGTGCCCAACACTTTGGAAACCAATGAGTTGCTAAAACTCTGTAAACGCAGAGTGATCTTATTGAAGAACTGATTTCTGCATTGGGATCTCCTCTGGGATCGGGGCGCGCACCGGACGCTCCGGGTCCGCTGCTGGGGCGCGCCGTGACGCTGCAGGAGGAGGAGGAAGCGGGTGCAGGAGGGCTGGTCTTTGGAGCATAATGTAGCGTCCCATGCTCATGCAAGTGGGCGAGCTGGGATAGGCTGGGAGTTTGGTTGGAGCCGCCAGCGGGTCGAGATCAGGCAGCACAAGGAAGGTGAAAAGGAAAGAAAGAAAGAAAGAAAGAAAAAAAACTTGTGGCTTGAATGTCGGGCAGCCGATCTGACGCAAGAAGTTTCGCGTAGAAAACGGGATTTGTTGAGATCCGAGCGGATGACAAAGGAGCGCTGCAAACTTTTTCTCAGCCGGCTGTGATCGCGAGTGAAAGCCGTTCAGGATTTCTGCCTCTTTTTATTTTTTTTGTTTTATTTTTTTTTTCTAAACGAAGCCGTAGAGAAGAGAGAGGAGGACATCATGCCACGGCGCACCGTGCAAGAAGTAACCGTGCAAGATGTCCAGAAGCGAAGGAATCCCAACAAACACTACGTAAGCCTTTATTACTTCGGTGCTTTGTGTGAAATCAGCTGTTTGGTTCGCGGATTGAGCAACAGATCGAGGGTATTACGGACTTCTTCTCCTTTCCCTGCCGGGAGAAGTAAAAACAAAGAGAGTGTCAAGTTACAATCCGAGCAATCCGGACCTGAAAGCTTTCAGAGCTTCAGATTTCTCAAAACTTCACTGCTCTTTTCCACTTTTTACATTGTCATTGCTTTTTCTAAAAGGTGTAATTAAAAGACAAACTGCTACAAAGTGTCCACATCCCATCAACGCTTAAGTTACATATAATAACAAATAACATGTTTCACTGTGTTTACAGGCTGAAATTTGACCAGGATATAAAACCTCTAATACTTGTTTAGGGTCGATCTGGTTGCTGTGGCCCATAACCCTGCCTGAGTCAGCATATTTTCTAGTCAGTCAGCATCACATTTACCTCTGTGAACATAGTCTTTGTGTTAAATATATGACTACAAATTGGATTCTAACCATCAATCTGCGTATTTTCCAGTTTCCATACTTTCTGAAAACATTGCCAAAGAAAATGAGTCCAGTCTGGAGACCGGCCAGACTAATCCCTGTACAGATTGAGTTCAAATTGAGCAATCCAGCTTTGTCATGCCTCAGATTCTCCAATTTACTGAGAGAAACAAACATGCAGGCAGTGGTAGAGAGAACAGTTTCTGAAGTGCTCACTCTGAAGGAAGAGTTGATAATGGGATGGGTCTAAACATTACCACATGTGAAGAATACAGTAGAGTCTGATTCAGTGGCATTCTACTCGGTTATTTCAGAAATTTCAAGTGATTATGTCATGTTTATTTTTCTCTGTTGGTATCGAGGATACTGGAGTAATCTGCATTGTTATATTGTAGTTTTCTTACTGTGTAGGAGGGCAGAATAAAAGATGAAGAATGTCCTCAGAGTTTCCACTGTTGAGCTTGTGTGGGAGACGACAACGTCGGATAGACAGAGCCACACTTTTAGATTTTCTGCGGCTCAAAAACAAAAAGATCTTTATTAGTTTTGTCCGTGATGGGGCAGTAGGAAACAACTGTGGGTGAATTTTTCCTACAAATCTGAAGCGACACATATGATATCATGTGCTCTCGAAGGCCAGCCGCGATGGCCAAGGCCTCAGCAGGTGTCTGTGTTCGTCCCGTGTACCGAGTGTGTGCAAAATGTTGGGTTTTCATTCATGTCTGTGTGGGGAAAAAAAAGCCGGGGCTGATGGCCTAACAGATCGTCTCCTGCTGCGAGTGTTAGCGGTCAAGGACACACAGTCCTCGTGGTCCTGTGTCTTCTCCATCTGTCCTCATGCTCGTTGGTGTATAGAACATGTTGTTTTGGTATCCTTGCACACACACGCTCGGCCTCACACCTTGAGTCTTCCAAGAACCCCGAAGTGTTCTTAGGAGAGCAAACCGCTGCTACAGAACCATCTGCTCGAGACATCCTGTAGAAGGCACAAAATACAAAATCACTTAAGTGCTTTACATGGAGGATGTTTCAGAATTGCATTATAACTTATTTTTCTTTCTGTATACACATTCTGTTTGTGTGCCAACACAAATCATCTGTTAATAAAGAAGTAGTTCATGGATGGTAGCCTGTTCTCGTTTGTTGTTGAAAAGAGCGTAGCGGTATAAATCAAATGGGCTAAAACTGAATCATTTGATGAATTTGCTGGTCTAGATTTGGTCCATCCATGCCCATATCTGACTGGACTACCCTGGAAGAGAGCGTGAGGCCAGAGGAGTCTGGGAGTGGAGCCAGCAGCAGTCGGCCAGACACAGCGAGCCACCAGGGAGTTTCCAATCACCTCCCGGCCGCTCCCCTCCTCCTCCTCCTCCGCTTTTTACCAGAACTGAATAAAAGAGCTGTTGCTTTCAAACTGCTGCGATTAGTTTAGCTGTATCCTGATACTACAACAACTGTGATTTGCGTCTCCACAGCGACACCTGCCTCTGACTTATTTAAAGAAAGAGGCGGAATCGTCAGCCTGCTGCATCCACGATGCCCCAGTCGGATGGAAGTGATGCGGATGCATGAGGAAGTGAAATAATCGAACATCCGTGTTGCCCCCCTCTCCCCTGTGTACAGATGATTATACTGACTGCTGTCTGGCTTTCCTCACAAAGGATTCCCAGAGCTGCACTTATAATGGCACCATGAGTCAGGAACCCCCCACCACCCCCTCCTCCCCAAGGAGTCTGAAGGATCTAGTGCTCTACAACAATGAGTGTTTATTAGTTGGCTTGTTCCACTTATTTCTGTCTTTCCTTTGTCAGGTTTACATCATCAAAGTGTCCTGGAGCGATGGCAGCACGGAAATTATTTATAGACGCTACAGCAAGTTCTTCGATTTGCAGGTGGGTGAGCGTGTTCACCGTCTGTACGTGTGCCTTGTTTGTCTTTGTGTGCGCGTGTGTCTGCAGCTTATTGTTCTAAAGGAAGAGAAGGCAAGTGCTGTCTCCATTATAAAAGACTCTTCCCTTGGAGACCTTGTCCTTGCTGGCAGCCTCTCCCTGCTCCACCCGTATGACACTAGTAATTACACCGCGCGAGACGAGCCGGAGAATGTCCCAGTGAACTTAATAGAGGACGGCGATGAATGCAGTGACCACACCGATGACCGCAGAAATGTCTGAATCACTCGCGGACGTCACGCTGGTGGTGTGCGTTGCACAAGGAGGAGGCAATCTCATTAGTATCCCAGTTTCCTCTTTTGAAGGTAATGGATCTCAGGCCCTGGCTGCATCTGGGTTTACAGAGCGTGGACTCCAGGAAGTCCTGTGAGGCAATTGCTTTTAATGAGCACATAGTCAATTCAGGCAAAGCACACTGTCAACCCTAATTAAATTAAATTCCTTTTAATTGATTGGGATGGTCGGAGCATGAGCAATGAAACGCGGAACTCCGAGGGCTTGGCATGGTTTCTGAGAGGTCAAAGACGTAAATCTAAACAAAAGCATGTGAACTATTCCATTAACAATTTTATTAGCATGACGTGAGCTTGTAAATACTGGCAACAAAACACTCATAAACATGCTCTTACATCGCTTTATGTTGCTGCAGCGTAATAAATTAGCGTAATATAAGAATTATGTTACAAATCCATGTTTTTGTCACCTATATTTCAACACACATCACGAGTTACTGTGAGGCTCAGTATGGAATCAGCTCGCATGAGATGCTCAGCAGGGGCTTTCCCCGCCGGTCCTCACCCCTGCCGCGCCGTTCAGCTGCTTCCTGCTGCGCTGACAGCCTGTGGGTGGGCTCTCAGCAACCGACGGAGATATAGATAAGCCTAATTGGATAGATTACAAATGTATCTCCAATCTCTCAGGTTGGTTTGGCACAAGTAGAGTAAGAGTCACACTGGAGCTGCGGCATTTCTGCGAGAATGCTCCAAATCTCGTCAGCTTCACGGTGATCAGCGGGATTATGCATGTCTGCTGAATTAGTTTCAGAAGGACATCGTCGTTTTAAGGTTTCATACTGTGGGCTGTGAGGATTAATGAGAAGTTTCAGCTCATCGGCCATCCTCCCAGGTCCCTACCGTCCTACGCTGACACACAACCGAGTCATTCATTTCCTCTCATTTTTCATTTCCTGTAATCTTCCATCTGCCTTCATCCAATCGTATCCTGTCTTTTCTCATAAACTACTCTGGTCATCTCTCATTCTCTGAACTGATGCCGTTGTCTTCTCATTCGGGAGGAGTCGTATGTTAATGGAAAAGGATGACACGGTTGATAAATGACATATGAGCTGTCTGAGGGCATTTTAGAGTTTCGCAGCTAGACAGGAAGTATTATTCACTACATCCTGTCGACGCAGCTGGAGCGGGCAGCTGAGGATGTAGTCTGATCGCAGCAACATGTTTCTGTGTGTTCACTGGCGCCGACTGCTTTTATCCACTCACCTTGACTCATGAATCGAGCAGTATTGATTAACGTGATGGATTTGAAGTAAAATGTGTAACCTGCTGTCGTATGGATCGGGAGTTTTAAAGTCTTTTTGAAACGTGATAAATGGGGTCAGATTTGTTTCTGCGGCCTCGTCACTCCTTGATTTGTCCTGTTACCTCATTGTCCACCTTTCTGTGACGCCCCTTGAATTGCGGCAGTATAAATACATTTGGACCTGTTTAAGACGGTAGTAGTAGTTGTCTTTATTGCATTGACACGTACAGCCATCTTTTGGAAATAAAACCAAACTGTAGAAAGTCAGATAGTCTGTCTCTGAAAAAGTTTGGCATCTCTTGTATTACCGGTGTCTTCCATGTCTGACAGCGTTCACTTCTAGAGAAACATTTAGCTTGAACCAGATGATTTTCCACACCGAAAATATTCCTACCAGCCTTTTTCTGAAAGGCCTGAACCAGATTATCCGCCTCGCAAGAATGAAAAACTCTGGATTTGCTAAAAAAGAAACCGAGCATTTCATTTTCATAATGATTTGTTTTCCCCTGCATCAGCATGTGAAATACATCATCCAAGTCTGACCGTAGTGTTTACTGGGAGAGATGGAAAGTTGAATGTTTTTTTTTTCTTCTTTTTTCGTGCCATTGGATCATCCTTTCTGCCTGACAGTTATATTTCTGTGTCAGAGACAAGAGTTTCCGTGCCGCACACGTGTCCTATTAACTTCACAGGCTTGAACTTCCATTGCTGTGGATACATAAAACGCTTCTGCTCCGAATCGGTGTGCAAACGCTGACACATTGTTCCCTGATTATTCCGAGTTGTACAGCTATTGCGCATTTTTCATCTACGTGAATGAACCAGCTCAGATGTGAAGTAGCGCTATGAATGTCTGCAAAGGGTTAAACATGACCTCATGAGTGAAATGTACAGAGAGCTGGGTTTTAGCTGCAGAGAGAGCAATCATTGTTCATGTTCTCATTCAACAGTCTGTTTCTTCTGGGATTGTTTTAATTGGGTCTTTACGTGAATGCTGATGTTGTTGTTGAAGCGGATACGAGCTAGACAAATGATAGCCTCTGGAAGATTAAGCGACACTCTGAATCAGCAAGAATATATTAGGTGAAATAACTGTGTTTAAAACTTTACAGGATCACAGGCGTATTACGGGACTGGCAGCGTGACATGATGAGAATATAACAGTGTTGTTTTCTCTGTCCTGCTTAATGGAGTTTGAAAGGAACAAATATGTTATGTTGTTATGAGACCTTTTTGAACACAGTTCATTTTCACAGTGGAGTCATTATTTCCATTGTTCAAGTTTCCTGATCGGGATTTTCCTCTTTAGTGTGTGTAGTATTGGTGTTTTCTAAGCAATGCATGGAATAAGATTTAACTTTGAAGTTTTTGGAGTGAATTTCTGATGTTATTTTTTTTGTGGAGTCCGACTGTTGTCATGCTTCTCCCTGTAGACCATGAATACTTGATGTCGAGCGGATGATGCAATGCGTACTGTGTAGAGCGGACTTGACTCTCTCCGCATGCCTTTCTTTTTGTTGTGCGTCTGATTACAGAGTAGATACAAGTTTTGGAGCAGACGCAGAGGCTGGGGTTTGCCTGCACTCACGGGCAGACACATGGGAACAATTACAGTGTGTGGGGCATTGGTTCGTCTGTGTGCTCTCCGTCTGACCATCTCTGTGTTTATACCGTCTTCAACGTCAAGCTGTGCCATCTGCAGAACGTCTGACTCTCGAGGTCAAAAGTTTGATGATTTTTCCGAGTTCACTGCTTTTCTCTTCTCCTTTCTAAACATCCTTTGCCTTGCGTGTTACTGCATAAAAGAGAATTAGGGAAGAAAGCTGCTGTGTCTTCCACATTTCTGGTTTTGCTTTTGTCGAAGTATCGCGTTCTTTCTTGCAGACGTCTCCTGTTTGATCTCACAAATGAAATTTTAGCTTAACTGTGCAGCGATTTCACTATCAAAGCTAATTACAAGTCATTTAATTACAATCATATCTGGATTCCTTCATGCCTGAAGGCTGATCTTCAGCTTCATAAAAAAAAAAACAATTTTCTACAAACTGGTGAGGTACAATTACTGCTGAAGCTCTTCTTAATTACTTTTTTTTTCCCCCAATAGTATTTATCACCGTGAATGTTAACAATCTCAGATTAGTTTTAAATAAGAGTTAATTGAATTCTTTTTTAATGGCATGCATGGCATGTTGGGCATAAGAAGCCTTGTAAAGCTTATTAGGGGTTAAAATTAGGTCAAAGTGATGAAATCAGGCTCTTATGAAACTTTTGAGAGCTCTTAGGAAAGATCAAATCCAAATTACAATAAGTAAGAAATGGCGCATTACTTTTTTTTTTTTTTTTTTTTGTTGAGTCCCAAATGCTAACAAGATTTTAGGAATTGTCACTTTAAAAAAAAAAAAAAATCACAAACAGCAATTTAATTGTTGTCGAACTAAAGTTCCAGCTAAGAATGTCTTGAAATAATCAGATGAAGTATAAAATGATAGTGTTCTTAGTAAATGAAAATCTTCACAGAAAAAAATGCACAGTCTTGGCCTGGCATATTTTTAAATGCCTCCCGATGATTTTATACTTTATACCAGTCACAGTTCTGAGATATTTACCTGGAAAGACATGGAGGTCATCTCTGGCTGATATGTTTGGTTTTGACCCTCAGGTGTCTCCACCAGCTTCAGCACATTCTTCTGTCAGTAAAGAGCGATACTGCTGAGGAAGAGAGTCTTCTTCTCTTAAAGCCCTGCATGACCTACACTGGATTCTCATATCTGCAGACGGGCCAGAGAGTCTTTAGGAGGACTGATTTATCCACTGTGACGAGCCATAAATCCAGTTTCTCATTGGTTGAACGGCTGCTGTGTTTTTTTCCCAGACTCTTCCCAGATCTCTCAGAGATGGATGGCATTCTGGAGCTGCCAAGTGTTTGTTAAATTTTTAGTAACATTTCTTTTCTCCCACACTATGGATCTGGATTTTTCTGGCTTGAAGCTCATGTGGGCGCAGGTTGTTAATGCTTCCAGAGCCTCCAATACCCACCGACTCCCTGGGTGTGTGGTCCTGTCACTGTCAGGCCGTCTATAAAGGCCTTGATGGGCGGCTTGGTCAGAGACCCCAGGCACTGAACCTCAGCAGACTTAACAAGCATGGTGAATCCATTGATCACTTTCCTTCATACTTTGGGGTTTGGTGAGCAGCAACGGGTTTGGTCTACTTCCTGGCCATCTTTCACCCTGTCTTCTGTGCTTCTCAGCGTAACTTGCCACCTCGAGCTTCTTCCCACATCACCTACTCTGCCATAGTCCACAATATGAAACGTGTCAAAAGTTTAAACCATCTAATGGTAACGGTCATGCTGTGGAGGTGATGATCCGCTTCCCCATTGGCCATCGTTTCCAAGATACTTGCATGTTTGTCAAGCTGGAGACGCTCTTTGAGGACACTGGAGACGGTTCAAAACCAACGTCAGAAAAGTGCATCGGGAGAAATCAGGAATCACTGCTTAATAGACGACTGAAGATAATGGAAGCAGAAATGTTCCACTATGTCACTGTTGCCTTGCTGCAAACAGCCCCTTCGCTAAGGCAACACATGAGGCGGAGCGGAAAACCATACCATCTGCTCAGTACATTCCTAATTATTGGCAGGCCTGTCTTTATTGGCCAAATTCCTTGTAGAAACTGCACGTTTTTTTTTCCTTTTAACAAATCAGCGTTTCCTTCCCACCTTCAGCTGTTTGAGTTATTTATATATGCAGTGTGTGTGTGTGTGTGTGTGTGTGTGTGTGTGTGTGTGTGTGTGCGCGCGCGTGCGTGCGTGTGAGCGTGCGTGTGTGTGTGTTAAAACTGTATGTCTTATAACTTTTTTTGTGTGACTTCAGATGGAGTTGCTGGATAAATTTCCAGTGGAGGGAGGCCAGAAAGACCCAAAGCGCAGGATTATTCCATTTCTACCAGGTAAGAGTTAAACTGTGTCATAAGCACACTTATTATAAATGATTGTTCATCATCCAAGTAAACACAACAAGAATTTCTTCTTCTATATGTCAGATTTAACTGTTTTACACTGTCTAACTGAAACAATCTTGGAATAACTGAGTTTGAGCAGTCATGGTGCATGTTTTTCATTCTTTGTTATTTAGTCCAAATTAACTAAAAAGGCAGCTTATCTCCAAGAGCAGCAGATTTATTTCAACCATCTGAATTAAGCACCTCGTTTCTCCCAGAAACAGACATGCTCTGGACAACCTATGAATCACTGATAAGCTTTGAATAAACAAGAGATACCATCATTGCGACTGGAATGGCGAAAAGCACATTCCGTTTCAGCGTCAATGAAGTTTGTCTTTCAAGCTCTGGGTGTGCTCGACTAACTTTAGAGGTCCTGCTGAAAGTAATCCTTTCTGAGAAAAAAAAAGAAAAGCCTCTCCCATAAACTCCACCCATGTCTCCCCCACCAGGCTTGGATGGGTGGGGGATCGGATTTTTTTTTTTTTTTTCTTTTAAATGCCCATGCAGGTCTGGAACTCATTTGACAAACGCTCACATGCACTCAGTGTTTGATGAACTCTGAGTAGGAGGAGGAGAGACGTGGGGTTGCTCAGTGCTATCCCCTACTGCTCTATAAAGCCTGACAAACAATAAGTAGTTTTTTTCCCCCCCTATCTTTTCTGTATTAGAAAATGAATCTCCCTGAGGGAAATCCTGAATCCCCACCTGCTCCTGCAGAACATATAGCTTGAGAAAGAGCTGGATGGAAGGAAACGTCAGGGCTGGAGCTGTTGTCGTGCAGATTCCTACTCTGCTCTTAACTCCGTCCATGTGACCTGCTCATGTTTCCTGACAGCCAAGAAAAGGTTTCACTGACAGAGCAGGAGTCTGAAGTGTGGACTGAGGTCAATCTAACAAGGCACGGAAGTGGGTTTTTCTTCTCGGTTTGGTTTGATCACACCCTTAAACTGTTTTTATACCGCTGGTATCTCCACATCAGCAGCACTGCGGCTTGCCTCTGGGTGTGCACAGTGCAGGATCGCCGCTCAGTTTCATTCCAGGTGCAACTACCACGATCCGCTTTTCACTCTGACTCTTTGACTCCTCAGTGAAATTTCCCAGAGGTCCAATAAAACTGGAACCATAATGATTTTCCCCCAGTCTTTTATTATTTCAAAATTGCTGCGTGAATAGAATGCGCATGCTATCAATTTGTTATAATTTGAATACCTGTCGTGGGAGTTGGTTTTTGAGATGGGATCGTACATGTCACTGAGTGAAAATGAGTTTCATGTCATTTTTTTCCCAAACACCTGAGAAGTTATACCTTATTTTTTTATTAGTATTTCACATTACTTCCATTTGAAAACACTTGTTGGAAACGTAAAGTTTTTAGTTTAAGCAGAATAATCTACTTTCCACAGTGGAGAAAAAAAGAAAAAAACAAAAGAGCTAAAAAGATACTCAGACCTCATTGTTTGTGCTTCAGTCATATCTCATTCATCTCTTGTCTACAGGAGAAAGCAGACACTGTTTTTTTTTTTTTTTTTTTTGTGCCAATAGCAGATCTCTCTGTCTACACTTAGTCAGCAAACTTTCCACGGACGGCCATATTTGCAGCTCAGACATTAATCAGTATTTCATCTTTTGTAGCTCACAAACTTCACATATTTGTTGAAGTTTTATCTGGAGAATTTACACTCAAGGCTTTCTTTTAGCAAAAATGACAGTGGGCTTCAATACTGAATCCTCAAATGTTAAGCTGCAAAGCATTAAATGTCGAATAAATGTGTATGAAGTTTTTCAAGAGTTTTGAATCACACTAAGTACAGAACAAATATTATTGAGTATTTCATTGATTTATCTGATTTTTACTATATTTATTGACTACTATTATACTTTAGACCAGGTGTATGAACACAGTTTTGTTGTCATTCTGTAAAATGACAATAAAAAGAAGCGTCTTATCTAAACTCTTACTTTTACAAATAGCAAGTGACCGTTTCTCAGTCACTTTAGCTCCAGTCTGTTCTTCTGGCATTCAGAGTTTTGACTCTCTGGCTCTTCTCCTTGGCTCCGTTTTCCGTTTTCTTTTTTGCCAAGTCTCCCCGGCCTCAGCCACGGCGGCAGCGCTCGCCGTCTCCCTCCCCAAACAGGCGCTTTTCATCAGCTGCATCCCTGAGCCGTGGTGCATACAGAGTGGGCAGTGTTCAGCCAGCGCCACTCTCCTGACCCCAGAGAGCTTTGGAAAGCCTTCAAGAACACTTTGTGTTTGAGGAGTGACGGAGGAAGGAGAGTGAAAACAGGACGCCGAAATAGGGGCGTCGAGGAAAGACGCTTCTAAGAGCTTCACGTAGCAAGATCAAATGATAGCTGGGATTCATCTTTGAATATCAGCATCGCATTTCATGACAAAGCACCTCAGTTTAAAAAAAGGAAACCTTTGTTCACTCAAGCACTTCTCTCTCTACATGCCACAGTGGTTTTTGGTTTGTGTGTGTGTGTTTTTTATACCTGAGTCAACAAAATTACAGTCATAACAGAGGTGCAGTGTTTCGAGCTGGGTGTTGGCGGTTGTGGTTATTATGTAAAATCTGCAAAATCTGCTTTATTTTTTCCTGTGTTGTTTTTAGCTCGCCGCACATTTATCCTTACAACTCAGCAGTTTTCACCTAATTACACATTTTCTCTCTTTTTCTTCTCACCTTGGGCTTCATTTTAAACTCCCCCTCCAAGACAGAAAGCAGCATCTGATCATACATATTCATAATCAGACACTGAGGTGATCAGACACTGTCTGCTGTGGATTTCAGCTGCATGGGCCGAAGCAGCAGCAAAGTCCTTTTCATCTGTAAAGAGTAGAAACTGTGGACCTGCGGGGGGCTGATTACTCAGCGGTGAACTCCTGTGCGACAGATTCAGGTTTCAGCACGCCTGCTTGAAAAGCAAACAGTAGAGCTTCTTGATGGAAGTGATAGAACTTTTCAAAACATTTTCTTTCAGCATTCAAGGCCTTTTTTTTTTTTCCTTTCTTCATTTTTGCCTTCCTGCCCAGCCTATGTTTTCATTTGAGCTGTCCCGGTTTATGTCCTTTATTATTCTACAGTCAGAATAAAGTAAAAATAGATGTTAGCGCTCAGATTTCCTGCAGAGCATTAAGCTAGAAAAGTTTGAAGAGGCCTATTTGTAGCCATTTCTTGTTATTGTTATGGCTTTTCTGTGCCTGTAGTTATGTGTGCGCGGAGATAAGAGCTGGGGAGTAACGTTTAAACTGTCGAACACATAATTCGCTTTCCCAAAATCATTTATTCATGACTTGGAAAGGGCAGCTATTCACCTCGCTGCTTACCCACCTCATTGTGCTGTCAGTGTTATTGATGACAAGATGGTATTGTGTCTGCGCGCAGATTTATTGATTTATGAGTTTGTTTTTTTAAAAAAAAAAGCTACTGTATCCTTACTGTCGGTCGATGAAGGGCTTGTTTTAGACATCGGCTACATGAAAAAGTTTAATTTGTTGTTTCTGTTTTTGTTTCAGGGAAGATCCTGTTCAGGAGGAGCCACATCCGGGATGTGGCAATGAAACGATTACGGCCCATAAACGAATACTGCAGGGTGAGTCGACTGTCCGGCGCAAGGCTTCCATCTATAAATCCAACATATCACTTGTAGCTAATGTTGGCTCCGCTAAACATTTATATCAGGGTAGATAACCCAGTGGTTAAAGGGAAAGCAGCACCGATATTTCACCCATGTTCGGCTAATTTAGTTCCTGAACTTGTTTTGCGTGCAGTGAGGGGGGATGAGGACACGGGAGACAGAAGGTGTTTGAACAAGATGATTCGTCGTGGCTCGTACTGAGAGCTTCGGTTCGAAATGCTTGTAGCTGTTACGTCTTGTTACGTCTTACGTGTTCATGTCTTCAAGGGTCATTTTATCTCATGAGAAACATAATGAAGCTTGAATAACTCTTCATTTGCAGTTTAACCTTTTGTTAACCTCACCCTGTGATATTCACTTCATCAGTCAGATGTTTTTTTTTTCTTGTTTCTACTGAACAGCTTGTTCGCAAATGCCCTTGCCTTTTGAACTGGCTTTCTCTTTCTCATAAATGGCATGCTTATCTCCCCTGAGTGACAGCAGGCTCTGTCACACACTCCGACCTCCCTGCGAAAAAGAAATATACTAAAATCCATCTGGAGAGATCAGTAGTGTATGGCAGAATTCATTGTGTGCCTTAATGAGAAAAGGATGTCTTTCCACCTTCGTGTTTCCTCTAGACAGGAGAAATGATGAATGAATCACTTCGAGCTGCTGTAGCCTCAGAACGGCCCGTTGTTCCGTCTGAAAAGTCACCGCTCATTTTACTACGCTCCTCGACAGAACCCAGAACCTCTACTCAGTCATTTTTTTTTTTTTTTATCAAAATCAGTCCTCAAAAGTTTTTGGATTTCGTCCAGTTAAATGCACCAGCAGCAATGAAAACGAAAAAGCTGATTCAGTGGATACCAGCGAGAAGCGATGCGCCAGACAGGATATGTGCATGACCCGAGCTTAAAGGAATGTACAGCTGCTGGAGGTAACATCTTTAACCTCTAAAAAGGAGGAATTTGAGGAGTGGTCTGGCCGCATCTGTGAGTGCGGATGTTTATGAGCGCAGGGCGAGTCAGCTGTGTTTTTTGATGGTGTTTTTGTGGAAATACAGCAAAAGCTGTAGATTTGCCTCATTTGACGCAGAATTGGAGAATTCCGCTCAGTCATGGAGAGCAGGTGTCAGTTTCAGTGTGTCACTGTTTTGTCGAAGCAGTATTTAATGACTTCAGACAATGTGAGAGAATTCTGTGAGAGATGAACTTGTGGGAAACTTGAAACATCACTCAGCTTTTTGATTTTTCTGTGCTGCTCTGATCTCCTAATTCAGCTTTTGTAGTGAATAAAAGTAGCCATGTTTACTTCCAGAAACAAGCTTCACTGCCAGGAAAGTAAATGCGTTTTCATCCGCCCCCACATGTCTCCGAGTTAACAAGGTGAAGTTTAATGTTTTTCTTGTGAAAGCGCCGAATCAGCCGTTCACTCGTACAGCTGAGGCTCTAACCTGACTCATACGGAATTTCCCCGGGTTATTCATGTCAGGAAACTCAGTCGGATAAAAGTTTTTGCATCAATGATTGTTTGCTTTAACCAGGGGTGTCAAACATAAGGCCAGTGGACTAAAACTGGCTCGCAGCAGGCTTCAGTCCAGCCCGTCAAACCACCATGCAAATTGTAAGGATTTCAAAGAAAACATGAATTTTTCTTGAACAAATTTCTCAAAGTAGTCGTAGATTTTGGCTGCCAGGAAGGTGAGCAACTTCAGACTGACTTATCATGAAACAAAAGGTTTTATTCCTGACATTGAACATTTTTTTTTAATCTTTTTTGTGGCATTATCTCACAGATTAAAGTGGCATCTAAGCCCTGCTCTGTCAATGACGTAGTCTCAGTTCCTGCATCTGGATTTAAAGCATATTGTGTGGGATCCAGCAGCACTGTGCTTTACCTCATGAGAGGCAGATCTTTCATTTCCATTCCATCTCTTCCCTCAGAGAGTACACACATATGTACGCATGCACGTACGCACACGTGCGCACATAATTACCTTAATGCTGCCTCCTGTAAAGAACACCCATAAAGTCCATTTACTATAATGTACCCCGTGCCTCCCTCCTGTCTCCTCCCTGGGGAGAATGGTAATGAGTGGACTGACAGGAGGAGAGCAATAAATCCGAGCGGAGCATCGTCAGTGCAGGATGCTCTCTGACCTCAGATAGCATTTCAGCTGCCAGACGTAAAGCTCCGGTGCTCTTCTGGTTATGATCTGTTTAAAAACTCCTAAACCTGACGGGAGATTTTTACTTTAAAACAGCTGCATTTCGGTGTCTTCACTCCTCATTTGCATTTCATTAGGTTTTGACTTTGCGTGGGGACAAGGACGGCGGGGTCGGGCTTCTGGCTCGGGTTCCACATCCGCCAGTTGTGACGTGATATCGGCGCGTGTCAGGGAGTGCAAGAGGTAGACTCCACTCCCTTAAAGGACAAAACTGGAACACTTAGCAGTATTAAAATCAGAGGCAGATGCCAGCAGAGGAAGCTTGATGGCTTCGAGCCTCGCTTGCCAACAAACGGAGGAGTAGCTTCGCTCCCTCGGAGGTAGGAGAGAGCGTCTCCTCGGGGCCGCCGGCGGCAGTTGTTCCGTCTTCTGGTTCGAGACATGAAAGTGTTGAGGCGATTATCTGTGGCACTGCTGGCCTTTAAAGGTTTGATTGAAAGTGAGCACAAGAAGGAGTAGAGGAAGCAGATAAAACACTGTCAGGGGAGAACAAAAAAAAAGAAAAAAAATCACCAAGAGAAAAAAGACCTTGCGATAACATGACTACCTGTGTGTGTGTGTGTGTGTGTGTGTGTGTGTGTGTGTGTGTATGCGCGTGCGCGAAAGATCACAACACAATTGAGAAAAGTGAGCGTGGCTGTTTGTCTTTCATCTCCGGCCGTCTTGTCAGAGCTCATCTGTCTGCAGCTTGTGATCGTCCACAGAGGCACAAGATGAGGGAGGAGGGCAGGCGAGACGGATCAATGATCTGAGCTCTGGACCAGAGAGGAGAAGACAGCCCGGCGATATGAGGGAGGGGGAAAAAAAAAAAAAAAAAAAAACAATGGGAAAGAAGCCCAAAACCTCAAGTGTGACTGAAAGTTATTTCACTTTTACGCTTCAATTACTTCAGTTTTGTTGTTTATAACTGAATCAAAACACTTGAGTGAATTCCTGCTCTGGGTTGGAGCCTGGCTTCGATTGAGAATTGAGAGTTCAATTTGGCATGGCATTATTAACAGTCATTTACTGTTGATTTACAGTATTTTAAAGTGATTTTGACTATTTTGATGACTTGTGTGTGCGTGAAGTTATGTTTCTGTGTGAGTGGAATAAATCAGAATGGGTCATTTTATATTCACGAAAGACTATCGCAGGAACAGCTGTGTGAAACATCTGGGGGGTTTTTTTCCACTTGCGATCATCATATCGACTGTAAGGCAGCAACTTGCTTGTTCTTAGCAAGTAACATTGTTTCGAATTAAAATTCAAAGTTTTGAGTCAAATGAAATGCAGCATTATTATTATGAGAACCAAAACTGCTGCAAAAAACTGATGACTAAAATATTTTCCAGGATATGTTCTTTCAACACTCTAGAACTCGAACATCGGTAAACAATTAAAACTGAGTAAATTATGTGATGAAACTTATTTTTGTGCATTATAACATGTGTCTCTGCTCAAGTGGACAAACCAAAACTATCCTTACATACTCTTCGTTGGAATTTTCTCTGAACACTGAAATATCCTCTGTTGACCTCCGTCTGCGTCACTTTGTCTCAGTACTCATGCTTCTCGCTGTGTTTTGTGCTTGCAGGCTCTCATTCAGCTGCCTGTTTACATCTCCCAGTGCGAAGAAGTCCGGGTCTTCTTTGAAACCAGACCTGAAGACCTCAACCCGCCAAAAGAGTGAGTACAGCGTGCGGAAACAGGCGGCCGCAGTCCGAGGCCCTCCGGCTCGCGTACAATGGCGACTCATTGTCCCCCCGGCTCGTGTCATGTCCTGTCCTGCCAGCATTTATCCTCCACTCCGCTGATAATGAGCATTCATTACACCCTCTAATGAATATGATTTCATCCTCCTGCGCTACTCGCTCGTTGGGTTTTCCAAGCAGAAACGCGCTTAATGGGTCATTTTTAAACGCTGACTCTGCGCCGCAGCTTGTAGATGCAGCTCAAGCTCAATCACAGGGCTCCAGACAGCTGAGGCTGCACGGCCCTTCCGAGGCCGAGCGGGCCTCTTGTAAACCTCACTGCGCGCGTCGACGTCATGGCCGGCGCTCACAGTAACTATGTGCTAGGACGAAGACATCAGCGGATGCCAGCAAACCAAAACGCGTACGCGCGTGCTGACACAAGCTTAAACACACACACACAGGCCTCGGTGACAGTCGCGGGGTGATTAAAGTTACCGTCACCTTCAGGGCAGGGGAGGAACCATAATATGGAGCTCACATGGGACAGTTTTATTTGTCATCTGTCATCACATGCACGAATAGCACAAAACTTTTTAAATGAACAACAGTGTGGAGTAAGAATATATATATCTTTGTAAATTACAACTTTTAGTCCGATTCTGCAGCTGTGATGGAAGTGTGATGCCAAAAGATGCAGTCTTACATAGAAATTATAGATATTTCACACATAGGTGTGTGAGCAGCTGGGATGTGTGTCTCAAGGACAGAGAGCCGCTGTGGGGACCGAATGTGAAATGGCCTTCCTGTAACTGCCCACCATACTGTCATCCATAATGTGGATGGATTTACCGTCGCTCTGAAGTGTGCAGTCTGTCGGAGGTGGTGGCTTTACTGCGGAGGCGGGGGGATTTGGTGGATGTGCCACTCAGAGGGGTTTTTTTTTTTAATGCCACCTCAACATTTGTACTAGTGCCACAACATGTTACTTCCTAATAAAACACACAGTGAAATACATTCTTAGTGATGGCACATGTTTCATAGAAAGTTGGCCAAAGGATGCTTGGCCGCTTCACCACCATTGGTGTGATTTCAAGAAAAAAAGAAGTAAATTCTTGTGACAGTTTTATGTGCACATCCAGTCAATAACACAGGGCCAAGAAAAGTGGAGATTTGTATCCGCTTTGATGTGGGCGAGGTTTTCACAGCCTCGTGGCTATCTCCCAGTTTTATGATTGAGATCAGACATCGATCTCTTAAACGGCAACGTTGAGTGTCTGATATCCAGACGGCGATGTTCGAAAGAATCAAAAGCCTGTCAGCAGTCTTATGGTATGTGTATATATACTGTGTGACGTTTAAACCTCTCTCAAGCACTTATTCTCCTTTGCCCCCCCCCTCCCCGTCTCCGAGGAGGTTGCCAAGGTCACATACCTCCTCACTCCTCATACAAAACCACCCGGCATCTGCTGCAGGAGGCAGGAAAGAGACGGAGCCTTTACTCAAGGCAAATGAATATCAAGGAGAGACCTTGGTTTGTCTTTATTGAAATTGGATTATGGCTTTCTGTTCGCGCAGCCTGTTGTTTGGCAGACTGACAACAGGCCTGCTGGACAGACACGGCAGCTACAGGGGGAGACGATTTATCACGGCCCATAAATCTGCTGCACGGAGCGAGGAGAGCATGTTCGGCTCTCTCCTTAAGAGCAGGGAGGAGAAGAAAGGGGAGGAGCAGGAGAGTTCAGCTGGAAAGAGGAAGTAGAGGCAGAAAAAGAAAGACATCTGAGGAAGAAAGAAATCTGTCGAAGGGGAAGCTTTGCAAGAAAAAGACGAGGAAAGGAAGAGTAGAAGGGGAAAAAGTAATTCTAAATTAAATAAGAGGAGATTAAAAATGAACATTAGAGAACACAATTTAATATGATGTCCGCTTTGATGCTGTTTGTAATGAAGTTTTGTATTAGATGGAGAAACTTCATTGCTTTTATTACAGTAGTTAATTCCAGAGAGGCTCTTCTATGTCCCACAGCCATCCCGGAGTTATTCATCTTTCCGTTATATCTCTGGCTGCCATATGGCTTCTCTCGGCCTCAGACTATGACTTTAGGATGACTCATGTGAGCATTTGTTTGATTCTTTACCCAATTTGTTCAAATAACCTCATTTTGCAGAGGCCCCGGCCACTGGCTGTATCCTCTCCGTCGTTCGGGCGCCGTCTCACTTTACTGAAAGGACAAGCAAACGCATGCATTACGCAGCTTCGGCTCTATTAGTCAGAGTCACTGATGCTGCTTTTGCTGGCTTCTTTTTGTAGTGCATTATTGGACACAGAAGAAGATTTATTCAAACTTAAGTCTCCACAATTAACAGTTCGACCAACCGAACGGCGCTCTGCGTGGCTGGGAGCGTTCCCGCCGATGCCAGGAAAAGGAAACAAGAGCGCACGCCAACGAAAATGATCAAGGGAGATGAAGGGGCGAGTTAAGCAGACACGGAAGATGCGAGACGGAAAAAAGAAAACGATGGAAGGTCATAAAACACCGGAGAAATATTTAGATAACGGAGAGGGCGGGGCCAAGCGCGTGAGAGAGTTAGATGCTGAGCGTAAGCCACCAATGAGCTTTCTAGGCATCTGGCCATTGAATCGGCCGCTGGCGGCTGCTGTGGTGTGATGGTCTGTTTATCTGGCTAATGTCTAAACCAGACACAGCAGATGCTGAATTGAATTGAACATCAAGCCAAATTTCAGAGATCGGTGATCTAGATTCTCTCCATTCACATTAAACAGAGACACAAACAGACAAAGTGTCATATTAGTTCAGAGGCAATAATGACGACCATTGTTAAGATCTGGAAATGTATTGGTAACAAAAGTGATAATATAAAGGGAGAAGAATACGTCCATCCATTCATCTTCTAAGCTGCTGTGTCAGTCGGATGGTCACAAGGCGCAAGAAACAGATTAAATGCATATTTTAGGACTGTGAGGAAACGAGAAGACCCCTAACCTTTATCTGAACTCAGGCCTGGTTCAACATCATCCAGGAGCAAAATAACATTGATTTAAAGACAAACTAAGGATGGAAAATAACAGGAAACACTTTTTTTTAATATGTTTTTGTTGTCTTAAATGCATGAAATAAGGGTGTAAACTCATGTATTCAGGCATATTTTCTTGCACTGCAGTGACTTCCTGGTCTTTTCTCTCTTTAACAGTGAACCTATCGGGAAGAAGAAGTCAGGTAAGACACCAGTGTGTCCTTCTGGATTGTTTGTGACGGGAAATTAAAACTGACGTAAACACATCTGTTTTTATGCCTTGTATAGTTAATTGCATTAAGAAAAGAAGATGTCTTCCTGTGTTACGTTATACATAACATTGTCTCCATCTAGTGGAGACACCGTTTCACTGAGGCGAAATCATTTATCACCTCTCTGCCCTCTGTGCTCTTCGAACACATGGAACGCGTTGTTCTGTGCTCTTTTTAAATACTCTGTATCCTCTCACTTCGACTCTTTATTCTGAATGTGCATCCATGGTTTTTTTTTCAGTTTTCTTCTCCATTCATTTTCCTTTCCATCAGGGTTTGTGGAGAGAGCGACCACTTTCCTAAAGCGAGGTAGTAAACACACTGTCATGCTTGGTCGTGCTGTGTGTAACTCCGAGGGGTGCTAGTGGCCCGTCCCGTCCCATCCCGTTCCCCCCCCCCCACACCTCCCATCTCCCCCCTGGGCCCGGGCAGGTGGGATGTGGCTTTAATGAAGGCTGGGGTCTCGTGCTGGCTCTGTTAGCAGGATGTTTTCGGTACCGCTGTGGCTCGTATTGTTCCAGCCGGTGGATTTACTGAGCGCATAATGTAATGAAACTGGGCGAACAGAAGATGAGTAATGGCTGAATACTGTGTAATTGTAGTCTGGCCATGCTTTTAGCTTTATACAAAGTCTGATGAGGAATGACTGTTTGATAAGGGGAATATTTTCTTTTTTTTTTTTTTTTTTTTGCAGCACTGCGTCACTAATTCCTCACTTTTATCGTCTTTACTGATAAGATCCTGAATAGTGTCATTATGAGTTCAACAATTCATGTCGCTTTCATTGCACTTCCATTACGCCATTGTTTTATACATGTCTACATGCTTTTTAGTGTTAGTTTTGTCATTTCATGCCTCTTTTAG